>NC_092520.1:42363750-42688125 GCF_037038585.1 Patagioenas fasciata | reverse complement strand
AATAGCCCTATGTTGCTGCCTTAGTAAAATTTCAGTTTAAATAATTACATAAATATTTTAAAATTTTGAATAATAAAACATTTGAACTGGACTTCGTTACTTTCATTTCCTGTTATAGGCTCTTACTCTGTTGTGTAAATTTATGAATGACTCATAATGCAGAGTTAATAACTCAGAACTTCCTTCTGAATAGTTATTATATTTTAATGCGTAATAGATTTGGCTTTCATCCATCTTAAACAAGCTGTTATGCATGATGTATCTGAAGTGCATTAATATGAAACAATAATAAAGTTACAAAATAAATTAATTAAAATAAATGTCAATAATAAGGTTTGCACTCTGAATTTGTCTCCCTTTTCCTATGAATCACAAAAGTATAAAATATAGGCTGGTTTATATTCTCTTTCCTAAAAGACATAGTCATATGTTTAAATTAACAAGATTTTATCATGATGTTTCTAGTGAATATTTGAATTTAGCTTCAATTTAAATGGATAGCCCATACCCTGCAGTTTTAATCCTCTCTAAATACACATATATTAATTCAATCACAAGTTACTGTTTGCTTTGGTATATTTAATCAGGATATTTTATTTTATGACATAATAGCTCTACTGTCTTAACAGGAAACAGAAACTGCAAATAAACATAAATAAAGTTAAAAAGTGTAATTCCAGTGTTTTCTAGTTTACTTCATATGAATTTGAATAGGTAATGTTCTTTCTTTTAAACTGTCATGTGAGACCAAAACTACCGTAAAAATGGTAACATTATGTGACATCATAATGTCACCTTGAAGAATTAGAAACTTAAGATGACAACAAAGGGCTCTAATTTCTGTTACCCGCTGTGATAATCCATCATTATCCTTTTAGTTCTAACACATTTTGGAGACCAATAAAGCTTAAAAAATGTCTTATTATGTTTATACTTGAAAAAGAAATTTCACAAATACTTGCTGATAGGAGAAGAGGAAACGAGTACATTTAGCATGCTAAAGAAAACACATATTGGATGCGATGCATCATTCTGTTTGGATTACTTTGTCTTGTGTTTCTGTTCCGTAAGGGTCTTTGTCCTGACTTTTTTGATTTATCCAGATTTATTCTCACCTTGTGTCCTTATCTCTTGAAATTCATGTTACATTGTTTCTTTCTCTATTCCTTTTCTCTATATCAGATGGCTTATGAAACTCCTAAATTTCCTAGCTACAGTTATGATAGTAAATTTCCTGTTTCCATCCTTGTGCACAGGGCAAGAGCATTCAACACTACTATGGATAATTCAGTGATAACTCACAGGTCACCAGAAAATTCTTAGAATATGGTCCCAAGCTTGTTCAATTTATTGAAATTAAACAGTCTTTACTCCTTGGTTAATCATTCTGTTTTCCCATGTTCTTTGCCAGATCAAAACCTGTCCCTTTAAACCTTTTTTTTTTCCTTTCCCTATCTTTTCAACCATCTCTCATGATTTATCTATCTTCATAATTTCTTATCTCTTTTCTTGCCCTCTGATTCCTTATTTACCACCAGTCTACTTCATGCCCCCTTTTCTTTTGAGTCAGTTCACTTTCTTCAGTAGAACACTGAAAAGTAAAGGAAACAGGCATTATTCTGATACCCAACCATGTAGCAACCAGCAGAAATTCCTGTTCAGCCTTTTATTCTGTAAGCTGGAGCATAGATAGTCTAGACAGAATATCTGGAGAATCTGTCTGCCAAATTCCATTTACTGACCTCGTAATATATGAAAAAGTTTTCAGCAACTCATGTCTGTGCCTTGTTTAGCTCTTTATTCTTTTACCTGAGGGACAGCAAAACATTCTGACAATGGACAGTTATTCACTCTTCCATTTTCTTCCTCCTGCCACTACCTTCTAGCTCAAGGAGATTAAAATAAATACATAAATTCACATATAGTTGCTGCTGTTAGAGATAAATTTTCCCTGGAGACAAGTGAACATTTCAGGAAAATACAGTTGAACATGGGCTTGTTTGCAAAAACTTAGAAATTAAGAATATTATACTGCAAATATTTTTAGATGTGATTTTAAAAAGGAAACAATTTCCACTCTATGTTACCTCTAATTCAGTCAGGTTTAGAATTTTTGGAATCTAGTGAAATTGTTATTTATTTTTACTATGAATCATACATGTTAAGTAATAGTTCAAAAATGCAAAACATACATAATTATGAAAAGTATTGCTATAGATAAATGTATCCTTTACCAATACCAGACCCTTCCGTTGCAGCAATAAGATCAAATACTGTTGTAAAATATCAGAATTGAAGTTGAGACATGGGGAAGTTTTGTACATGAGAGACCTGAAGAAAAATAGGTTTTTTTATCTGAAAGGAGAGTTGTTAACATCTGCCATATCCATTGGTACAAAAAAAAAAAAAAAAAAAAGAGAATAATATTGGTTTGGTAACTAGTTACACTTTGCTTTGTGTATCTTTAGTCTTTGCTTTTAGCTCCTATTAATTAAAATAGTTCTTACCTGTCCTTCCAGAAATATCTTTATGCTTCCAAAAGGACATGATTTTCTAGACAGAATTTCTGAAGTCTCTCTTCAATACCAGATATTCTGTCTAGACTGTCTATGCTCTGTATTACAGACTAAAAGGAAATGCTTTTGGACCTTTTTCTTTTTATTTGTTTGTTTTGTTTTGTTAAAGAAAGTCACAGTAATTAATTATATTATGAAAGGCTTTATACAATGGTAAATTGTTCTAAATAATTGGAAAGGTAGAATTGCAAGGTGACCAGTAAAGCATTGGTCTTGTACAGATGTCCATCAAAGAGTAGTAACAGGAAGACAGAAAATTAGACTACCAGAAATATAGGTTTAAAGATAGTAAAATGTGCTAAAGTTTTGTGAAGAGGCAGCATGATTAATTATAAAGTTGATGTGATAGATGTACCCATAAAACACAATTTGTTTAAACCTGAAAATATGAGACGTGTAAAAATATGTACTATAAACTCTATGTTAGATGAACTTTGGGGTTCTTTTGGAAGTAGTTTTTGTTTTGTATATAAATATTATAACTGAATGACTTAAATTTGTGCATCGATTAATAAAATAGTGGCTGCATATTGTTTTATCTGACATAAGTTTTGTAATTGCATATGCTAAATTAGAATGTAATTACAAGTTGTGTTATTCAAATGATATATATATGATGTAGATTTATGAGTGAATATAGCATCAAAATCCTGTGCTTCTTGTAGTTTGCATAGATTCACATGGGTAAACCACAAAGGTTTTCCCACTGTTTTTTATATGAAGGACATATCTGGCCAGTAAAAAATATACAATTTCAATACAAGGTAGAGGTTTAATCTCTCCACACATTGCTGCATTTGGCTGGGTTATATGAATAAACAAAGGATGATTCATCTGTGAGATAACAGAACTATAACTTAAAAGGAAATAAAGCTTCCTCTTTTGCATGTCAGTTAAATGTTTCATGTGAGCCAGCTGAGAAACTCTGAAGCCAACACTTTTATGCAATGGCTAAAGTATGTTTCATTTTTCAAGCAGCAAGACTACTGATGGCAGAAAATCTAGGACTAAAATCCTAGTGCCCTGGGATACATGGATATGTATTCTTTGAACTTTTAGAATTCAAGATAAGCAGTAATACAGAGGAGTATTTCTTTACCTCACTTTCTTAGGTAGTGCTTATTTCTTGATCTTTAAACTTGAGTTTTCACTGTTTTCAATTATACTTAAATGTTTTAGGTAGGACTGGAACTAGAGATTGAGCTTCTGGCATTTTACTGCAATTGGTGAGTCTGGGAGCCTTCCTTTGAAGTTACAACAGAGCTGTGAAGCTACTGTAGATTTTCTCAGACTGCATCTGTCTATCTAATTAGTATGCATTCCCAACAGCGATCAGAAGAACAGGCTCGTGCTTTCATACCATTAATGAAACTGAAAGAGCAAAAATCAGTTAACTAATAGAAAACAAAAAGTCCTTGATTTATTTATGCACATCTGAAAAAATGAGTATGGATACTACATGGAAGAGGTTCAAGCCTCACTGCATAGATTTTAATTAGATTTTCTTTGGTGGTTTCCTTAATTAAAGGACTGTCAAGTGTCTTCTCTGTCAGTATTATATATAATAACACACAGGGCAGACAGCAGGGATGTAGCAAGAAAGAAGCTGCCTTTGAGCACAAGGACCCTTGGGTTCCTTCAGAACAGAAGCTTTATTAATCAAATATCCCAGGGAGGTTTGTTCTTTTATTTTGGTTTGGGGATTTTTGTTGTGGTTTTTGTGTGTGTGTGTTTTGTTTTCTTTTATTGCTGAAACTCAGTTGTCTATACAAATAAACGGTTAGAATGATACTTAACAGTTTTTGCCTGTGCCTGTTTATGCTGTTCATGTAGTCCATGGGTTGTCATAGCCACAGGATTGTTTTTCAACATGCAGTTTGAATGTAACTACCACAATTCAGAGGACAATAATTTGGTGTACAACTGAGATAATTTCATTACAGTTAGCTTCAGTGATAGAGAGAAATCCCAAACAAGCTTAACTTAATAGATATAATGTAAGGCTGTATGTATATTATTAAAGGCATCTTCTCAAACAGTTCTTGGCTTTTAGGTGATGGTAGCTTGTTTACAGTATGTCAGGCTACTTCGCTCTAGGAGATACTCATCACATTGAGAACTGGAATGACCCCTGGTACCTTCTGTATTGTGACGGTCTTTGCCTCTACCTCTGTGACATGTTAAGTAAATCCAAGAGTTGTTTGTTCTGTGGTATCATATTAGAGACCTCAAGGGAACATGGACCACCTCTATCTAACACTTTTTGCAGGAGACTGTTACCTGCTGCTGTCCCACTATATTTGTTCTGCCATGTACTTGATGATTGACTTTGCACTTTCACGTTTCAATTCACTTCAGATGGGAGGTCAGTTGTTCCAGAAAATCCAGAATAGGTAATAAAAGGACACTTCCAAGATCGTAACATACCTCTGCTCCAGTTACCTTTCTTACTAGTGTTGGAGGCATTGACAAGATTCATTTTTTCCTGTAGTGTTCCTCAATAAGTTCTTATTTATGCATCCACAAAGCCTTAGCACAACATCGAGGATTGTTCCTGGATTGAATTATCAGCTATACTGTCCATATGTGCAATACTAGTTCCTCACTGTAACTGTAGAACTAGATTGTCATTGTCCTCCACCTGTCGATGTCAGCTTACTTGGAGTCTAATGCCTTCCTACACTGAATGACTTTCTGATACTGAAACAAACTATGGGCTTTCATGTAAATCTTGTCTGTGGGAAAGATTTTCGTAGACCCATTTAGCTTAAAGAACTGCAGAGACTGCCCTTTTTTTTTTTCTTCTTTTTTTTTTTTTTATTTTTGAGCAATCCCTGCTCTGACAATCTTGTGTCCAGCCGGAGAAGGTGTTTTCCAGTCCTGTCACTGATACACTGAGTCCTTGCTCATTTCTGGAGTTATACAGTAGAATGAACTGTTACTGTTCCTCCTTTTACTCAGGATACTTCATTAAGGGACAAAATTATGGGAAAAAAATAGGGATTGCAATTATGTATTAGGAACCAGCTGTTTTCTCAGTCTTTTGATACTGTGCATGAGAATTACTTGGAAAAGAGCTCTGAACTGGATACCCATAAATTTTGAGTATTTAGAATGATTGAGGCTGTCATGGTGACATAGCTAATGACTGTTTCCTTGTACTGTGGTGAAACCTGCTGCTCTTAAGAAGTCAGTGGGAATAAATTCAGGCAGACTCAGGGAAGCAGTGAGGTTAGACTGAGTGCACTGCAAGGTGCATTTTTAAATGCCTTCATCTCCAAAGAGGGAATAAACCAAGTGCTGAATGTTAATATAGGATGTGCCTGAAAAGTGAGAGGGTTTATTTGAGTCAAGTGCCATCCCCCTGTGTTGTCATGTAGTGCATGCCATGCTCTTGCCTAAACAGCACCAGTGAAGTGATCAGACCGGCTGATACAACATGGGCTACCTCTTTAATGTGCATTTCTGGAGTTCCTGCAGTGGAGATGTACCCATATGCACTCTTCTGAGCTCAGCTGCCTAGCTGTGTAACCACAGTTCCAAAAGAAAGCAAAAACTTCAGAAAAATCACAATACAGTTCATGAAAGAGGTCCTCTCCTTTCCCACAAATCTCTTCTCCTGTCACTGCATTGTAAAATGTACCTTCATTCCCTTTCTGTTCTGTGCACATGACAGAGACTGTGCTAAAATGTACCCACAGAACAGGATGCAATTGTAATATTCTCTTCTCCCGGCAGTGGAACCCAACCCAAAGCAAAGCAGATTACATTGGACTGTAAGGTGGACTCATAAACAAAAATCTTTTGCTGGCAACAGATGCCTCCATCTCTGTAACCTTTTGTTATTTGCATGTCGATTTGAGTTGCCAAATCATCGCCTGAAAAGTTGAGAAGATTATTTTGGCAGAGATGAGTATTCCTGCTTCTGACATAGCTCCAGATATGGAGAATAAAATACTGCTTCTTCGAACCTGAAAGCTGAGCTCCTTTGTCCTTGGGAGATTTTTTTTTTTAATTTATTTTTTTTTATTTTTTATATCTCCCCAGAGATCAGGGCTTGATTGTGTTCAGTGTGTAGAAAGGCTGTATCTCATTGAGATATAGATACTTAGAGTGTGTATTGTGTTATTTTGATTGCAGCAAAAGGGCTTGTTTGAGATAGGTCGTTTGGGATAGTTCTGGAAATCTGTGTAGTGCGGCTGGAAGCTCAAGGTGGTACACTCCCCTTCACACAATCAACAGAAAATGATCATTGGAATAAAAACTCCCTGAAATGTACCTGCAATACGGCACAGGTCTCTTTGAATGAGATTTCTCCACAGTCCTCAGTATGGGGTTTGCTTTTGTTTACAAGTTGAATTTCTGGAGTGGTTTTCAATGCATGTGGCATGGTGGGCAGGACCTACAGTCTAGGAGCAAACCCAAGTATTGAAGTCCATCGACTAAAAAGAATAAAGGGAAACTAAGGCCTTACATCTAAAATGGGCTTTGGGAATAATTCATGTCATCTCTGACCCTATTTGGCAAATGAGTGTAAGATTTGCACTGTTGGAAATTTAGTTAGTAAATCCTCTTTATATTTGTGTATATTTGAGGTAACCTTTATTGTGAGATTTTTTTTCTTTGTTTTAGCCAGTGAGTTTGTATTCCTCTATTTATATGTAAAACTAAGCTTAAAATTTTCAAATATGACTGTACTAGTTGAATCTTTGGTGATGTAATTATTAATATATCGATCATCTATGCAACTGCAAACTTTAGCAAATAATATCAACAATGAAATCTGTACTTTAACATTTTTTCCATAGCCATTGGAAAATGTATCTTCGAGTGTGTTTCAGAGCACTAACATGTCTTTCTTCACAATTTTTAAAGAGGTTTTATGAAGATTAGACTCACAGCTAAAATTACATAATGTTTTTGCTGCTGTTATTTGTATGTATATCTTACATGCGACTAAGTTCAAATATCTAAGGTGAACTAAGGCACATGGATGGCAGTTACTTCATAAGTAGAAAGTAGTGTCTTAATGTCTCCCTCTAGAAAGCTGATATTTATACCAGCAGATGTATTTTCTTTAAAAACATGACATTTCAATTATGCAACAGAGATGTTTTGTTTGCTTGTTTTGTTCATGTTCTTTCAGACCAAGAGATGAAAAAGTACCACATCATGGCATATTTTGACTAATATACTTTTCTGATCTTTAGCCAGACATTTACAAGAAGGTTTCTGCTCAGGGCATATTTTAATTTGTTAATAAGAATTTCTTATCACTCTATAATATTATAATTTTCCATGCCATTGAAGTACAGTGGACTTTGGCAATACTCAAAAATAACCATGTGATTATGCCAGTTTAAGCAGTTCACTCAAAAAAAAAGTAGGAATAACAGGGTGTAAATAATTGTACATTTTTTTTTAAGTGAAGCTATTTAATTTATAGAAACTCTCATTTTATTGTGATTGAGGAATTTTCTTTCATTTTGGCAAACTACGTATTTTTATGGCTGCAGAATAATTTATGAAATTATTTTTACACATAATACTAAAATACAAAATTCACATACAAATTATTTGAAATTGCAGATTCTCATAATTTTGAAGTCATGTTTTGTAGTGAGTGAAGAGTTTAAAAAATAGCACCATAACTGATAATGTAATTGAGTATCTAATCATAGTCAGAAGTTATGTATCTGAATCAAGAGAATGCTTTCCTGGTATTAACTTTAAATGTTTTTTTAGAGATTATTTCATAGAAATGTAAATCAAAATGTCTTTTTTAAAAAAAAAAAAAAAAAACCACATTAATTCTCCTGTGTGAAGAGGAGACAAAATAAGTTGTCCTTTTCAAGAGCTGAATTTTACCCAGGAGGACTGGAAAAAGAGGTGTTGTATGAACAGAAAATCTGTTCAAATAACATGGCCCAGTGTAGTTTGGAATTGAGGGGGACTGCAGTTGTTCAGGACAGGCAAAATTTTCTGTTAAGAAATTTTTTTTTCCACTGGGGAAAAAATAATTTTCACAGTTAAATCGTATGGTATAACTAATTTTTTATTTATGGTGGCTGATGCCAAAATTGCTGCCAAAGTAATCAAGTGATTAATCATCACCCTCAAGTAAACATATCTTTGGGTCATACATGGTTTTTGTGTTAATTTGTATTTGATTTAGCTTTTGGCTGCTCGTATGTAAGTTGAATAGTCTGATAAGAGGGAGTGGGCAGATCCTACGTTTTTTTCCTGTTGAAATTGCACTATCTGTTTGTGTAGGAGACTACTTACTCCCTTTTGTGGTAGTATTTATTTGTTTATTTGGATTTCTACAGAAAAACGTGAGCTGCCTTTCTAAATTTTTACTGATACTAAATGCCAAACTGTAAGGAAATAAACACAGTCAGCCACAGAGTGCCTGTCTTACTCATTTGCAGCCGATGGCCATGGTCTGCAGCAAATAATTAACACAAAATTAAGAAGAGTTTGATCAGGAGAAGTCTCTGCAAAGTGAATATACTGTCCGTCATGTTTTCTTTTCTGAAAACAACTTCACCTTTTTGAAAAGTATTGGAGATGATACAATATAGAATTTATCTTTTAAGGCACAGGTCAAAATCAAAACCTTAACATTCACTTCAGAAGTCAGACTAAAAGATGTTCTACTACAGAAAAAAAACCAAACAATAACAAACAAACAAACAAAACAAAACAAAAAACCACAAAAACCAAAACAAACCAACAACAGCAACAAACACAAACAAAAAAAACCACAAAAAACCTCAATCTTCTATTGTGTTTTTCATTGGTTACTATTCATAGATGGACATAAGAGGTGATTGCTACACATTACATCATTACTAGGAGTTGACAGTAACAGAGAGAGTGATCATCGGAATTGGCCCCAAATTGTGTTTAAAGGGTGTAAAGTGTTTCAAGACACTTAATCACCTGATACCTTATGATTTTGATTATTCCAGTGCTGTATGTTGGGGAGCAGATGAACTGAATTCATATCAGCAAATATGAATATCAACATTGTCACAGTAAGTCAAATGAAGGTGCTCTTTTCGGAGTTAAAAGCAAGAAATAGCGACTTCTAGGGAGTGATTCATCTCATTCTAAAGTAGTTGACTAAACCAGGGCAGGTGAAAGCTGCTCTAAAGCCTCATGTTTCTCTCAATAGACTGTAAAAAGATATCTCCAATGATTAGCTCAGATGGCTACCTGGAAGATACCTAAGATTTGGTAAGATTAATGATAAGCAATGCCAAAAATGTCTGTTATAACTATACGAAGCATAGCAACTTTTTATAGGCTTTTTCTAGTCTTCACTGGAATTTGATTCTCTTTCCAAAAGGCAACTTTTTCTTGTAACCATAACTGTAAGAGACTTATCTACTATACAAAATATAATATCATTTACTGCCTTTCTTTTTAAAAATTGAGACTTCATAGACAAAGTGCATTCACATGACTGGTTAACCTATGGAAATAATTAAATTCAAAAACTCTTCAAAACTGCAACCCAGCTGATCAAGACACATGGAACATAAAGGTTGAAATTATAAATACTTGATTCAAAGGAATTACTACTAGCTGTTATTTCTAATTCCTTGACACTTCCCATGACTTCATGTGCAATCTTACAGCTCTCTTAAGAATGTTGAAGAGGCTTGCTATGGATGCATAAATGTGTAATTACAAGAGAGAAAAATACTGTGAACATGAGGTAAAATTATATTACCATGTGTTACAGATCTGGGTTAAAATTTATTGCTAATGCACAGAGCAAGTGAGCAGTACATACTGAATGGTCCCACCATATTTTATTGATACCTATTAGTTAACAGCTGTGGGAGACTGATTCCTGTGACACACACTGACCTTATTAACATAATGCATTTGTATCTATTATCTCTGCTTCACCTTTGGTAATGAGGTAATAAAATTTATGTATTCATTCTAAGAATTCATCCTCAATATAAGCATTTCAATTTCTGCATAAGCAATGCACAGCAATACACATAAAATTTGTCACAAATAGAATTATATTTAGAATAACAATTAGCATCTGTTAAAGTTATTTTGTTTTTGTTTTTGTTTTTTTTTAATCCTAATTAATGTAACACAAAATGAGATTTTAAGCTTTGGTTAATTTATTTTGCTCACATTGAAGTACTGTGCAAGCTCCTTGTTGCATAAAAATGTGAAGGGGAGGTAAATTGAAGAAGCAGTAATAAAATTCCCCTTTGAATACCCTAATAAACATTTTTAATAGATGTATGAATCTTCTAATTGTCCGTATGAAACTATCTGAAGAGTTAATATTGTATAAACTGAGCCTCTTAGTAGCTTTTTTTGGAAACTTTTACCATGGTAAACACTTGATATCCCAGAGAACTTGCATAAAAATGTCACAGTGCTCTTCTAAAACAGTGAATACAGCCATCGTGACCAAACTTGCGAAGGAGTCTTGATGTTTAAAAATGAAGATAACTAAGACTTGGAAAGCACTGAGGTGGATTAGATACTTATTGAAGCTTATGCTTTGTAAAAACAGGATCCTGGAGGGCCCTATCTTACTTCTTATAGTGTTTGTACAGAAAAGAAAAAAAAAAGGAGGATTAGACAGTTCTGAAAGAAAAATTCACAGTAAATTCCTCTATAGCTCAAGTTGAGTGTAATTTTCTAGCTCTTATCCTGGATATATTAAGTAGTAAATTGGTGTTTCTGAATAAGTCAAGCTATAATGTATTCATATCCCCAGGTGTCCCAGAAACCATTGTAGGTTTGCTCCCTTGATTAATATGTAAGGCAGAAACTTTACTCTCTTCCATAAAAATGTGAAGGATCTTCTTCAAAATGATCATGTTGGTTACATAAAGAAACATATAATTTATAAAGCAGATAGCAATTTTTATTGAATTAAACTTATTTTAATGCTACTAGTACCCAGGTTTTTCTCACAGAAAAAAATCTTCGATCTGAAAATAAATAGATTTATGTGGCTTCAACTGTTTCCTTTGTGTTCCTCTCCTAAGGCTACATTTAGTGATAAAAGACCAAACTGTGACATTATTACCTTTCTTCATAAAGGGTGGTTATTCTTTCGAACTTCTGTCATTCTGCAAATGTTATCTCAATCAACTTGGCATGGCCAGAAACTTCTCTGAGCTTGTTGTTGAAAAAATAAACAGCATATAAGAAAAGCAGGTGTTTGTTTTGGGTTTTTTTTGTGTGTGGGTTTTTTTTTTTTTTGTATGTGTGTGTGGTTTTTTTTGTTTTGTGGGTTTTTTTTGTTTTTTTGTTTGTTTGTTTTTCTAATTTTGTTTCCATCAACACATTTCTCGATCAATCTGCTTTTTGTGGCTTTTTCACATATTTTCATTTTTCTTCCTTTTGGTACTGGGTCGATCAGTTTAAACCTGAAAACAGGTGGGTTTTGATAGCTTCTACATGACACAGTGGAACTACATTCTAGATAATAGTGTGTTGAGCCAGTGGTTACCTGCAAGCGTGCAGGAAATGTGGGAGTGTCATTGATAAATGGGTAGTGAGGTGGACTGCGAACTGACTGAGGGAAAGAAGCCAGAGCATCATGGTCAATGGGACAGAGTCCACTTGGAGGCCAGTATCTAGTGGAGTGCCTCAGGGATCAGTACTGGGGCCATTATTCTTCAATATATTCATCAATTACTTGGATGAGGGAATAGAGTGTACTATCAAGCAAGTTTGCTGATGTCACAAAACTGGGAGGAGTGGCTGACACGCCAGAAGGCTGTGCTGCCATCCAGTGAGATCTGGACAGGCTGGAGAGTTGGGCGGGGAAAAATTTAATGAAATATAACAAGGGCAAGTGTAGAGTCTTGCATCTGGGTAGGAACAACCCCAGGTTCCAGTATAAATTGGGGAATGACCTATTAGAGGGCAGCGTAGGGGAAAGGGACCTGGGGGTCCTGGTGGACAACAGGATGACCATGAGCCAGCACTGCGTCCTTGTGGTCAAGAGGGCCAGTGACATCCTAGGGTGTATTAGAAGGGGTTGGTTAGTAGGTTGAGAGAGGTTCTCCTTCCCCTCTACTATGCCCTGGTGAGACCACACCTGGAATATTGTGTCCACTTCTGAGCCCCTCAGTTCAAGAAGGACAGAGAACTGCTGGAGAGAGTCCAGTGCAGAGCCATAAAGGTGATTAAGGGAGTGGAGCATCTCCCTCATGAGGAAAGGCTGAGGGAGCTGGGTCTCTTTAGTTTGGAGGAGACTGAGGGGTGACCTTATTAATGTTTACAAATATATAAAGGGTGAGTGTCACGTGGATGGAGCCAGGCTTTTCTCGGTGACAACCAACAGTAGGACAAGCGGTAATGGGTGCAAACTGGAACACAAGAGGTTCCACTTAAATTTGAGAAGAAACTGCTTCTCAGTGAGGGTGGCAGACCACTGGAACAGGCTGCCCAGAGGGGTTGTGGAGTGTCCTACTCTAGAGACATTCAAAACCCGCCTGAATGCCTTCCTGTGTAACCTCATCTAGGTGTTCCTACTCTGGCAGGGGGATTGGACTAGATGATCTTTTGAGGTCCCTTCCAGTCCCTAACATTCTCTGATTCTGTGATTCTGTGAAATACATAGGTCAGCCAAGAATCAGCTGCTAAGTGTGCTTTCTGCCCATGTTGCATAAACAAATAGTGAAAAGAAATAGTGAGAAAATGTCAGATAGCATAAAGAGAAACTCATGTGACATTAATAGATGTATAAAAATTACCAGAGGAAAACCATGAAATTACGCTGTGTACTTGACCTGATGCTCTAACCTTTCCAAAAGGGTGTATTATAACTAAATATAGTAAAGTGTAACTTCCCAGTTTCCATCTTATATTAAAAGCTCCAGATACAGTGGAAGAAGGAGAAAAGGTTGGATCTTCAGTGGTATGGTTATTGTATTTTGAGCTTGGTATTGCAGTATTAATACAAAGCAGCTTTTCTTTTCAATGGCATTCTGTTGTGAATTTTAGAACTGCTCAATACCATGTGATGGAACTATTAAGATTAGTAGATTTCTCTTTATGTGTCAACAGATACAAAATTTGTGTGAGGAGAAGAGTGAGTTTATATAACAGCTGAACTATACTACTTCGAATAGAAATATCAATATACGCTTAATCCTCTTGTAGATTGAAATTATCTTTCCAAGCACAGCAAAATAAAACCAGAAGTGGTAGTTTCTTACAATTTATATAATATTTGCACATTTTAATTTCCTATGCTTTTTTTATGGTTCTCCAAGTGTGATCTTTGTGATCTCTAATTTATAGTTTCTTAAGTTATCAATGTAAGAGAATTTGAAGAGTTAATTCTGTAAAAAAAAAAATTGTTTAAAAATGACAGGTCAAGGGGTGATCATGATGACAAGAATAACACTTATTCCTCACTAAAAGAAATTATTTTGAAGTTTATTTTGTCTGTTTCACCTTCAGTTTATTAAAGTGTATCAGCCTGCAAGATAAAGATAATTTGTGAAATTACAAAATGAAAATATAAGTATTAATGGAATATAAATATTATGCATCCATATATGGCTTTTTAGCTAATATAAAGTCTTTTTGAATAACTATATGCTGTTGGGGTCCTGCCATATATTACTCAGATAAAATGAATCCCAAAGTCATATTACAAATAAGCAATACAAAGTTTGTAGGTCTTAAGGGTAATTTAAAGATAGTTGCATGGTTTTAGTCATACTGCATTAGCCAGTTATTTGATTCTTTGCAGGGAGATAAATGGCTGTGTTTTGCTCTGTAGCAATGTAGATAATGCAAATTTTGTCACCAATTTCAAGTCAAAAAAAATCACAGCCAGGTTGATAGGCAGATAGCCAGATTTTAGTCTCACTGTAGAAACAAAACCCCTTTTCCTGAGGCTTGTCTTCTTTTCCCACACTTTACAGTCTTCATTTGTATCCCTATTACATACTTGAATTAACAGCAGTAATGTTTCTAATACTTTAATGTTCAGGACACTGAGGAGTCCAGTCAAAGAATCCCAGAATCCCAAAATCACAGGATGGTTGGGTTTGGAAGTGACCTCTGGAGATCATCTAGTCCAACCCACCTGCTAAAGCAGGGTCACCCAGAGCAGATCGCACAGGAATGTGTCCAGGTGGGTCTTGAGTGTCTCCAGAGAACGAGACTCCACAACCTCTCTTGGCAGCCTGTTCCCTGCTCTGGCACTCTAAAAGTAAAGATGTTTTTCCTCATATTCAGATGGAACCTCCTGTGCTTCAGTCTGTGGCTGTTGCCCCTCCTGTTGTTGGGAACTTCTGAAAGGGGTCTGGTCCCATCCCCTTGACATCCATCCTTGAGATATTTATAAACATTGATGAGATCCCCTCTCAGCCTTCTCTTCTCCAGGCTGAACAAACCCAGCTCTCTCAGTCACTCCTCATAAGAAAGGTGTCCTAGGCCCCTAATCATCTTTGCAGCCCACTGCTGGACTCCCTCCAGTAATTCCTTGTCCTTCTTAAACTGGAGAGCCCAGAGCTGGACCCTGTACTCCAGATGCGGTCTCACCAGGGCAGAGTAGAGGGGGACGATAACATCCCTCAACCTGCTGGTCACACTTTTCGTAATGCACCCCAGGATCCCATTGGCCTTCTTGGCCACAAGGGCACATTGCTGACTCATGATCAACCTGTTGTTGACCAGAATTCCCAAATCCTTCTCTGCAAAGCTGCTTTCCAGCAGGTCCGCCCCTAACCTGTACCGGTGCATGGGGTTATTCCTCACCAGGTGCAGGACCCTACACTTGCTCTTGTCAAATTTCACCAGGTTCTTCCCTGTCCACTCCTCCAGCCTGTCCAGGTCTCGCTGAATGACAGCCTTCTGGTATATCTGCCCTTCCTCCTGGTTTGTTATCATCAGCAAACTTGCTGAGGGTGCACTCAGTCTCTTCATGCAGGTCATTGATGAACAGGTTAAACAGGACTGGTCCCAGTACTGACCCCTGGGGAACCCCACTAACTACAGGCGTCCAAACAGACTCTGCACCATTGATCACAACCCGCCGAGCTCTGCCGTCCAGCCAGTTCATGAGCCTTCTCACCATTCATTCACTCCTGATAACCTTTTTTACCTCCACATGCTTGGAAATGATGTTCAAAATGAGCTTTTCCATCACCTTTCCACAGATGGAGGTGAGGCTGACTGGCCTGTGCTTTCCTGGGTCATCCTTCTTGCCCTTTTTGAAGACTGGAGTGACATTGTCTTTCCTCCAGTCCTCAGGTACCTCTCCTGTTCTCCAAGACCTTTCAATGGTGATAGAGAGTGGCTTAGCAATAATATCTGCCAACTCTCTAAGCACTCATGGCTGCATCCCATTGGGACCCGTGGACTTGTGGATGTCCGGTTTGTGTAAATAATCTCTAACCTGGGAGAGAGACTAATGCTCCGTCTCTTCACTTTTTTCTAGATATTTATCTAATACTCGGATTATTTATAAAATAGGATTATTTATAAAAGGTGCTTTGATACTGCATGTTTTGTGAATACCAAGTAAATAAATTAGCATGTATTATCAATCTTTTTTTTTTAGGCTGCCTGGAATTGAAAGAAGACACCATTGAAAATCTTCTAGCAGCTGCCTGCCTCCTCCAGCTCCCACAAGTAGTAGAGGTTTGCTGCCATTTCCTAATGAAGCTTTTGCACCCATCCAACTGTTTGGGAATACGTGCGTTTGCTGATGCGCAAGGATGCACAGAGCTTATGAAGGTGGCTCACAACTACACCATGGTAAGGCAGTTTTAGAAGATCTGAATTATGATCTTTTGAATTCTCTATATCTTCTGTAAGCAAAAGTATCTTGTTACTTTTCTGCTTAAAATTGTTCTGTACTTGGAACTTTATTTCATAAATGATCCTCTTGAAACCATAGGAGTGGTGACTCCTCTCAGCTCCAGTATAGTTGTGTGAATTGTCTTGCTACGCTGAATGCACCATCTGCTGAGTCAGAAAAGAATATACCTTAATTAGATGCATGTCCACATACAGGTGATATTATAATAGGAAAATTGTCTCTAAATCCTTAGGATATTTTAATCACTGTTCCTTTTTGTTTATCTTTAGAGAAGCTTTTTAACTGTTGTAGTGCATGGGAACAATATAGAGGCAAGTTTTGGTTGGTTTGGGGGTGTTTTGTTTTTGTTTTTGTTTTGGTCAAGAACTATCCCTCCTTATATTCATTTGTGAAGTAAATTCAGACAAAAAGTTGAAGACATGAAGAATTTTATCTGACAATATATAATTTTTTTCCAGTTATACCTGACAGAACAGGTAGGGCATTAATACTGAAAATTAATCAGAATCAATGAAATAAGAACATGCTACGTATTCAGAAACTAAATCATATTGGTAGCCATTTCATTCTGGATAGTTTGACAAATATACAAACTTCTGGCTCATGAAATTAAGCTTACATATAGACTAGATTGCAAATAATTTCTAAGAAATAATAGACCCTTAAGGTCTCTACTGAAGTTATTATTGAAGCAATATAGAAAGTTTCAATGAATCTGCTTTGCTTGTCCAGCATTTATATCCTTATTTTATTTATTCTTTTCAGTAATTAATACCATATTGTGATTCACAGTTTAGCTGTGTTTATCTTGCCACTACAGCACGGGTAGTTATATCCATTTTATACTTATGGAGCTAGATCTATGGCTGGTTTTAATTTTTTGTGTATTTAACCATCTAAAATGTAGTTTCCCAGGTCCAATCTAGTCAGTTTAACCTCCTTCTGTCAGTGGAGAAAAATAAGCTGTCAGAGCAGAATTCATATGATCTACCTTAGAATGAGATTGCTTTTGAAGTGGGTAGATATGGGCTGAAAAAACTCAGCCTTATTTATCGATATATTTTTATGTTTATATAGTACTTTGATTTTTATGAGTGAAAAGCAATATAATGAAACAATAGTCAAGATAATGAAACAACAAGGAAAAAAAATTAAAACACCTAATAGAGAAAAAGCTTGAGTTTAAAATATTCTCATTATTCTTTAAATCAATTTATTGAAATAATTTTTGGTGAATGAAATTACTAATTACAATACCTTTGACAACTTCTGACATAGTTATTTGATGCATCACAAAGATTTGTTCCCATTTCTAAGATATTAGATGTTCTATATAATCTATTATTTTTTTAATGTTTGTGTCTAAAATCTGAATTATGTGTAATGGATGAATCACCAACAAAAGATGGTGGATCAAAAAGGAAGTCAGTAGAAATTAATAAGCAAGTTCTGACATAACCGCAGTTATATTTGTAAGCATGCACAATAATCACACTTTCTTTTAGCTCTCATCTATTGAACTATGCAGTTATGCTATTTTTTCTTTACGGGATTAAACTTCTGACACAGTCAAAACATAATCCTAAAAGTTAAGCTTCATAGTGCATGATATTTTAATAGGCAGCATGTTATTGCATTTAAGTTTGAGGCAGCTCACATCTATTTGATCTACTGTTTGGTGTCAAACGCTGTAGGTGAGCAGTTGCGAGTGGAAGAAGGGTGCCTTATTGCCTGTCTTGATTACAACACTCTAGATCAGAAAGAATCTACATAAGAGAAAAGTAAATATTTTTTCTGCATGCATGTATAACTGGGAAAAACTTCTGGAGTGCAAGGTATATACCCTGGAGACTGTGGTAAGGAACAACAAAGACCTTGTAACGGAAAGAAAGGGTAGGAAAGTAATGAGCAGAGCCAAGAGCAGAGGCACAGTCTCTGAGGTGACAGAAAGCTTTATTTTTTCCTTCAGACTCCAGGGAAATAGTGATGGAACTGTGATGAGAGCAAACCTAAAACTAGGAATCCTCTGTCTTATGCAGAGGATTTGAGGGAAAGCTCTCTTTAAAAAGGATGGGAAAATTTGCTTGTAAAAAAATTACAAATAGTTAAGAAGTTCCTGATATGAAGGCAAAATAACAGATTCGTGAATACAACTTTCCAATTTTGGGTGTTTCTGCTTTCTAAGGAAAAATAATTTTTGTCCCTGAAAATTTGAAATGTAAAACAAGCAAAGGGAATTTGCCAATTTTCTTAAATAGTTACTTCAAGTAGTTTTAATATAAATAGTGGACTTACCAGAAAATCAATCTTTCCGATATATGAAAAGCACTTTTAGGGAAAAAATGTGGAGGAGAGAGAGAAGTTTTGACAGCATTTGAGTGAACTCTAATGGTTTTTGAAGAGTGAAATAATTCTTTCTACATTTCTTTTAGTCTTCAGTAATATTGAGTTTCTGGATATTTAGAACTATAGCTCCAGAGTCTTTTAGTGATATATCAGTTCAGTGAATAGGGAATTATAGCTGACTATCTGAATAGCCTGTTCTATAATGCTAATCATCATAACAAACATTTTTTAACAGAGTACAAAACAAAGCTAATGAAGTAGATATACTTGTCCCCAAAGTAGAAAAATAATGGAGGAAATGACTGAAATTATGTACCTTTTGTCTTGTTCTTTGCATCTAGAAAAATATCTACTCTATATTAAGCACAATAAATTATTTTTTACCCCATCAGTTAAATATTGTAGCCAAAACTTTCAAAAAAAAATCAACTAACCATAATGCTATAGAGAATATAGGTATGCCGGATCAGAAATAATAGTGCTGTACCATAAAGTTTCCTGGGATTAAAAAAACCAAACAAAACCACAAACAAACAAAAAACAAACAAACAAAAACAAAAAACCAAAGACAAACAAACAAACAAAACCCCACCAATAATTCTGCACATCTTACAAAAATAGATTTATAGACATTGCATATGCTATAGAATACGTAGTAATTTTGATATATGACTCAAGTTAAATCTCATATTGGAAGTATTTTGCTTCTTAGTTAATTACATAGGTGAAATCAAACATTAATTGATTCCTAATTCTCTGTAGCCCGCAGCTGAGGTACTCATTTAAAGTGGCTGGAACCTTAGCATAAGTCTCTGACTTAATCGTACCTGGCAAATATCTTACACCTTTCCTCCACCAATTATTTTTAATTAGAAAGTCATTCACAGTTGCCTTCACAGTAGCATTTTAGTGAATGTCAATGTATTTTCATGAAGATGGTTTGCTTCATTGAATCTCCATAAATGTTCTTCATTTTTCCAAAGAAATTTTCTTACCTAGTGTCAGAGTTGCTATTTTATAAAGTCTAAATGACGGTGGTGTTCATTAAATAAATAATTTATATATATATATATATATATAGTGTGTATATATATAGTGTATATATATATATCCAGTTTGCTTTGGGCTTTCACATAATGTTATGAGGACAAGACTTGAGGTTGGAATTTTCTTTATATTGAAGAACAAATAGCTGCTGGAGAGCAGATCACTGAATTTAAGAATCCTATTGACTTCAAGAGATATATCATTTCCAACACATGTGTTTTGTCACATTAGATAACTGTTCAATTCTGCTCAACCATGAAATCTGTGGCAGCCATGAATACAAATTTTTATTTGAATAGTTGACACAGGTATGTCTGAATTTAATTCAGATGTGTGAAACTTTTTTCAAAATGCCAAGAGTCATTGTTGAGCCTGGAGAAAGCTTCTAATGGAAGTAAAATTAATTAACTGTACAGTTATATAATCCTTTCTGTAAACAAAAGCAAAATATCCCTGGTATTTATTAAGATATTTGGTCTTTTGTGTCAAATATCATATCGTTCTTTTGGAATGCAAAATCTAAGTGAGGAAAATAGAATGTGTACATGGAGGAAGAGAGACAATAAAGAAAGGAAGATAAGAACACCAGTGTAGGAAAACCAGTGAACATTTGAAAAATCTTTAGAAAATACACTTGCCAAATAAGAAGTTATGAGGGTAGTGAGGAAAGAAGGGAATGTAAACTTAATAAAAAGTTAGTGAACAAAGAAAGTTGGAGATTTCTATCTTTGCATTCCCTGTACTTTTTATAAATGGAACTTGGATATCAGCATTTTAAGTTAGAGCCTTAGAAGACAGAAGTTAAAACAAGAGAAAAAAATACAAAATTTCATTGATTTATTCTTTTAGACATTTAGCTGTGGGATTTTTTTAAATTTTAGTTTTTATTTGTGTATTTATCTATTTATTTATTCATCTGTTTGTTTAAATGAATCCAGCAATTTAAATGGCAGCACAAATATGTCTCACTTGATTTAAGATTTCTGTACTTCTTAATTACAATCTGGGTTTTTACTAGCTTCTCAAGTTCTGTGAATTTTCAATCTGCAAAACCATATGTCTGATAACATTAAACTCCTAATATATTGTCAGAGTTATATGATAGTACAGTGTAATGCACATGTGATGTCTTTAAATAAAAAGCAGCAAAACTGAAAATATCAATAAGCTAAAGCAAATGCTTTCTTTTAACACATTTTTAGTGACAGTTCTTTATTCTTCTAATTATCAGGTGTTTCATCTGTAGGGAGGATAACCTCTGAAGTCAACAATTTATCTGCTTGTCATACTTGCTAGAAATTAGAGTTGTAGTGTATGATCTTACCTGTCTCTTTATAAAACAGAATGAAGTCTAATTCAAAATTGTCATGGCAACCTCATCAAGATGCAATTCTTTTTAGAATATATGACTTCTTATAATGTACTTTGAACCATTATGCATTTATTCCTGAAAGTTTGTAACAGACCATGCTAGTTTAATGAACTCTGTGACTTTAATGTACCATTAGCCTTTCTCACGTCAACTACTTTTCTACATTAGTAAATATTGAGACATGAAAGGTTTGTAATAGTTTTCCTTAAAGAGATAATTTCAGTTTGATTTTAAAGCATGGGAAATTCTTAAAAATTTTATTCATACCTGGTAAGGTTTTGAATGCAACTGTAGTTTGCTTTCTCTCTTACCATAAAGAACATGGTTCTGCTTGTCTTATGACATATAGATTATGCTTAGAAATTTATGGTGTGACATTCCAAGTTATGCTACCAGTTACTTCATCTCAATATCAAGCCATTTGACTGCAGCCAAATTGTTTTAAATGGGAAATTGAAATACCTCATAGATACATGTATTTAATCTGTCAGTGTTTTACCTCTCAGGAAACTCAAACCTCAGTGATCATTTTGCATCTTGAAACGACAGTTTGACAATTGAGATTATAGACCTTGTTCCACATTTTTATTTCGTCATATTCCAAGATCAATTGCCAAACATGAACTTGGAAAATCTTTGAGTTACTTTGAGGCATCAAGTAGGAGGATGACCATAAGTAAAATTTCCTTGTGCAGAAGAACATATATGAATTAAGTGAATGATGTGTCTGTAACCCAGTCAAAATGCAAAAAACAATATATAGATCCCTAACTTATGTTACAGTTCCAAGCCTGGGAGATACAGAATGTTTTCAAGTACCTTACAATGAAGTGTTAGAAGGTGTTTAGTCTCTCATAGATGCAGTTCTGTGCTTCACACTGCAAGGGTCATTAGTCTTAGCAAAGTAAAATATTATTCAAACTTAATTATAAGCACATGACTAATCTCAGTGACATGTACTGACTCTATATAGACCCTTTAACTTACTGAGAATTCTGATTATACTCCAGATGGAGCAACCATTTCATTTATGTGAAGTGTGTGCCTTATGCAAATTTTCAAATGGTCTTTTATGGTGAAAAGCTTCAGTGATCATGTTATGTTTATTATCTAAGCCACAGAATTTCAGAGTTAAAACTTGGTGGGGTGGGGAAGAAGTGATATAGAAAACCTTTCATATCCAGTTCCATTTACAACAGCTCATCCTGAAGCATATTGAAATATTGTAACAAAACTCCATATTGAAATTAAGAAAAATATTATTGAGATATTGATAGATGGTGGTGACAATCATTAATGAGTTGTGGTTGTACATTCAGACATCTGCAGTTTCTTTCAGTGTTAATATGGCTTTAACTAAGGTCAGATAACAAGTGGGGCAAGCAAACTCTCTAGTACTGTAATTTAAGAGTTCTTTAACATATACTGTTTAATAGGATTTATACATAGGGTCATCAGTTGGCTTTCTACTATTTAAAATAGCTGACCAGCTAACAGCTTTGCTAACTTCATATCATGCTTTGTTTTCATGACCTTGACCTCCTTATCACCACATTCATGATATATGGATAACTAGACAGTAAAATGGGTGAAAAGCTGACTGGACAGACAGGCTTAAAGAATCATGATCTGTAGTAAAAAGTTCAGCTGGTGACCAGTAAATAGTGATGTTCTTCAGGGATCATTCCTGTGTTCAATACTGTTAAACAATTTTATTAATTATCTAGATGATAGGGTGGAGTTCTCTCTTAGTAAGTTTGCAGATGTCTCCAAATTGGCAGGGGGAGATGATCAATATTGGAGGACAGAGATGCTATTTAAAGGGCAGGCTGGAGAAATGAGCTGACAGGAACATGATGAAGTTCAGCAAAGAGAAACACAGACTCCTGCAATCTGGGACAAACAACCTGAATGCACCAGTGCAGTCTGGAGAGCAACTGTGCAGGAAGCAGTGCTGCAAAAATGACCTGGGGATCCTGATGAACACCAAGTTGAATAAAAGCCAGCAATGTAGCCTGGCAGCAAAGAAGGCCGACAACATCCTGGATGTATTAGTGAAAGTGAGCAAGTTAAAGAAGGTGACCCTTTCCTGTTTGGCACCCATGACACCACATACGAAGTGCTGTGTCTACTTTTGGGTACCTCGGTAAAAGAAAGACATGGATATACTGGAGTGAGACAAGCGGAGGCCACCAAGCTTGTTGGGTGCTGGAGTACATGGCATATGAGGAAAGTGGGGGGAGCTGGTCCTGTTGAACCTAGGTAAGAGAGGGCTAAGGAAGACCTTACTCCTCTCTATATATGCCTGATTGGAGGATACAGATAAGATGGTGCCAGACTGTTGGAGTTGCAGAGTGGTAAGCAGCAGACAGACATAAATTGGAATATAGAAAATCCTGACTGGATATTACAATTTTTTTTTTAACCATGGGAATAGTCAAATACAACCAGTGGAGTTTTTGGGACCTGTTCCTGGAGATATTCAAGACTTGACAGAAAATGTTGCTGCACTGAGCAGGCAGTTTGACTAGATGACCCCAGAGATCACTTTGAAACAAAATTATTCTATGAGGCTATTAAATATGTCTCCAGAACATTTTCAGTGGTCTTAGATATGAGCTGTGTATCCAGGGTCAACATGAAGCAAAAGTTCAGATATTTTTTATTTTTTTAATTTTGGTTTTTAAACAATATGCAACAGATGGGATTACCAGAGGTAACATTGAATTGACTTTTAGTATCAACAAGCTATTTGTAACATGCTAACAACAAGTTAGCACTAACATACTGAAAGTTTAAAGCATTCTGTGATTTTCTGTTTCTTATGCTCTGTCAGGCATACATTTCTGAAATATATTATTGTACAAAATGTCTTATTTGCACTGTAAATAGCAAATATAAATCTGCAAGAAGGCCTGTGCAGCCTGTGTTCAGACTTTATGGCATCCTACACTTAATGGATGATCTGTAAGATGTTTTTTCTTAAGATAGATAGTGTTCATTGAAAACTAGAATGACTCCAGACAACAACAGGCTTTTTTTTCTTTTGTTTTCTTTTGTGTTTTATTGTTGCTTCTTCAAAAGACCCATTTAAATATTTGTCCAGCCATCTGAGAGGATATTGTGATAGATTACTATACTTGAGTGACTATGGAAGAAATTGTGTCACAGACAGGAACATGACATTGTTAATCATATTGCTGGACATTTTTTTTTAATGTAATATATTATATTATTAATACTTGGAGGAAGAAAAATATGTTTTGAGGAAAATAATTAAATAATTTAAGGAAAAAAACATAAAAAAACAAAAACACGGAAAGAAACAAATCAAAATAAGAAAGTACCAAACATGTTAAATGGGACATTTCCATCCAAAGCAGTATTTATTTGTTTTTTACTTGGACTAATTTATTGCTTACTCAACTGGAAGTGTTTCAGATACTGTAGTGTCATGAGAACACTGTTTTTAGTGCACAATGCATGCACTTTTAAAAGTGAATTGGGGTTTTAAGAACCGTTTAAGCTTTTGAGATTTTCAATTCAAGTTTAATATAAGTTAAGTATGTGCAAGAAATTACCTTAGGACATACTGGTTAAAAAAAAAAAAATCAGTGTAATTTAATTGGAAAATAAAATTACTCCATATACCTATGACTAAAATGGACATACAAATCTATTTTCAAGGGGAGAGAGTATTGGAACCAAACTGTAGAAAACTGTTATTGTTCAGGTTTATGCTTTTTACCTTGTGGCTTCTAATCACAATTTT
This sequence comes from Patagioenas fasciata, assembly GCF_037038585.1. Lineage (NCBI taxonomy): Eukaryota > Metazoa > Chordata > Aves > Columbiformes > Columbidae > Patagioenas > Patagioenas fasciata. The sequence continues at coordinate 42,663,169 of NC_092520.1, read as the reverse complement.
TGAATATTCAGTATTAAAAAAATAATGTACTGTAAAAAGTTACACATATTCTTAAAGACTACATATTTGTACACATATACAACTTACTATTTGTTTCTGCACCACCACCAACAGAAGTGAGAAGAAAACCTTTCTGAAATGTCACTGATAATTGAGTCTCTGGGACTCTTTCTAAATTAGTAATTTTCCTTCTTTTACACACGGCAAGGTGTCCCTGGAAAATAAGTTATGAATCTTATGCGTTTTGACATAAGGACACAGAAAAGTATGGCTTCCTGTTTTCAAATTGCTTCTATATTTTCCTTTCAAATGAGTTAATTTTAAACACACCAGCTTGGAGTAAAAAGTTTAATTAAGTTTAATTATGTCTCTACTTCTTAGGTCTACAAAGAAGAAATCAGATTCCTTATCTTTTCTAGTTAAATTCTGATTATTAAAGTTGTCATTTTTACACTTTTTTTTTTTTTAAGCTCCTTTCTCTTTCTAACATCCTTTGGACTAGTAAAATTAAGTTGAAAATATTCAAACAAACAGGCAAACCAGAATAGTTGAAATAAATAATAAAATGAGAGATGCAGAGATGAGAAAGAAAAACATCTTTAACTCACTGTATCACTTAGGTCTTACCTGGAAGTATATTTTCTGAGGTTTAGAATTTTCTCCATTTCAAGACATTAAAGCTATACTAGCAATAAATAAAAGTGAAAAATTAAAATATTACAGATCGTATGTTTTGTTTTGTTTTTAATTCATTATATTAAACTTTTATTATGACTATTATTATGACTCTTGCTTCCAATTTCTTTTTTCTTATTTGCTTATTTGAGAAGAAATTGAACTTCACAGATAACTTTTCACAATTCTGCTCTTTTGTAAGATGCTTGCTTGAAAGTAATAATCAGCACTTAGCACAGTGTGCTGCTTTTTTATAAGTTCTCCTTAATACAGCTGTGACATGGCAAGTTACAGTACCACTCCATCAAGACACAGTAGGAGAAGAAAAAAGTAAGAGCATTTCAAGAACTAGCATATGGACAACAAGATAATTAATAGGAAATAGAGAAGACAACTGCTGGTAGTAAAATGCTGTGAAATCTACAGGAAAATAGTGAAGCAAATAGTCTATAGTGCATTAATCACAATTTGATGGCTTCTTTATCATCAGGAACTTCCATTTTATTGCCTAAATGCCACATTAAAAAGGTTAGTACGGCAGAATGTTGTATTATTCCTAGAGAGTGCTGCTATGAAAAGTAGCACTCTCATATGAAGGATCTTTTCGCATTGTACAGAGGACTCAACAGTCTCTATGGTTTTAATTTATTTTTCAAGTTTATCCAATTTCCCAAAACGTGAATATTCAGCAGCAACGTTAGTATCCCATCGAACTAATACTTACTATGCTTCAGAATGCTAGCAGAAATGTAATTTCATGTTAGGGTTACTCTGATATGTCTCTTCTTTCATCAGTGGTTCTGGTGATGGTTTGACTGTCATGTCAGCAGATCTACATCTTAATCTCTCAAGTGAAGAATATATCAATTTAGAAATCCTGCTTCATCTCACTGAGCTGTAGGCATAAATAGAGGTCCATAGAGGTAGCTCTGGGCAAGCAGACTCTTAACCTAAAAAGCACTGGGTGGGTGCCTAAAATCAATTAGCATGAATCTCTGTCAGCACGTATATCACACTAAAAAAGCACTCCAAAGACAGTGGATTTTAAGGAATTTTCTTGGCATTCCTGGAAAACTGTAAAGATGAGAATGGAGACAGCTGAGCTCTGTAGCTGTAAATTCAAAGCCTTTGAATTCACAAACCAGTGTAAAATCAAATACCTGACATTTGCACATGTCTTTGGTAAGACTGAAGGATACATCCCACTACTGGGGATAAACACTCTTCATTTTCACAAAAAGGTATCAAAGAGTGATTAAATTTAAAAACCCTCTAGAATACGTAGATTGTGTTTATAGTAGAAAATTAGAAGTTGAGGGCTAAATTCTTTGAAAATATATTGAAGTTCCAATTCAGGGGTATGAAGAAAGCATTGACAACCTCTGAATGCATTTTCAGTCTGCTATTCCCAATACTTAAGGATTGAGAAGAGGTCTTTTAGAGTAAAAAGGAGGCCCACTATTGCTTTCTGTGGGCTTCTCAGCAGACGAGATAACCTAATGGGAACACACAGATGTTTGGTGAGGACAAAGAAATAATGTCAGACACAATGACTGAACTGAAAGCTCTGGTAGGAAAAGCAGAGGAAGGGAAGACACAGGAGTGGGACATGATAGAAAAGTCGATCTTAGGCATTAGGTGATGATTGAGGAAGTAAACAAAAGAGTATATGACCAGTAGAAATCTTACTCTTCAGAAACTCCATCACCAAGTTTCTCATCTTTAGTCATTGCTCTGCTTTCTGCAGTCACCAGTGACTTCCATTTTTAAAATGGTGCATCTTTAGAGTGTACAACTTAGTTTTAATATTATTTTCATTAAGCTTTGATATACAACACTCACCATTTACAAGATTATATCTTAAGCACTAGGAGGTATACTAAGGATTATTTATTGTCAGTCAGGATGAGGCCATGTGATTTGTCTTTTGAATGTGAAAAGGCATCTTGAGTTACTGATTCAGAGATGGTGCTCCTCATCTCCAAGGGTAAGACATATCTATGGCTAAGTTTTGGTGATAATAGCAAAGACTTCAGAGTGATGGAGTATTCATTCTGATCTTGTCTGACAGTAATGTTTTCAGTACAATGCAGGGCAGACATCTTGTTCTCTATTGACTAAGTTGAGAAAAATAAAGACAATAAAATCTCCAAATAATGATATTTTTTGATGCTTTCAGTTCTTGGGGGAAAAAAAAAAAAAAAGAGAACAGTTCAAAGTTAAGGTTAAACAGGTGAGCCTTGCTCTTCCCTGAAGCAGAATCAGAAACTGAAGCTTTACAAAGCTCAGTCAGGTGCCCTTCAATAAAATAGTGACAGATATTAGAGAATCATAATACAGAGATACTGGGGAAAAAAATATCATCTGCAAATATTTCTTTCTAACTGGAGACAGGGGAACAGAAAGGTCCATGTTCTCACTTAGACAATCTATATTGAAAATATATATATTCATTATTAATAGAGAAGACATGTATCTTTCCATCTCATTGGCATGTTACTCCAGCCTGAGCCTTAAAATTGTTGTGAATGCTGGTTCATAAAATATTTGATTCCCATTTAGAACATTTATTGTGGTATTGCAGACTTTCAGAGAGTTCGAACTTCTGTCATGGAAACATCACAACCTTGCCTTAATAAAGAGTTGTGGGAATATAATGAGCCATGGCTGACAATACAGCACGAACAAAGACAGAGTGTGATAAGCCATGGTACAAGCTGTGGGGCAGCAAGCAAGGGGAGAGCAAAACCCCAAAGTGCTGGAAAGATGCATAACATAATCATGGACTGATTTTATTGACAGGCTCTGCGATACCTCCCCATTAACAGAGATTGGGACTACAAGTGCAGGGGAAGGGGAGTATTGCACAGAGATGAACAGTGTGCTGGAGCAGGTGTTGCATTTCCCCAGGCTCCACTGTGCCAACTCACATTTAGGTCCAGCTTCAGTAACTGGAACTGTATGTGGGTGGTATGTGTGGGAGTGTGAAGTTTTTCCTGACACAGCTTATCCACTGCTTTGGTTCAGTTATTAAATTGAACTTTGCAGCATCACACTGCCTGGTGCTCTTTCTCCCTGCCCCCTCCCCCTTGACAACTGTTCATCATGCTTTTTTCCTTGGCAGTAGGTCTTATTGTCTTATTTTGACTGTAAATGTTCCTTATCAGAAATAATTTTTTTCTTTATTTTTTCTTGATTTTTTCTTCTTTTAATGGAAATATATGATGAAAAAAATGTTACATTTTTAGAACTTATTTAGATTTAAAGGTGTTAAAGATGTAATAGCGGATACCTTTGACAAAGTGGGCCATAGAAAAAAAAATGTATTTTGACATATTCTGAACCATGTACTTTTATTTAAAAATCAGAAAGGCACGATTACCTCTTTATTAAGAAACTCATCAACTGCATTGATGGAGTTGCATTCTTCATGCAACCAGTTCTGGAAAGGAAACAATGAATGTATACAGACAGCACCAATAGGATCAGCATGTGATTTTTATATAACAACATTAAAAGTAATAGAGAAAAGGGTAGACCAAGAATTCTAGCTATATCTGATGAATTACATAATTTCATTTTCTAACTCTCGCTGTCTTTCACAATATCCTCCTTACTCTCTCTTTCCTTCCTTTATCCCTTTCTCCCCCTTTCCCTCTCCTTCCCTTTCACCTTCCCTGTGTCCCTCCCTCCTTCCTTCTCTCCTCTCCTTTCTCTTCCTGCTTTCCTGCCTTCCTGCCCTTCTGCCCTTCCTTCTTCCTGGTTGCCTGCCTTCTTTCCTTCCCCCCTCCCCTTCTTTTTGGTTTCCTGTCTTTACTCTCCTTCATACATCCTTTATGGATGTTTCACCTCTTGGTCACTTAAAGTAGCAATGCACTTTGATAATTATGTGTCGTAATTGTGTGTTACAAAAAGTATATGTAACTGAAACCTTGAACATTAAGCTGGAAAGGCAGAAAATACAGAGAAATCAATAAGGATTACTGGCAGTTACAACATTTGCTAACTTCACTGTTGGGGTATGCTGTTCATTCATTGCCTTCTCTCCTTTATTCTGCTCTTTATGGTAGGTTTTCATTGCCTACATCAGTTTCTTCGGAACTCCAAATGAAATCAGTGGGATTTTTCAATTATCTCTCAATAGCGATGATGCCTTATTTTGAGATTTTCTGGGCAAATATTGATCTTTATCACTATTTGCAACTTGTACACTTAAAACCAAACAGAATTATAAAAAGGTGTTAAATTACTGCATCTCCCCATTATAGCTGAACCTTACAACCTTACCTTACGCCCTTAGTAGTATTTAGTTAAAATCTCAATGAATTAATATAAATACAAGTGGGTATTTTTAACTGAGTGAAGACAAAACCCAGATACAAGTAATTAAAATTACTTGACTTAATCCCATCAAATACTAAAGAATTCAAATATTCTTTCTGTTGAAGTACCACACACTTTAAAAGATATATGACCTCTCATTCTACTGTGACTTTATTCACCTCTTGTGGTTTAACCCCAGCCAGCAGCTCAGTCCCATACAGCTGTTCACTCTCTCCTGGTGGTATGTGGGACAGAATCAGAAAGGTAAAAGTAAGAAAACTTTTGGGTTGAGATAAAGACAGTTTGATAGGTAAAGCAAAAGCTGTGCATGCAAGCAAAGTGAAAAAAAGGAATTAATTTACCACTTCCCACCAGCAGGCAGGTTTTCAGCCATCTCCAGGAAAACCGGGTGCCATCATGTGTAACAATTACTTGGGAAGACAAATGCCATCCCTTCAAACATCCTCTTTCTTTCTTTTTTGCCCAGCTTTTTATTGTTGAGCATGATGTCATATAGTATGTAATATCCCTTTGGTTAGTTGCGTCAGCTGTCCCAGCTCTGTCCCCTCCTAATTTCTTGTGCAGCCCCAGTCTACTTGCTTGGGGGGTTTGTGTGAGAAACAGAAAATTCTTTGACCCTGTGTAAGCCCTGCTCAGCAGTAACTAAAACATCCCTGTGTTATCAACACTGTTTTCAGCACAAATTCAGAAAACAGCATTGTTCAAACTGAAGAAATTTAACTGTATCCCCACCAAACCCAGTACAACCAAGAAGTTTCTAAGTTTCTAAAAGTGTGTGAGAAACTACTTAACCTCATCACTTAAAACAGTCATAAAACTGTTCCAGAATTTTTTTGTAAATATGACCCATGCTGACATGGAATGAAAAAAGTAATTATTTCTCTTGCAAGGGTTTACATTTTCCAGAGAATGGATAACTTCTATCAGTTAGAGATAGCTCGCATTCCCTTTGGGAGAGAAGACACTTTTCAACTGATAATTACAGCTAATCCCTCCTCCCGTGTCTGGAGATTTGTTGTCTTTCTTCATGATGAGGCTTGTTTTATCACTTTATGATCCGCTTTATATGTGACCCCGCTTTTGTGACACCCAGTGAACTTGCAGCCTAGCAGCAAAGAGAAATTGTTCAATAGCAAAAGAGAAGTGACTTAAAAATATAAAAGGAAAGAAAAGAAGGAAGAAAGACAAGACAGAAGAAAAGAATCTTTGTTTATTTGAGTGATGCCCTTAAATGATTTCTAATAATTCAGAATTGCATTTCCAAAAGCCTGTTTGAAGATGACTGCTTCTGAATTACTTCAGAAATTAAAACATTTTTCAAAGGAAGGAACATGAGTGGCTTCTTAGAAGGAAATATGCTTACTTGATTTTGAGGTCACTATTACATCAACTACTAAAAAAGTAACTAGAGTAGCAAAAACCATTTAGTTTAAACTGACATGATTTCATTAAAGTCATTAGACCTATGCTGGTTTATACCAGCTGGCATTTGTACTTCTGGAATCACTCTGTTTTTAAGATTGGTTCAGCTTTTTTGTGTATTGTATATTCCTTCATAGCTCTTCATATATTTTATCTTTGTATGTAACTCCTGGAATTATTTGTTCAAAATGGTGCCATATAAACATGATACTTACAGTTAACTGATTAAGCTAGTGGTTTATAGTGTTGAATTTATTGGTATAATCTGAGTGTCTTCCACAAGGAAAACACTGCCAAGAGGAAGATGTAGAGAATTGTTGGGACATTTCTTATGGCTTTTCTTTGGTATGAAAATGTTTGGGAAATCTACCACTTAGCACTGATGGTGCTAAAACAGGAACATATGAGGATATTTTGTACCACTGTAATGCCCATGATAAAAGACTGACAGTTGACTTTTATGATTAAATTTAATTTGCTTTAGTAATTACTCAAAATTACTCATGCTACCAAAGATTAGAGTCAGTATCAGATAGTTGCATTTCATTCTCACCATACCAGTTTTGGAACACTAGAAATTTCGACTTCAAGTTGAATCCATAGTTACTCAACTCTCACTTTCTTGTCACTAGCTCAACTAAAAGTTTTAGTGCTCGATAGAAAGTGCAAATTATGGCAGTTGCATATTGAAGCTCTTCTTCAAAGGCTTCATGTTTGTTGTCAGTACTCCTATTTTATTAATAGAACTCCCTCTAGTGGATCATTTAAAATATGGACATACTTGATTTATTTTTTTATTATAACAAAAATTATCTCTGAAGAATATGACTCTAGAGGCAAATTTTATGACTCTAAGTACTAAGAAGTTTTCAATTAGCATTTATATATATATATAATTTATCTTGTTAGTGGTTATGATCTAACTTTATAGTAATTCTCAGAATACATCTGAGGTTTTTTGCATATGTATAATGTTGGTATCCTCTACCATGCAAAGGAGAGTTTATTTAAAAACAAACAAACAAACAAAACAAAAAACAACAGACAAACAAAAAAAACCCAGTTCTAATAAACAGAATAATCTAACTCTAGTAACCTGCAAGTAAACTGAGGTACTCTTGACTATGTTTAAAACTTGGTGAAGGCTGATCTTTCATTGATGTTAATGACTTGTTCTAATTAAGGAAAAGAAAGACTATGCCTACTCTTTATGCCAGATTCCTGTTTCTCTCTATCCTTTTCCCATCATACAATTTTGTCTCCATTCCTGCCTGATTTGACAGATAGCAGAGTATTGACAGAAAGACTATTTCCATCCATTACATTTTATGATTCTAAGGTCAATAGAGAACTAAGTTCCTTGAGAGAAAGTCCATTTGATTTTGGTTCTAGTCAACATCTTCATCATCTGTAATTTGGAAGAGAAGTAAAATCACTGCTGATAAAGTCTATGGATGATACAAGATTGGCAGGGCATTAAATAATCATGGGAAACAGCAACCATTGAGAGCAGCCTAGACTGATTACTTAACACTAACTAATTATTTTTTAATGTTCCCACAAGTGTGTCATATACCCTAGAGCAGAAAGATGAAGAATGAAGGGTCTGAATTTGAAATGGAAATGTAGATAAGAAGGGCCAAGTGAAGCAAGCTAGAACATGGGGGATTTTAATGGATAGAAACTCAAATTCTAGTGATACATAATTATTTATGTACCAGTGTTAAGACAGAGCATTTCTCTAGAAAAGCTTTTATTAATTCATGTGTGAAACTAGATTTGATATAGGTAAACACAACTTGTTTATTGTGCACATCTTCCAAATGTGTGAGAGGGTATGGCTTATTCATTGAAGAAAGGAAGTGAGAAATAAAAGTAATAAATGGGGTGACAGGCAGGGAAATAATAAGGGATAGCACATACAGAACAGGTTCTGGTAAACTTAAAAGGGAAGAATATTAAAGTAGGGAAAAGCGTCTGTTAGAGGCTAACAGACTAGATTTGTAAATGGATGCTGTTGTCTGTTAAATTGTAAAAGTGAGAGATGTTAGGGGTTTTCATTATGGAAGATTTGAACTACATTAATGTACAAAGTGTAGGAAATAAATATTGCAGATACAAGTGGGAACCAGTCATTTCTAGACGTAGTAGCTGTCATGTTTCTTTACCGAATAGTTACAAGGCAAATAAATTCATGACCTCATGATGCAGGAGCATCATTGAAACACAAGCTAATTGATTCATATGATGATGAGCAAACTTTACTTAAAATGAAAGATAAATAAAGTGTGGGTGGTACTTCACATTTTTGATTGCAAAAGGAAAAAAGTTATAATAAACTAGTTAACTGGATTCAGCAGATTAAGGACTAAGATCTTGAGGAGATTAAGATCTTTAAATTTTGTACGTATGTATGTATACTCATGCCATATACATATTTAGATGTGTGTATGTATAACTGTACGCATATCTATGTGTGTGTGTATATATATATGCATTAAATGCACAAACACACGAGGTTTTTCAAGGTGAGATCACACCAAACATATTCAACATCTGTCTCTGAGATTTCTTTGAAAAAATGAAAACAGAATAGCAATAATGCATTTGGATTTCAGTAAAACGCAATATGTGCTGTCTGGACATTTTAGCTGCAGAAGATCAAGTGTGGTGCTGTGGCAAAAGAAAAGGCTTATGTCTGGATGTGACAGTGGATTTTGAAATACTTTGTCTAGTTCTTATGTCACCAATTTTAAATAATGCTTGACCTTTAGACACTGTGAAGAAAAGAGACACAAAGGATTACAGGACACGTGAAAATGTCTTGCAACGAATGTCTTAGAGTGCTCAGCCTATTTCAGCTCATTAAAAAGAAGACAATGTACTTGATTTCAGTGTATCTCCACAGGGAGAAACTACTGAGAACTAAAGAGCTGTTTAATGTAGTTGAGAAATCTTAGCAAGAGCAAATTCAGTTTAGACAGATTAGAAATAAGGTACAATTTTCCATCAAGGAGAACATTTAAACACTGGAATAAATGGGAATCACTGCAGAGAAAAGTGTTGAATTCTCCCAATCTAGATATAATCATCTCAAAACCAAATGCATCTGAATAAAATCTAGCCAAAGCAAAAATTTTGCTTAGGCCCAGAGTAACTGGTAATTTTTATGTGCAGAATATATTTAATACACAATAAATTAGATTAATGATTCAACCAGTCTTCTTGGCTTTAATTCTAAATATGTGACGTGCTGATCCATTTGTTTTCTTAGTAGTGCTTGATGTATCTTATGTCCTGTTAAAAAGGTGCAACAGAAAAGCAGACTGCCTTTTTGTTAGTCATGTGTACTGAAAACTGAGTAAAGTGGAGCTGGGTGGGACAAAGGCCAAATTCTCCTTAACAGGTAACTCAGCAGAGGAAACATTTTGGAATCCAGGGTCTCATTAGAGAGATTTTGCAAAACAAGGAATCCGCAGTATCAGAGGGGACAGAAAATTCCTTAGCTGAGTAGGAAGCAGATAGTCACCTGAAGCAATGCATAAAAACCTTTTTTGTCCCAGGAGACATGTGGAATTTGTTGCAGCACATATGTTGCAGTTCAGTCAACAGAAGGATATTTTATTTTGATGCTCTTACTAAGGGAAAGATGCAAGAAATTTAACTCAATGCTCTGCTGATTATCTAGCCTTTCTTACTGTATGACCATTCTTTTGAAGCCTTCATTGCCAAGCTTTCAGTACCACGGAGGTATAATACTCACGCATATCTTATGTAGCTTTAAATAAGCTAAAAATCTTATTCAGTTTAACAATAATTTAATACATGGGGTAAGAAACTTTGGTACAGATATATGTAAATTCATATAAGTCCACATAAGGCTACTACCTCTCCAAAGAATAAAGGATTGATTTTTATGTAAATAAAACATCAGTCTTTCTGATAGTGAAAAGTATCAAAACATATTTAGCACAAAGCTATGAACCAAAGTGGTGGTGATGCTCCCATAATCATGTCCAACTGAGGAACATACCAGACCAATCAGAGCAGTGACAAATATTCCTTAGCTGCCTCCAAAGATGAGAACTAGAAGGCCAACCACCTCAAGGATACACATGGTTGCGGTAGATCTTTCTGCACTCCTCATGAGAAACCTGCATGCCTGAGTAATTCCCTGAAGTGTCTGTACACCAACGTGCATAGCATGGGCAATAAACAGGAAGAATTAGAGATCTATGCATGTTCACAGGGCCATGGTCTCATTGCTATTATGGAGACATAGTAGGACAGCTCACATGGTTGGAATGCTGCCATGGAAGGCTATGCATTTTTTAGGAAAGGCGAGGTGGAGGAGTTGCACTTTTTGTGAAAGAGCAACTCAAATGTCTTGAACTCAGACTTGGGTGGGATGACGAACAAGTTGAGTCCTTATGGGTAAAAATTAAGGAACAAGCTAACAAGGGGGACACTGTTGTGGGTGTTTACTACAGGCCACCTCACCAGGACGAGGAAGTTGATGGGGCTTCCTACAGACAGCTAGAAGTAAACTCATGATCACATGCCCTTGTTCTCATGGGAGACTTCAATCAACCTGACATCTGCTGGGTGGGCAACACAGCCAAGCGTGCACAGCCCAGGCAGTTCCTACAGATCATTGATGACAACTTTTTGACACCGATGGTAGAAGGGCCAACAAAGAGAGGCGTGCTGCTGTACTGTGTCCTAACAAACCAAGAAGAATTGGTTGGAGATGTCATGGTTGGGGGCAGCCTCAGCTGCAGCCACTCTGAGATGGTATAGTTCTGGATCCTGTGCAGAGGAAGCAGGAAAATAAGTAAGACTAAAACCATGGACTTCAGCAGGGCAAACTTTGGCCTCTTCAAGGTCCTGCTTAGAAGAATCCAGTGTGATAAGGCTCTAGAAGGTAGGGGGATCCAAGAGGCTAATATTCAAATATCACTTCCTCCAAGCTCAAGACTGATACATCCCTATGAGGAAGAAACCAAGTAAAGGGAGTAGGAGGTCAGCATGGATGAGTAAGGAACTCCAGTCAAATGTCAGGTAGAAGAAGGATGTTTCTATAATGTGGAAAAAGGGACAGGCCACCTGGGAGGAATACAAGGAGGCTGTTAGATTATGCAGGGATGTGGTGAGGAAGGCCAAGCTCCACTTGGAAGCAAATCTGGCCATGGATGTTAAAGACAATAAGCAGGGTTTCTTCGAGTATATCAATAGCAAAAGGAAGGTTAGGGAAAATGTAGGTCTGCTACTGAATGAGGAGGTTGCCCTGGTGATGGATGACACAGAGAAAGAAGGGTTACTGAATGCCTTCTTTGCTTCTGTCTTTACTGCTAAGACTGGCCCTCAGGTATTCCAGACCCTAGAGACAGAAGAGAAAGTCTGACCAAAGAAGACTTTCCCTTGTTTGAGGAAGAGGTTAGAGTTCGTTTACACAAGCTGGATATACACAAATCCATGGGCCCCGATGGGCTGCACCCATGAGTGCTTAGAGAGTTGGCAGATGTTATTGCTAAGCCTCTCTCTATCACCATTGAAAGGTCTCGGAGAACAGAAGAGGTACCTGAGGACTGGAGGAAAGACAATGTCACTCCAGTCTTCAAAAAGGGCAAGAAGGATGACCCAGGAAAGCACAGGCCAGTCAGCCTCACCTCCATCCGTGGAAAGGTGATGGAAAAGCTCATTCTGAACATCATTTCCAAGCATGTGGAGGAAGAGAAGGTTATCTGGAGTAGTCAGCATGGGTTCGCTAAAGGGAAATCATGCTTGACCAACATGATAGCCTTCTATGATGGTATGACTGGCTGGGTAGATGAGGGAAGAGCAGTGGATGTTGTCTACCTTGACTTCAGCAAGGCTTTGAACACCATCTCTCACAACCTCCTTATAAGCAAGCTTAGGAAGTACGGGCTGAATGAATGAACGGTGAGAAGTATCATGAACTGGCTGTAAGACAGACCTCAGGAGGTTGTGATCAATGGCGCAAAGTCTGGTTGGAGACCTGTAGTTAGTGGGGTTCCCCAGGGGTCAGTACTGGGACCAGTCCTGTTCAACCTGTTCATCAACGACCTGCATGAAGAGACTGAGTGCACCCTCAGCAAGTTTGCTGATGATAACAAACCAGGAGGAAGGGCTGATACATCAGAAGGTTTTGCTGTCATTCAGTGAGACCTGGACAGGCTGGAGGAGTGGACAGGGAAGAACCTGGTGAAATTTGACAAGAGCAAGTGTAGGGTCCTGCACCTGGTGAGGAATAACCCCATGCACCGGTACAGGTTAGGGGCGGACCTGCTGGAAAGCAGCTTTGCAGAGAAGGACTTGGGAATTCCGGTCAACAACAGGTTGAACATGAGTCAGCAATGTGCCCTTGTGGCCAAGAAGGCCAATGGGATCCTGGGATGCATTAGGAAAACTGCGACTAGCAGGTCGAGGGATGTTATCGTCCCCCTCTACTCTGCCCTGGTGAGGCTGCATCTGGAGTACTGCATCCAGTTCTGGGCTCCCCAGTAAAAGGAGGATAAGGAATTACTGGAGGGAGTCCAGCAATGGGCTGCAAAGATGATTAGGGGCCTAGGACACCTTTCTCATGAGGAGAGACTGAGAGAGCTGGGTCTGTTCAGCCTGGAGAAGAGAAGGCTGAGGGGGATCTCATCAATGTTTATAAATATCTCAAGGTTAGATGTCAAGAGGATGGGACCAGACTCTTTTCATTGGTGTCTAATGACAAGATGAGGGACAATGGGCACAGACTGAAGCACAGGAGGTTCCATCTGAATATGAGGAAAAACATCTTTACTTTTAGAGTTCCAGAGCACGGGAACAGGCTGCCCAGAGAGGTTTGTGGAGTCTCCTTCTCTGGAGACATTCAAGACCTACCTGGACACATTCCTGTGCAATCTACTCTAGGTGTACTTGCTTTAGTATGTGGATTGGACTACATGATCTCCAGAGGTCCCTTCCAAACCTAACCATTCTCTGATTCTGTGATTCTGTGTAATGTTCTGTAATTTTTTTGCATAATTTAATCATTTAGGCAAAACCTTCAAATACCAAGCCACATAGAGCATGTTTGGATTTACGTTAGTTTTTTCAGCTGGTTTAGGTACAGTCTTAGAATTTGGTAGATGTGGATGTGAAACCACAATTAACATCGAACCTCCAAGATCATCAATGGGTACTCTAATTATTATATAGAAGATGGCTTCCACATCCTGATTTATGGAGAGGAGCGAGCACTGGTAGTTGCTCCTGGTAGTAATGATTCATTAAATGCCTGCATCCAGATAATTGATAAAAATATTGAAGAGACCTGTCCCTAGAATTGAACCATGAGGAACACCACTGGTGACCAGCCACCAGCAAGATGTAGCCCCACTCACTACAGCTGTTTGGATTTCACTGTTTAGATTGCTAGGTACACATAGAAATTCTAAACATCAACCACAAGCTTCTGGATTGTTCTCAAGGTCCCAGGTATTTAAGAAGTTGCCGAAGTATTTGAGTTCTTTTCAATGTTTTCAGATTTTGGTGGAAAAGGCCATTCTTTGAAACAAAGATTTTAAATTCTCATGATGCATATAGTTCTACATAAACAAGGACAGTTACTACATTTTCATTAGTCGAATAAGCAACAATTTCTTTCTTGCTATTGTGATTTAATATTTATTCAGCACATGTATTTGTTTTGTAAGGGAGCAGCTTATAGCTTCACTCATTCTTTTTTTTTTTTTTATAATAGAAAAGCTCTTGTGGATTGATTTAAGAAAAGTGAGGTATAAACAGTGTCATGTATATTACATTTTCGATTGTCAACAGCTGTGTGTAAAGACTGTACATTGATTTAGCTTAGAACAAAAAATATCCTTTTTATTTCATTTATATATGTCTCTACACAACATACCTTAAATAAACACAAATGTTAGCCAATACCTATAACACAGTAAACCTGAAAAATGTACAGCTATTTTAGGTTTCTTTTCTTATTATTAATGAGATTTCTTTTTTTCAGTATAACACTGTTACATGGTTTATAATTATGCAAATTTTATCTAACAGGTTTCTAGCATGCTGAGATCAGAGATGCCTAGGATGAGAAAGCTTTAGGAGGGAAGATTATGGGTTTATTTAACTAATGAATGCGAGACAAAACCTTCTGTATTAGTTCATGTTAATGTAGATTTAATAGATAAATGTAAACAAGAACTTATTTCCTAGTTGTTCTTTTTCATAATTTTCTTTCTTGTAGACTGTGATCTGTTCTAGGTGGTGCTTCTTCAATGTCATTGTACCAACAAAATATTTTATTTTTACATTGCCCAGTGTTGATTTAATTCTAATTTATGAATTGACTCCAGATAGAATTTTAATTTATGGACTATTCTGTGCAAGATTAAGAGTGTTAATTTGTAAATAGATAAATTCTGTTCAAAATTTTTCATTTCATTAATTCTTTTTGTTATGGATCCAATCTACAGTCCTGGTGCAGAGCTTCTGTCCACTAGAATATTTCATCATCTTTAGATTAAATAGGGAAAAAAGACTCAAAATTCTACCAATTTATTCTATGACTACATGTTCATTAAATTATTTTTTAAAAGTACTCTTTTTCATATCACAATATTTTTTTCTTATTTTTTTAATTTCAGTTCATCAATGATTTGCTTAGTGAAGTCTGTAAATATTTGCAAAGATAATAATGAAAATGTGAAGCAAATTCAACTCATCTTTCTAAACCCCTCTAAGAAGTGTGGTTCTATCAATGTGTGTTGTATTTTATTTTCTTACAACTGCAGTAGGAATCTGTAGTCTTCTTTACTTTCAATGAGTTGCCTAGACAAGGCTGATCAATAAATTAATCTGATATGATTTATAAAATAGAACCTACGAAGAAGACACATATTAAAAATCACAAGATTTTAATCTATTTTTATTATGTTAATTTGATGTTCAGTTGATTGTGACATATTATGTTATACTTTCAATAATTTAAATCAATCTTTGGAAATGCAGGAGGGTTCACATGTATACTCTTAACTTCTGACATAACTACAGGTGTTCTTATGTGCTTATGTGCAAAATTGCATTTTGGAGCGTGCTAGAGAATTCTTTTTATCCTCTCTGGGAGGGTGTGACAAGACAGAACTCTGTTCCAAAATGATTCCAGAACCAGATAGTTTAATAGAATTGCAGAAACTCTTTTCCATTTGTGAAACTAAGGTATTTCTGGCTATTTTATGCATTACTTCCTATTGCAATTAAGGAGTTGAGGTGTGACTTCTGTTTATGTTAGATAACTTAATAAATAAATAAATAAATAAATAAATAAATGAATGAGGTCCTGTAAATTAGCAGAATGTATTTGTTTAGACCTGCGTATTCACAAAAATTAATTGTGCCAGTGGCAGTGATGGATTAATACAGCCTAGTGCAAAGTCTTCAATAGGCCTAGACCTGTCAGATTTTTTCATCATTGTAAGAACAATGTTTAGCGCTTGACAGCAACATAATTGTTCAGAAGGTGAAGTATTGTGCACTGCTAACATTAATAAAAAAAGTCCCACTTTTCAACCTCTTTCACCAGAGTTATGTCCAGTCAGTGCAGCTGCTGTTTGCAGTAGGGTTAAACACAGCAGAGTGAAGTCTTTATGATGCTGCTATCACAGCTAGATGGGTGAGGAAATTGCTTCTCCCAAAAATATAAAGATTAAAAAGAATTAATAGTTTCAATTTTGTTTCATTAAAGATTTCCCTACAGGTAGTGTAGTCCAATCCCCTTCTTCTGTTTTCTACACAGAATTAGGTTTTTAAGACTTTTAGTTACAAGTTCATAACAACAGAATCCATCGCAGTTGGGCACATTCTGTTGTTTACATAAGTATATTTAATATATTTAATAGCATCAGGTAATACAGGTATATGTTTAAATTAGATGACCTTCTGTACAGAAAATATGGGGGACTGCCTTCCAGATTGTATATAACAGTTTTAATAGAGCCCTGTATTAGTTGTTGATACTGTGTTTTTTTTTTTTACATGCATACTGTCCTGAAAGTGTTCTAACTTGACTGATGTACAACAAATAGTAGTAAGTAAGTGGAAAATATATTGACTTAACAGGATAAGCTCTCTTTACCCAGCACATCAGAGCTTTTTAAAATGAATGAGAAAATAATGAAAAAGAAAATGAAAGAAGGTTGCAAGGGCATTTTCAATGGCAAGACAATCTGTTAAGCGGCCTGATGCATGCTTTAGGTTAGGGTAGCTCTGAGATCACTCTAATGGTCCGGTGTTAATTTGGCATCTGAGACCTGTCAGGCACAGTTTCTTTAATTTTGCCCATTTTAAGAGAAGGTTAGTGGAAATAAAAAGACTGATGAGTTTGATTTAAAATTCCTTTCCAATGATTTTTTTTGTTGTTGTTTAGATTGGTTTAGTAATATTGAGGGTTAACTTCTATTTTAGATGAACATGAACTGATCTGCTTGGAATAAACATGTAAGGAGAGAATTTCTCTCTATACTGCACTGGAAATAATGAACTTATTTGGTGCATTTCCATTTTGCAACCATACAGGTCAGTTATTTTGTTCTCTGTTTTGCAGTATGAATAATTTTGGTGGTGTTTTACCTTCAAAGATTTCTACTGAAAATTGTATTGACTAAAAAAGAAAACAAGAGTGTTGAGGTTACTCTTTAAAGTTTTGGGTGTTTGTTTCCATATGTGAATGTGTGAAGAGTGAAGACATTAGGAAAAAATCAAAATAGGACAAAAATAAATAAGTAGGAAAAAACGCAAGACTTTTCTTTTTATTTTTTGCTGCTTTTTGTTTTACCTTTTTTTTTGAAGTGAAAGTAAAGAAAATTTACGTTTTGTTTTAACTATGTTAGTTTTCATGTGGATAGCAGAAAAGCCAAAAGATAATAAAGTGATATGGTTCATGTTACTGAAATACAAAAAAAAAGGGAAAATAATACAGAACTGTGGATATGGATTAAGTAAATTAATAATTGCAAAGGCTTAACCTTGTTTTGGATTAATTCCTTTCTGCATACACATATATGTATTTACATAAATATGTGACGTGTATAATCTCTCCTGTTATTCAGACAAATATATCCTTATTGTGGCATCTCTTAAACTTGCAGTATGTGCCAAGAAGGTGCTGATGCATCATTCCCCCTATATATTTAATTTGCACAGCAGGTTGTTTATTGCCCTGCAGTAATGTTGTAGTTTGCTATGAATAAATTCTAGCTGAGTTCAGGATGGTTTTCTTTTATTATATTTCAGGTATTTTTATGCTTGTTTAGTTGGTTTTTGTTGTTGTTTTGGGGGTTTATCTTAGACTGCTCTTACATAAACTATTTTGCTCTAAGTTTTGATTTAACAAAAATGTATTATACAGGTCTTTATGTTGCCAAATGAAGAGCAACACAGTCTGCAGACCATGTGAATGACATGCAACTCTAGTCAACATTATCAGTTTTTAACTGTGTAGGCTCACTACTGGAACTATTCAGAATTTTTCTTCTGATGAAATTTTGTGTTGCATTTGTGTGAAGACTATACACTCAATTGTATTAGCCAGTGGATTGAAATAAATAATTATTCCCCTCTACCCAGGATGGTGCCTTAACTGGAAAGCATTTTCCAGCTGGTGGCATTTTAATTCAAGAGCAAATTGAACCAGCTGTGCAGCTGAAGCAGGAAGCACATAATATGTGAAGAGAACCTGAGAGGACATTCATGAAGAAATCTAAAGGGGACAGAGTATTTGCAGCTACCTATCAGAGGCTGTAGAAAAGATAAGGTCATTTTCTTCCTGAAGGTACACAATGAGAGGACATTAGGCAACAGTCCTGAGTTGCAATTTCCATGTGAAAAACATTTGTTTACAGTGATAGCAGTACTCCTAGCAGCTTTCTCAGAGAGGCGGTGGAGTCTCTGTGCTTGGAAATACTCAAAACTAGACTCAACAAGGCTGTGAACATCCTGACCTGTGTTTGAAATTAGCCTTGATTTGAGAAAGGGTTGGACCAGATGACCTCCATAGGTTTCTTTCTACCTGAATTATTTTATGATTCTGTTTCATCAGTCAACCTGATGCATTAAGTCTAAATTTACAGTATTTCATTGCTGTCCAATCAAGGCCAAATATAATATTCTCAAAATAATCAGAATTAATTTTTGTACCATTTTGTAATTCTCAATTTTCAATAGAATTTATTCTGTCAGAAGATACCATATTTCCTTTTGGCACATTCAAAGTAGCATCCTCTGTACTGTACAGGATTTTGGCTTGCTGTTTAGTGACTGACTTTGCACATGCACTATGTAGCCAAACCAGTTTGGCTTTTGGATTCTGTGCTTTTCAAAAACATTAAAACCAAGAATATTGACAGAGAATCTTTAAGCTTGAGATAAAACGGGTTTAATATGAATGTTTAAGGCAGCTAAGGTAAGATTAAGAAATTTCGATGAGTTGTTCACATTCACATTTGCTACCGAGTGTCTTAGACCATAAATTAACTTTTTTTAATTAACACTTTTTTTTCAGAAGTAGATAAGTCAGAATGATTATCTCAAAATGATATGAATGCTGACAGATCACTAAGACCATATGGTATTGACCTAAGTATTCTGAAGGAAGTGTTAGCTATGATATGTAACCCAACATCTAAGTTGCCCTTGGTGAGAGAAAGACAGAAGCTGAGAAATGTGACAGCAGTGAGGGAGCATAGAGGAAAAAAAGCAAGAAAAGTCCCACAAAGAGCCAGACACCAGTTAGCTTGATTTCTGTATAAATCAGTTATACTGTAATAAAGGAAAACAGACAGAAAGATGGATTAAAAAGTGTAAAGGAGTGAAAGAAATTTTGATAGGGCAAACCCCATTTCACAAGTCTATGAGAGTCTGGGGAGAAATTTCCTATTTTGTACTTGTATTTCCAGAAGTCTTTTGATAAGTCTATTATTGGCAGCTCTTAAAGAAATGTAGCCATAAAGGCATGAGAACAAAGATGCTGCTGTGAATTACGATCTGGTTAACAATTAGGAAATGAAGGATCAGAATGAATGTACAGATGTCACAAGGGAAGAATGTTGTGAATTACTCGGTTAAAATTTCTCATAAATCGTATGGAAAAAAGAGTAAATAATGAAATAAAATGACTTTATGGGCAGTATAAAATTACTGAGGATAGTAAAAGCTGCAAACTGTCTCTAAGAAGTTGCAAAATGATCTTGTCATGCTAAGTGTGTAATGTCAAATAAAATATTGATAAGGTAGAAGTAATACAGGTGAAGTGATAATCTGCAGACATTTAATGATGAGATCTTAACTATCTCTTATCAGGGAGGGAAAAAAATACAGACAGCTTATATTCATTGAGATCAATTGTCTATTTATGAGAATGTTTGCTGAGCACCTAGGGTGCTTACAAAAGAAGGGTAGTGCTAGTGAGTATAAGGAAAGAAACATGACAAAAGAGGGAACAACAAATCCTACTCTATGGTTTGTTTTCACCTTTAATACTGCTTGTAGATCTAGTTATCTAATCTCACAAATAAAGTATGAAAACTAAAAAGCACTAAAAAAAGGATCGGTGATGATTGTCTGAATCCTCTGCCATCCAGATCAAATATCCTGCATCCTAGATTTCCTTTTCATGGGGGAAGCATGTGAGGTGAGGCTGGTTGGTGTTCTCTCTCCTTGGATCACCTGGAGTGAAGTTATGATCTTGGAGTGACATTGTTTAGTTGTAGCTAAGGATAATAACAAAAAAAAAAAAAAAAGATTAAAAATGTGGGAAAGCCTCCTATCTCTACAAGAAGAAAAGTGTTTTCATGGTGGTGGTGGATTTTCTTGTTGCTGGTGGTTTTTTGTTTGTTCGTTTTTTTTGGGGGGGGGAGCATTTGTTTGTTTGGTTTGGTTTTTGTTCTTCAGTTTTTGGAAGTTTTTAGTTATTGGTGGGTTTGTTTTGGTTGTTTTTGTTGTTGTTGTTTTGTAATGGGAAGCTATGACTGCTAGAGAGGTTATTATGGACACAAAAGATATAAATGGCATAAAAAGGGAGAATGGGATATTTCTCTTATTTCAAGAACTGAGCATTAAATGTATTTGAGTGAAAGATTTAAAAGCAAACAAAAGGAAATACTTACTTTTTACAGCTATGTGCTTAAGTTCTGTAGTTTACTGCAAGGGATTCTATGGAGACTGAACCTAAATAGATTTAAAGTGCGATGTAATAAATTGAAGTCAACAAAGGCCTTATAAACACCTCATATAGAAAATAACTAAAATAAAAAATTTCCAAAATCTATGTTACCTAGAGAAGATATAACATTTACATTTTAAAATTCCTTCTAATTGTCAAGTGACAATGTTTCATGACTGGTCACAATTGGACCTTTGCTTGTTCTAAACCGATACAGCTCTTTTTCTGTTAAGTAACTTCTAGGTACCTAAATTCTGTGCAAGACTGTATCAGCTATCAAGATGCTTATCTGAATAAATACCATATTTTTAATGCAATGAGTACCTTCTAAAGCATTCAGGTACCCATGTTGTTTTAAATTCTTAATCTTCAAGAATATTTATAATTCTGTTCTGCTTCAAAGTCAGCTGTGTGAAGCAGCATAATTTCATATGTAAATCTCATTTAGTAGTGTTCTGTTTATGTCCAGAAGAAATTATGTGTTTATTTGTGTTGATTAATAAAAAAGACAATAATTAAATTAGATTTTAGAAGAGTGATATATATTCTAGGTTTATTTATTTATTTATTTATTTATTTATTTTATTACATAGGGAATGTTTAATTATGTAAAGAAACACCACTTTTGTAGTAAATAGCTTGGGAAGTTGAGTCTGGGCACAGTTTGCTCAGATTATTCTTTTTAAAAATATAAATTATTTTTTAAGTGGTGGATTTTAAAAAGAGAAGAATGATAATGAATTTAGATCTTGAACACAAGCTAATGAAAGTGAAATAAAACAGAAAAAATGCAAAACAACCAACAGTGAGACACAGCTAGAAAGTTCTCTTTGCCTCCTCTCTCTTCCTAACAAAGAACTGATGCTAAGAAATTACTGTATATTATAGTTAGTTGACAGCATGAGATTATTTGATGGCGACATGAAGTCTTAGAGAGAGTGAAACATAATGTCTGTTCCTTCCAAATTTGTAATTTCCAAAACACCAATAAGAGGAGAGTAACTGTCAGTTTAATCAATACTATGTGCAGGATGACAAATGTTTTACAATTTCACTTCAGTCTGATATTTGCCTATTGGGATTCTCACAGTAGGTTAACGTATTTTCAGCATTCATTTACCAGGTTTTTTAAGTGTTCTATCCAAGACAACAACTTAATGTGACAAGTTTTCAGCAGCCTTGCATCTTGACTAATTACTTAATATCTAAATACAGTGTTAATTTTACATTATAATATGTACCATTGTTTTATTGGAACGAGTATGGAAATCAACATTGTTAATTATCAGATATCTTTGTGTGAATTATTCTATTTTCTGAAATACTGTGGACTACAAAACGTTTCTGTTGTCTAGGGGATGGGTGTGTGTGACTATTTTAATTAACTTCTTAGCATAAAATTGTGTCTTTAGAATTAATCTGCATATAATAATGTTCTTGAAGGCTGTAAGTGCTTCAGAAAGTAATTACCATATGAATTTCTTCAAACCTGCTTATGGAGTGGAAGTCATTGGAAGTTCTCTTTACATAGAGAGCCAGTTCTCAGAATCCTTTTTGTGTTCCAGTGTTTTTCTAATTTGGAATATATTCTCTTTATTCATAGTAATTAAGACTGTCAGGAATGCTTCAAGTTATGCTAGATATTAGTTGAAAGGTAGATTAAAGTTAGGCAATGAAAAACAAACTGTGTGAGAGAATGATTCAGGCATTTCCTGAACTTTGTATGTTCTCTATGATGGGCTATATGTTTCCTAGAATGCTCTGGAAAGGTATTTACTTTTTCAATCCTTTGATTTGCTGTAAATTAATCAGAAATGCTGAAGTTTTCATGTGTCTCTGATGTGATTTTTTAAATATTTGGTTTAAGTTAAAATGACTACTGAATCTGAAGTATTAATATTAACATAAACTTCCAGTTTTAAGCATTTCACTCTTCAAACAGAACTGGAACAGAAACGTTCTTCAGCAACCACATACCGCATGTGACACAGAACATATATGCTTTGAGATTGCTGATTAAGACAGAAGAAACACACTTGCTGCAAACTGCAGACAGGAGAGTAATAGAACAAGGCATTTTTCCTCTGTGATCATGCAATTCCCCATGGTTCGTTAGATGCATTTTCATTTTAATGGCTCCTTATTTTTAATTCAAATTTGGAGTACCGGAATATGAGAAAAGATTTCACTCTAATGCTCTGACTGAGGTTTCAATTTGCCTTTTGGAATGTTATCTTAATTATAGTATTTATTAATAATTTATGAAAGTAGAAGCTTTTTTTTTACAGATATGATTTTGCATATGCCTTCAGCCTTTGCTTTGTGCTGTATTCCATCACATTTCACAGGCTAAGCAGGGTCATGATAGGTCTGAATGATTATGAGATTGCCACTGAATTTGTAGGTGCTACCACAAGAAACAGTATTAATGATTAAGTATCTTATTTTCACTCCTGAACATTACAACATGGTGTTACAGGGCACAGTACTGTGAATTAATTGTAAAAACAAGGCCATAACAACTTGACCACTTTGAATTTTTAAAAACCAAAGAGATGATTTTGAGTTTTTGAAGTTTTGGTTCTAATAGACTCATTAATCAGAGTGAGAAATGCATGAAAATACCCAATATGTGTAAGTGGAAGACAGAAGAGTTCAAATGGGAAATTAGACACACATTTTAGTGTTGAGGATGATTACTTCTGAAAGCTAATGCAAAAGTGGCAAATTATCCATCTCCAGATGTTTTTGAGATGATACCTTTATAGGAAGCAATCTTCAGTGGATCAGATGTTATTAGGTTCGACAGAAGGGTAACTGGATTAAAACAAAACTTAAAGAGATGCCAAGGCAGTTTGCTGCTGTCTGGGGAAACCACCTCATGTAATCCCTTTTGTAAACAGCATCTTTTTTTTTTTTTTTTCCTTTCAGATTTTCAGCTTTCTTTTAATAGGATTTGATTTTGGTGAGGTTCCTGTTAGGCTTATTACCCTCCATTTTCCTTGTTTTCCTTTTTTATGCCTGTGGTAAGAGTAAACAAGATGGGGCCTCCATTAGGACATAAAAATACTTGCTTACCTTGACATAAACGTTAAAAGGTTACTCTTGTTCCTTTCTGCATCCAGACTTGGTTAGTGATATGGTTCAAAGGCCAGATTACACAGGTTGTGACACATCTCTGTAACTGAATACCAACATCCTCCCTGGTTGTACATTCTGCATAATGAGCAGAGTAAACTATAGCACAGTGTCTGAAAGTATTACTGACTGGTTTTATTAATCCACAGGCCTTGGCTCTGGCATACACCATGGTCATGCATGGCAAATTACATTAAATAGTGAAAAACATTTGTAACCTTTGTTGAACAACCTGATGCCCAACAGTGCTGCTTCTAAGACTTCTCTAACAGTAATTTTGTTTTTACTCATCTTGCTTAAGATGCTATAAACCACAATTCCTGACTCTTGGCCACAGCCATGGGTGATCTGATATGGTGTGCTGCCTTACCCAATTTGATCAATATGGGCTAACAGTTGCTCTACCTACTACAGAATGTGTATTCATGTATGTTCCCATCCTGACTGAGTTTTAATCTATCCATGGATAGAGTATTCCAGCAATGGCCAGAAGCTGTGGGGAGTGTTCATGAGGCCCTTAGTGGAAGATATCCCTCTTCCCTAAGCTCATTAGTTTACCCTGGTATTATCCATGATGTTGTAAGTGATGATCCTTATGTCCTCCTATCCTACAAAATGGTTCTGTTTCTCCTCTCAGTACCAGTTCTGGAGTGGTTTATCTCCAGTGGTTGCTCCAATGATTGCTTGGGCATTTTTCATATAAGGAGATGTTGAGAGAGTTGGGACTCTTCAGCTTGGTGAAGAGAAAGTTATCGTGTACAAATGCCTGAAGGAATGGACTAAAGATAAGGGAGGGAGCCTCTTCTCAGTAGCACCCACTGACAGAACAAGAGGAAATGGACACAAAAAACCACGGAATTCCATCAGAACACAAGAATACACTTTTTTACTGTGAGGGTGGTCAATCACTGTAATATATTACAAAGAGAGGCTGTGGAGTGACCTTCTGTGTAGATATTCAACACACAACTAAACGGTCTTGGACAACCTACTCTATCTGAACCTGCTTGAACAGGTGCATTGGACTAGATGATCTCAAGAGGTCCGTTCCAAACTAGATGGTTCTGTGATTCTATGACCTGAAGGTTAGGGAAGCTACTGTTGCCAGGCTGTAAATTGGATGATAGTGCTGGATTGGGGCAGCAAACTTGTACCAAAACATAATTATAGGAGCAGGGTGGGGAGGAAAGAAAAGTCATGCTAGGAGAGGGAGAAAGTGCGAGTGTCATGACCACTTCCCTGGAGTGTTGCAATTTAAACCCAGAAAAAATGTTGTTCTGTTATCTAGGTGAGAAGGGTTGCATTTCTGCTGTGCAAACAGCACAATTTAAAATATTTGGCCAGCTCATTTCTTCCAGATTTGAATAGTGTCAAGGGTACATCTGATACAATTAAAAGCAAAACAAGGCAGGCACCAGAGTCAGCACAAGTGTGTATCCACATTTTATAATACTGCACCAGTGTGACATTTTGCACTGTGAGTCTCTGGTTTTGGCCACTTTTAGCTTTTGCAGTCCAAAATACCACAAAATATTCACAGTGTTAGACTCTTTTGCTATTCTCTTGAAACTGTGCTGAGAACCCTTGCAATGACGAGTATCTCAGTCTTTGACAATTCAAGTCATGGAAAAGAAACATTCCAGTATTTTAGGTCCCCAAATTGTCCTCCCTGGTTCTATTAACTTTCTTTTGGGGAGGATAAAATAACATTAAAAATTAAAAAATCAAAAAAAAAAAAAGAATAGGAAGAAAAGAAAAAAAAAGAAAAAAAAAGAAAAAAGGAAGGTAATGAATAACAATATAACTGGTTTACAGGCTACCAGTTTTTCCTAAATACCATGCTGGGGTGAACATGTTATTTATGCACTGGGGCTTAGCACTTAGAAGTTCCAGGCTTTATGGAATACAGGACCTTCCAGAACAGTGTTGGAAGACTCTTTCAATCAGGGAAAGCAAGGTGTAGATGTCTTCATCCATTTAGCAAGTTGTGTCTGTTTTGTATAAAGGTTTAGGCTTTTGGATCTTCTTAGATGTGAAGAAGAATACATGCAGTATGTGTGAGCCAAGATCCTTCAACAAAACAAGAAACAAATATTAACCACTTTGACACAGTTAAGAAAATCTGCAAGATTAAGACTCTCTAGCTTGAAAGTTTTAACCAGTTTACTATGATAAACCTGCATATTGGCAAACGTCTATGATCAACTGATTGTTAACTACATTTAGGCTGTGGTATCTCAGAATGCCGCGTGATACTGAAGATGATTTAGACTATAATCTGGTTAATTCTGCAAACTGATATCCTAAAATATGAAAATTTTGGGAAAAAAAAAAGAGTAAAAGTGGCAAATGAAAAAGGAAAATATTTAGATTGTCCTAATCTAACTTTGCTGGTATCCATAGTCACAGTCTCTTCTGTCCTAAGCTTCCTGTGTGCTCTCCCCAAAAAGCAGCAGTTGCTGATCTCCCCACTGACAAAGCGCGAAGGAGCATACATCTATGTGATCTCTTTCTAGTAGCTGCCAATACTTTGAACACCCCTGCCTTTATATCCCTTTCATGATGGCAACATCAGGTTAGCATCTGATACTGGAAGAGGCATACAGATTTTTGGATTACATAGGGCAGATGGAGCTCACTCTCAGATGAAATCTGGGATTTTGCTGGAGAACCAGACCATAAGCATATGGATAAGTACTGGTCCTTTGTTTAATGGGAGTTCAGGAACCTGAAAAGCGCATTCTCCTTTGGAAAGAAGACACACAGTAGGATAGCTTTTGTAAAGGGGATATGATCTTGTATAAGGAATGTATGTCTGATAAGGAAACTGTAGGTACAGAACAGGAGGGTTGAATTCAATGTAGCACAGCAACAATAATTACAAACTGAAATATTTTGGGGCTTGACTAAAATCAAAATTGACTTTCAGGTCCTTGGCATATTAGAAAGTATAGTATCTGATTTAATATGGAAATTAGATGTTCTGTTTATGCATTAATTTAAATGGTCTCATGAAAACTTAGGTTCTAAAGTAAGAGCAGTGTGGGCTTAAAATGTTCATTGACACTAGTCATGTACTATTTAAATGAAAGGCTAGAGTATAGATATCTTTTTCTTTCAGCATTATTTTATGCATTCCTCATTTTTTTATTGGAAAGGCCACAGCATCAAAATCAATAGAATAAAATTTCTTAAGGAAGACCCCAAAATCCAAAACCAAAAAACCTGCTGAGAATTTCATTGCTATGGCAAGTCTGATGTCACACATTCTAAATAGCACCCTTGGAAGATGATGTTCTTTCTCAAAGTATAGAATTATTTCATATTTTTTCTAATACGAAAAAAAAAAAAAAGATAGGTTCTTCCTTACAATTCATACATGCTGATTAGTGAAATCAGTGATGTAAACATCAATGACAACTAACTTTTACAAGATAATTTGATTCCATATGAAATAATGATCATTACAAGTCTTGATTAAAAAAAAATCAAATTGATTTGTATTGATAACATGATTATAAGGATATATGTAGTAGAATTTATTTTTATTAAATTCCATTTGAGAAAACTTTAATTTCATTAGAGCATTTATGTTTCTATGATGCATAATCTGTCAGAATCAGATTTTCAGGTACTTGCTTAAATACAGATATGTTTTGTTTACATGACTCTACTGTGCTAATATTTTTTGGTCACTTAATTCTAATCCTGTGTGCTGCTGAAAAGGTTTTAAAGTGAAACAGCTCTACCATGGAAATACTATGACCCCACAGCAATGGTTATTAGATGACCATTTTGAGAAAGTGGAAGGGCAACCAAGTGAAACATAGCTTTCTCCAAGTGGGTTCAGAGACTTTCATACTTCCTACTGTAAGTTACCTTTTGTAATTTAAAAGAAAAATCCACTACTCCACTTAATTAAAATGTTAAAATCCTTGCTGAAGGGAAAGGCTAAGTGAATGACCCATGCAGGAGAGGCATTATTCACAGCTCAGTTGATCTTATGGGACTTATGAGACAGTGAAGAGCAGATCTGCAAAGCTTCTTGAGTATCAGAATCAAAAGTTACAGGTCCTGAAAACTCACGCACCTCTGTCACATAAGCCAGGACTCGCTTAAATGCTGAGTACCCTTATTCTCAAAACTAAGGTTTCTCAGCCTGTGAGGACCTAAGCATTTCTAAAAGCACTTCACTAAAGGACGACTGAGTAGCTCAACTCCTATCTTGCACATTAATTTCAAGATAATTTAAAATTTCATTTATCCTGAGAATTTTGACCACTAGATCACACACGTATTTTGTAACCTGTTTCTAAATGCAGAAATTAAGACCAATTATATTTTAAAAGAAAGGCAGATATTTTTTCCACAAAAAGCATATAATAAATTATTTCTGATAAACCAGCAAGCCATTGAAATATGCTTTACTACTCCAAATGAAATGCATCTCAAGAAATTAGAAGGTGATCTAGGAAGTTCTAAACATTCAATAGTTAGTTTAGGAAATGCTAAATACCTGAAGGACAGAGTTTTTAGCACTGAACCTGGATTTTGTGGCTATTTTAAAACATGTATATAAATATACCATCCAAATATATATATATATGCAGAAGTTGCAGTTACATAATTTTTATTAAATATCATTTTCTACAATACTTGACCCTGAGTAACGTCAAACCAGAAGTTTAGAAGAACAGATTTGAGCTCATATGTTTTGTCTGCAAACTTTGTTGGATTCTACTTTCAGTCAATTGCAAATCAGTACAGAGACTGGAATATGTTCTCCTTAAGCATATATCTAAATGAAAAAAACAAGTAAAATTTATTAAAAAACTTAATCAATCTTAAAAATATTATTCTGAATGTAGAGCCCCTGCTCTGAGTGTTATTCAAAATTAATTAAGTTCTGTGAGTTCATAAAAAGTATTCCACCATCACAATGCTTCTCAATAATATTAGGTCTTTGGATTAATATGCTATTGCAAAGTTTGATGCTGGTTCCCATTAAGAAGTAGAGTTATATTTTTTTTTCATAAAGGGATTTATTGTCAGTTTAACCAGTTTTAATTAAACTTTGGCTTATAAATAATTTTATTGAGAAGTGCAATGAAATTTTCTGAGTTTTACAGCTTTTTAATTAAAACGAATTAAGCCATTTTGTGGTTAGGTGCCTGCAAACTAGTTCCCTTACAATTCCAAGCCATTGTAAAATGTTCTAGTCACACAGTTTAGACTTTATCAGGAGTCATCAGCTTAGGCCATAAAAATCTTTTTAGGTACCTATTGACATTTAATCAAGCAATTTTTAAAAAAGAGCTGACTCAAGTTTTTATCTAATTATCAGTCATGTAAAGACAACTAAGCAGCATGGCTAATACAGACGATGACCATACATATATCTTCAGTTGCCTGTTGTGTCAGCATTCTGTTTTGGGTGTTTATGTAGAGCTAAAAAATTACTCATTGAAAGTTAAGTTTTACATGTAAATGTATTCACATTCCTAATAATAAGCATCAATTTCAACTTTATCTAGTTTATTCTATTTGCACATATGTTTTTAATGTGTAATTGCATTACACATTTAAATTAATTTCTGTCATGATTTTATCATGTCTATGTCTCTATTACTCATCTCTGCTACCTTATACAAAATCTTATGGAGTTGATTTTCAATAAATCCTTTTAAACAAAAACTTAAAAATATGACTTTGGAAAAGTAAAACAAAAAATTTTATTGTATTGCATGAGGCAGGGGGGAAGACAACATGTGATTTACTAGGGCCAGAGTATAATTCTGATGTTTTAAGTCTTGCAACATTTTTTTTTTTTCTGTAGAAGTTACATTGTCTCAGTAATACTGTGTTACTTATATTTCCATTCCAGTAATACAGACCAGTCAGTATTTCCCCTGGCCCAGACTCAAACAAGCAATTATAGACAGCGTTAGTATAAATTTTGATATGCTAAGACCTGAATTTAGTGAGAGTAGCGGTGGAATTATCCACTTCCCTTGATTTTGATGTTCTTACAATTAAGTCCTTGACTGGCCTTTTGTCATTCCTTCCCTGCTTCTCATCATGATGTCACAAAATATATCCAAAATATCGTTATGAAGTTCATGATTATATTTTGTCTATCAATCAGAAATTGTAACTTTCTTCTCCCTTCAACACATTTTACACTTCTGTTTTATGTCAAAAGTTAGATCTATTTTTCCAGGAGGAGGGTCTGGTGTCTCCAGTCTATACCTACTTTAGTTTTTTCTTACACTTCTGTATTAATCAAGAATACGAAAACACGTTTGCTGTTTCTCCGCAGAGACTGAGTACCCTAAAAGAAATATTTGGAGAATGATTCCCTGCAGAACTATGATTCTGTTGTGTCCTGGTAATGTAGGGTAGGTAGTTCAGAGAGCACTTAATTCAGTCCTTAGGATTCAGCCAACTAAATGAAACATTTTTGTTTAGTTTATGTAGCTTATATGTTTTATATAGTTTATATAGCTTTTTATAGTTATAAGCATTGTAAATTTCAATACTCTGAGATTAACTGCTCTGTATATTTTGCATGTTAGGTGGATAAGTTTGAGAAATAATTCTAAGTTCATGGAGTTGATATTTGTCTCAGACTTGTCATATGTATAGACAGTCATCATATGGATATCAATAATATAACTGTATATGACTGAGAAGTTATTTAAGAAATAGATCAAATAGTGAAAAAATACAGTATGGATATGCAAAGATTTACGGTATATTGAATGTGCTCAATTACAACTGAGTTTATTAAAATCACAAATAATATACAGATCTGCCCTAGACTTTGTTAATTCTGACAATTTTTAATTACAATATTACCATATACTCTTCATATTGTTTTCTGAATATAGTAATATATGAATTACAGCTACACCTGTTAAATTCTAATAATGTTTGGTTTATTTTTCTTATGAGATGTAAGAGGGCCGATTATAGAAGATATTGACAAATCCTATGGGTGTATTAGCTTTAACAGCTGCCTTTATTTTCTTTCGGTATTACTGAATCTGACTTACTTTTTTCTTCTCAGGAGAATATAATGGAAGTTATAAGAAATCAAGAATTTTTACTTCTACCTGCTGAAGAACTCCATAAACTTCTTGCTAGTGACGATGTGAATGTTCCTGACGAAGAGACAATTTTCCATGCCTTAATGATGTGGGTGAAGTATGATATGCAGAGGCGATGCAATGACCTAAGTATGCTACTTGCTTATATCAGATTACCACTGCTTCCACCTCAGGTATTCTTTTTTCCTTTTTCTTTTTTCTTTTATTTTTTTCTTTTCCTTTTTTTTTTTTTTATCCCTAGCAATAACGTCACCATTATTGTGAAAATGCTTATGAATTTATAATCTGCAACTGCCAAATGCTCTGGGTGTTTAAATGCAAAACTGTTCAGAATTATAAAAAATGAATAACAGCCCTTCATCTGGAGTGACCTCAATAAACTTGAGGATTGGTCCAACAGATACTCCAAAAGTGCAGAATTGTCAAACTGAAGAGGAGTAGCTACAGCTATCGTAACATGCTAAAAAAGACACGCAGAATAGTAAATATTGTGAGAAAAAAATCACTGGGGGTTATGACAGATACCCAGCTGAGTAGGAACCACCAACATGAGCAAGGGAATCTGTGTATTGATTTACATCAGGAAAAATTGTCAGCAATCCACATAAAGTCATTAGTCCTACAATACCTGCTGCTGCTAAGGCTGCAGCTGGAATATTGTTTCCTTTGTTGCACTCCGCAGTTTGAAAGGCATAGCAAGAAACTGTAGAAGATCCAGTGATGGGCTACAAAGATGGTATGTAACATAGGAGAGATGAGCCTGAGGAAGTGGACTTATATAATCTGGTGAAGAGAAGGCTAAATGATGAACTAATGACAACTTAAGACTTCTGAAGGGAAGATCGTGGAATCAAATTCTTCTTGAGAGCACCACAAAATATAAGAAGGGGCAAATGCACCAGCTTGTAGCATGGACATTTCAGATTCGACATTGACTGTCAGGGGAAGTCACTTGGAATGCATTGAACCACTGCAGCAAATTTTTCAGAGGTTAAGCGATGTTCTTCATTGAAGGTTTTTCTGAGTTAGCTAGATCAGGTGATCAACCAATCTAGTGTTGGCATTAGCTGTGATTTGAGTGAGAGTTTGAACTAGTTGACCACTGGAGGTCCTTCGAAGCTCCCTTCCTATGAATGTTTCTGTGATTCTGTGATTCAGGTTTCAGTTACCTCCTTTTTTCTCAGATAAGTAAATAGTAATTTTCTTCTATTTAATACCTCTAGATAATAATTCTGTTTTCAGCTGGTGTACTGGGTCTGGCTGGGGTGGAGTTAACTTTCTTCAAGGCAACCTGTGTGGTGCTGTGCTTTCCATTTGTGGCTAGAACAGCGTTGATAACACACCAATGTTTTGGCTACTGCTGAGCAGTGCTTACACAGTATCAAGTCTTTCTCTCTTCCCTACCCCGCTACCCCTCCAAAAGCCAGTAGATCATAGGCTTATAAATGTATCTGCATTCCTCCAA
Source organism: Patagioenas fasciata (assembly GCF_037038585.1). NCBI lineage: Eukaryota > Metazoa > Chordata > Aves > Columbiformes > Columbidae > Patagioenas > Patagioenas fasciata. The sequence continues at coordinate 42,630,783 of NC_092520.1, read as the reverse complement.
TCAACAGAGATTTTACTTCATCTAGGCATCACATACTTTGCTTGCCTCTGCACTCCTAATTGCATGTAAACCAGTGATCCCCACATTAACAAGCTGAGTGCTGTAGCTCTTAATCCACAGTGTTAAAGGCAATTCCCTTTGTAGTTGAGTAGCTATGACTACACTCCACACTGCTGGTTTTCCTCTCTGTCTCCAATGCATAAGAATACTCTGAGACACTGCCAACAGCGCTGATGTCACTCATTTCTGAAACTGAATTGTGCCCACTTTGTTATACATCATCCTGGATACCTTAAGTTATATGAAGTATCACTGTATCCCATGTTTAGCAACAGATTTAAATCCTAGATTTCTACTGCCTATCATAGATAAGCATCACAAATGTAAACATGTATCATTGGTATTTCACATAATTGACACCCACCTATAAATTGCTAAAACAGTTGTGTTAACCTCAAACTTCCTTCCATTGTGTATTTTTTTAGAAAATTTCTCATAAGATTTATTTATTCAGATTCAAGCCCAGCTTTTAGAGAGAATGAATTTCTTTCTGAAGAGCCAGGAAGCAGGTAATCAGTGAGTAGAGCAAAACCAACCAAACAAAACAACCCAACAAAACAAAACAAACACCCACCAAACCAAAAGCCAAATCAGTAGTACTTTCAAAACTGTTTGTAAGGAGTTTCAAAACTAGTTATTTTAGAGTGATATATTTCTGGCAATTCTAAGTGTTTTTTGTCCAGTTTGATCTGAAAATTAACCCTTATGCACTGGTGCTTGTCTATAACTGAGTACTGCATCATAGAAATATTTTCTATAATGCTAAAAAAGTATTCTAAAAGTGTTTCCAAATTAAGATACAACAAAGTTTCAACAGAAAATTATTGAGAGCTGAAGGTAAAAATTTATTACTTATTACGAAAAGGTGAATTTTTTCTTCCTAGAGTTTATATTTAAGTGTACATCAAATAAAACACACTATCATCACACTATCACACTCCTGAAAATTAACTGAAGAGCTCTCTGGAGAGAAGCCAGGTGAAAATTAAAAGCTATTCATTGCACCTTTGTGAAAACAAAACAAAACAAAACAAAACAAAACAAAACCAAAACCAAACTACTTGGATTCCTTACTTTTAAATTCACTAAAAAAGATGAAGTCATAGACTGCAACAATAACTAACAGATTGAAAATATTGTACTGAGATCCCCTTAAAATTAAGGCTTAAATTTATAGCATGAGTTTTTATGATACCTCATTTCACTGTCACGGTGCAGTAATGATATTGGCAATGTAGTCAGACTTCCATAATAGGATATCAAACAGTGTAATTCAGAATTCAGTAGAACAATTTAGGGGAAGCCAATCATTATTAACATATTAAAAGTATCATGGAGCTGAAAATGAAATAATAGAACTTACAACACGGCCATAGAACTTTATTTTTGCTCCTTTGATTTGCCTGAAACTGTCTGCTAAACTGAACCAGTTCATATTCCTTCATTCAAGTGAAACTAGAAGAGGTGAGATTTAGTGACTTCTTTCAATAGGTCTTCCAAATATTTTGTGTTGATTTGTATAGAAAACATATAAATTTAGTATGTTCATTTTCACTCATAAAGGATCCAGGGGAGTAAACATTTGGAAGTACTCAAGTATTTCAAATTATTTACTTGAATTGTTCAATTATAAACTTATAATAAATATTTTTCTCATGATTTTTAATAACATTCTTCACTAAGTTAACAAACAAACAAGTTAAGAAACAAATAAAAAATATCGTTAAGGTGACATTTTTTCAACTGTGCAAAAACTCTATGAAGTTACTTTTTGTGGCTGAAAGGCTAAAAGGTACCACAGTTGCCCTCAATTTTCAGCAGTATTTTTAAATGAAATTTGAATAAAATAATATTAATCTTTTTAAAAAATCAAACAAAAATGATACATGTAAACAAACCAAATCCTCTAAAGACTGTTTGTGGATCGCTTTTTTGACATGATGTGATATGATAAATACATACGTAATTACAGAATCACAGAGTGGCTGAGGTTGGAACGGACCTCTGGAGGTCATCTCGTCTAACAGCTCTGCTCAGGCAGGGCCACCTAGAGCCAGTTGCCCAGGACCATGTCCAAATGTTTTTTGATGCATCCAAGGACTGTGTCAGGGCCCAGTCACCCTCACAGTATAAAGGTGTTTCTTGATGTTCAGACAGAACCACTTTTCCAGCATATATTGGTGCATGCACCTGCACATGGACATATACATAAACATAAAAAATATTTATTTCATTCCTTTATAGTAGAATATTCTTGTGAACCTTTTACTTAGGTCTGAAAATATATGTTTGTGGAAAGATATACACATTAAAGTCTAGCTGGAATAGCTAAAGGTGTTCTCTCCTAGTTCTCTGATGACTGTCCTGACCCATCATCTAATCATTACTTTCCTGATGATGTGTGATCTAGTGATTACCATCCCCACAGCTCAGGGAGCAAAATGGTTCATCTGAATTCTCACTAATTCTATATGGACAAAAGCCTAACCTTTTCTGCAGTTGAAGCTAACACATTAACTTCTGACCCTCAAGGCAAACAATATAAAAGATTTTACATCACTGAATTCTCCTTGTCTTTCTCTCCTCATTTCCCAAAACAATTTTTTTTTTTTTTTTCTGTGCTTGTACTTCCTATTCCCTGACTCAAGCTATACCTGGAAACATTCAATGCAATCAGTATGTTTGACCCTCTGCCTAGCCCCATTTTGTTTACTACTAATGTAATCAAGGACAACAGAAAGAGCTTCTTCAAATACATGGCAGATAAAACCAACGCTAGAAGCAGTGCAGGCCCACTGATGAATGAGGTGAGTGTCCTGGTGCCAGAAGATACAGAGAAGGCAGAGCTACTGAATGCCTTCTTTGTCTACACTGTCAGAGGCTGTCCTGAGGAGTCCCATACCCCTGAGGCCCCAGAGGAAGTCAGAACAATGGAGGAGTTTGCCTTGGTTGATGAGGACCGGGTTGGGGACAATCTGGACATCCATAAATCTGTGGGTCCAAATGGGATGCACCCACGGGTGCTGGGGGAGCTGGCTGAGGTCATTGCTGGACCACTCTCCATCATCTTTGCCAAGTCTTGGGAAACAAGAGAGGTGCCTGAGGACTGGAGGAAAGCAAATGTCACTCTAGTCTTCAAAAAGGGCAAGAAGGAGGACTTGGGTAACTATAGGCAGGTCAGCCTCACCTTCATGCCTGGAAAGGTGATGAAGCAACTTATTTTTGGTTCCATCTCAAGACATTTCAAGGATAAGAGGGACATTAGGGGCAGTCAACATGGCTTCACCAAGGGGAAGTCATACTTAACCAACCTCATAGCCTTTTACGAGGACATAACCAGGTAGATAGATAATGGCAAAGCAGTGGGTGTGGTTGCCTTGACTTCAGTAAAGCATTTGACACAGTCTCCCACAGAATTCTCGCATCTAAAGTGAGAAAGCGTGATCTGGACGATCGGGTAGTGAGGTGGACTGTGAACTGGCTGAAGGAAAGAAGCCAGAGAGTCGTGGTCAATGGGGTGGAGTCTAGTTGGAGGCCTGTATCTAGTGGAGTGCCTCAAGGGTCAGTACTAGGACCAGTACTATTCAATATATTCATCAACTACTTGAATGAGGGAATAGAGTGCACTGTCAGCAAGTTTGGTGATGACACAAAACTGGGAGGAGTGGCTGACATGCCAGAAGGCTGTGCTGCCATCCAGTAAGACCTGGACAGGCTGGAGAGTTGGGCGGGGAAAAAATTAATGAAATATAACAAGGCCAAGTGTAGAGTATTGCATCTGGGCAGGAACAGCCTCAGGTTCCAGTATAAGTTGGGGAATGACCTGTTGGAGAGCAGTGTAGGGGAAAGGGACCTGGGGTTCCTGGTGGACAGGAGGATGACCATGAGCCAGCACTGTGCCCTTGTGGCCAGGAAGGCCAATGGCATCCTGGGGTGTAGTAGAAGGGGGGGTGGTTAGTAGGTCTAAAGAGGTTCTCCTTCCCCTCTACTCCGCCCTGATGAGACCACACCTGGAATATTGTGTCCAGTTCTGGGCCTCTCAGTTCAAGAAGGACAGGGAACTGCTGGAGAGAGTCCAGTGCAGAGCCATAAAGATGATTAAGGGAGTGGAGCATCTCCCTTATGAGGAAAGGCTGAGGGAGCTGGGTCTCTTTAGCTTGGAGGAGACTGAGATGTTAATGTTCAGGCTACAGCATGAACCAAGAATGTGTGCAGGTTCCATTGGGTGAAACATTATTTTTATGGTGTTTCTTAAGAGTGTGAAAAGTTGCTAATGACAGTTAAGCTGCTAAAGGAATCTACATGCAGGAGGTAGGAGTTAACACATTATACTGAGTGCCTATAAGAGCATGACTAGTAAAAAATGAGCATATTATATTTATGTTTTAATTTTTCTCAGCAAAGATGTGCATGATAAAAAGAGAACAAATATTTACTTGCAGAAATGGTTAAAGATAACTTGTACTCCACCAGTGTGCTGTGTTTATAATGGATGTTTTCTGCAATTGCTTGTAATAGTAAATCATTGGTTAACTATGAAAGCTAAAAAATAGCATAGGGTAAAGCCTTGATATTATTGACTTTCTCTCTGCAACAATTCTAATAATTTCAGTTTCGGAGGCTTGCAAATCACATCAGTAGGATCCTGCGTAGTCTTTGATTATTAAACACACTGTGGCTTAGAGCCAGTGAAACTAATATAGGCATCTAAATTAGGGCCCTTGCCCAGGGGCAGAAACAATTGAGGCCTTATAAAGTGCTTAAATACTCTGTAAGTCACTGGAGACAAAGTGAACTGATCCACCTAGGTTCTTATTTTATTTATACAGAGATGTTGTAGGGAACCTGTAGGAAATGCTAAGCCTCTAAATCCTCTCGGAAGGCACATATTACATCTGGACATACATGATTTTTAAAGTGTATATGAATTTGGATATAATAATCAAGCAGCAATCCTTTAAATCCTAGCTTGGATGATCAACATTGTGAGACAAACTTGTGAATTCCTTCCACAGCTCAGCTGTCATTTGTCAAAGAGGTATTTCTCCGTACCGCTAAAAAAACAACCAGACAGATGTCAGACTGAGGTTGATCAAGTTCTGACCTTTTCGGTATATATTGGGCTAGATGAAACAATTGAAGGATCCTTTGCTCAGCAAAACCAGAGAGTATCCACTCTCTGTCAGTCAATCTCTAACTTTCCCCTTCAGAGCAGTGTGATTGATTATATGAAGTTATAACCTTTTTCAGTTCTCTAACCATCTGTAGAATCACTGAAGAAGTGCAGCTGATGTGAATTCACACCAGATCAGAGTTCTAGGTTTTTTAGATTGGTTCTCACCTATAGGTCTAGGCTAAGTGCTCAGCATGTGCATATATTTAGTTATTCTCTACAATATTTTGTGAATTCTTTGAATAATTTTTAAATGAATTGGATGACAAGAGATTAAAAGTTGCATCTGAAAGGACTGAAGACATGATTCAGTTTCCTATTCACCTGTGGGTGTAGGTTTCTCCACACCAGCTAGATTTCTGACCTTTCACTGTAGACAATGAAGATCTAGTGCAGTTCTCAGTACACAGGAACAGAACCATGTGCTGATTTGAGAAGTGCCATGAATTATCATGCTGCCTGGCTCCCAGCAAATTTTCTGGAAGTGCTCCCACATAAATCCAGTGCCTTATTTACTGGCCCTGTGTGGATTCTTAGATGCCATGTAGCATCTCAGATGGTGCTAATTGCTGGTTTTATGCAAGTGAATTAAGCAATAACTCAATTTGAATGTCGGCCGATATCAGAATAATATAAATTTGGGAATGTGAGGATGTTTGACAATATTTTTAATGTAATTTTTATGTTAACTTCAAGTAAATAGAAATAAATTAATTACATTGAGAATTAGTAATTTGTCAATCCATAATAATAGGAGAGTTCAGGCAAGCTTGTAGAATAATCTCTGTATTCCTCTGTATAGTTTAATATTTAGATGTATTTTAGAAGGATCATGTAAATGTTTGGGTTGGAAGCAACCTTAAAGATCATCTAGTTCTGCTACCCCTGCAATAAGCAGGGACACCTTCCACTAGACCAGGTTGCTCAAAGCCCCATCCAGCCTGGCCCTGAACACTTCCGGGGTGAAGTGGTGAAGAATTTCTTCCTTCTGTCTAATCTAAATCTATCGTCTTTCAGTTTAAAGCTGTTAGCCCTTGTCCTGTCAGTACATGCCCTTGTAAAAAGTCCCTCTTCACCTGCCTTGTAGGCTCTTTTGAAGTACTGAAAGGCCTCTTATAAGGTCTCCCCAGAGCCTTCTCCAGACTGAATAACCCCAACTCTCTCAGCCTCTCTTCATAGGAGAGGTGCTTCAGCCCTCTGATCATCTTCATGGCGCTCCTCTGCACTCACGCTGACAACTCTATGTCCTCCTTATATAGGAGTATCCAGAGCTGCATGCAGTATTCCAGGCGGGGTCTCAGGAGAACAGAGCAGAGGGAAAGAATCACACTGGTCATGCTTCTTTTGATACAGCCCAATATACGGTTGGCTTTCTGGGCTGAAGCTCACAGTATTGGGTCATGTTGAGCTTCTCCTCAACCAACAACCCCAAATCCTTCTCAGAGTGCTCTCAATCTATTCTCCACCAACCTGTATTTGTGCTTGAGATTGCCTTGATGCATGTGCTGAACTTTGCACTTGGCCCTATGGAACTTCCTGAGCTTTGCATGGTGCCACCTCTCAGACATGTCCAGGTGTCTGTGGATGGCATCCCTTCCATCCAGTGTGTCAATTGCACCACACAGTTTCTCATTTGAGGATTTCTTATCCATCCTTTTTACCTGTTTCAAACACTTGAAGATCCTGTTTGAAAAAGGAGAACATTATTTATGGAAAAGATGCTTCTTTTGTATTTCATTTCTTCGTACTTATTCTCTTACAGGAGTTTTATGAAAATGACATCACTTTTGGTAGACTTCAGTTATCTACAGTTAAAAATACAAACCAGTAATTTTCAAATGTAGGCTATTACCTATTATTGACTGAATAACATTTGTTTTCCATTTGCTGACATCTCTCATGCTTTTACCTAATCTTCTACTCAATTTATCACTTTTGAAAGAAAAAAAAAGTAATTTGATTCACAGGAGCTTCAAATAAAAATATCTGCCTTTGAACAAAAGGAGATCAGAAAATAAGAATATTTTGTCAGAGCTCAACCTTTCCGTTACCTGTAGTGTTGGGTGTTATCTCTAGTGTTGGGTTATTTTTTTACTTTTTTTTTTTTAGTGTCTTTTTTTTTTTTAATCATCTCCCTTATGAATGCAGTTTGACCTTTAGAAGTTTTCTTATTTCTTATGTAGTATTTTAACACTATTGCAAAACATGTATGGGTCTCAGAATTATTATATTACTTTTTTCATCAAGGATTAGAGAAGAAAAAATACAAATACTCTGAGATTCATCTCACCTAACATCTGGAAAGTAAATGTCGAACATAGGAGATAGGTATTTGCTTTAAGAAGGCATTTATCTTGAAATAAATATATTTTTCTTCATTTGCTAGAGAACCTACCATGGTGAGGTTAAATGTAGATCTCTGCATCAGTGTAATTGTGTAAAAAGCTTGTATCTTAGATTTTGCACTCCTTATTTCTGCGACTATGTAAAATGCATAGATGGCTAGAATTGTGAAGAGACACACTAGAGGCAAAGGCTGGCTAGGGAGCAGAATAAAACAAACTGAATCACACTTTAATCAGTAACACATCAGGGTGATAAGTAAATTGGTCAAATAAGTTTCACTTTCAAAGACAGGCCCAGTAGTACTAGCAGTCCAACAAAGGTCAGTATGTATGCCGAAAAAGTGTGGGTATATTTATAAATTGAGTTAAAATTCAAACAGTATGATAAATAATAACAAGGGACCACTTATAGGAAATAATATTGAAGAATTTAATAAATGAGCTCATTAAATCATAACGTTTGGGTTCCACATTAATGATGTGGAAGTGATTTCAACACCACAGTTTAATTACTTTCCACAGATGCTACCAATGAATATTCCAATCCCATTACTTAGTTTATTCAATAGAGCTGGGAAAAAAAATCAAGTTTCTTCATTTTTATATCAAAAGTAAAACCTTAGAGAATGTGTATGTGTATGATTATTTGTTTATCTAATGCATTCGTTTTGGTAGCCTAATGATAGGTTAAGGAAAACAAAATTAAACTATGCTATCTTATGTTTTGTTTGTTTTGCTTTTTGTACCCTGATGTTGGGGAGGGATAATGAGTACTAAGGATTACAACTGAAGGGTGAAAGGCCAGTTTAAACTTTCTTCTGAATATGAAATTATTTTAAGCATGTGGGGAAAAAGCTGAAATTACATATCAATTAAACACTGAATACATTTCCTCTGCCAGTGACTGTGATCACCAAAAATACCAGTTTAGTAGATGTCAGAGTTCAGTTTTTAGACAGAAAACACAATCAGATTTCTTTCAAAAATTCCAGTCCAGAACCATTCACTGTTATTGCTGTGTGACTGATGTCTTTGCAATACGTTATCACCTGCATGCATACACAGATCACAGACATAGTCTCATGAAAGTCTGTTGTGTCTAAGTGGTAAATATTAATGTAAATTGTGACAGAAATGATTAGCAGTATGTTTCAATAAAGAACTAGCCTAGAGTTTCTTAAAGATCCTGAAGTCTGCTACATCTCATTGCTGGGGAGAAAATTACCTTTCTCTGAGAATACAGAAATAAGAGGTATTTAGTATAGTCTCTTTTTTGTGAGTTGGTTGAAGCAACTGCCTTGACTAACTCACACATTATGAATAATTAATTCCATGAGTAACACAAATATTGATTTTCAGCTACTGAATATTTGTGTTACTATAGAAAAATGCAAAGAAATCATCTCTGAGCTAAAACAGGTTTACTGAAATCATTAATTAAGCGTTAATAAGTTAGAAAGAATTCCAAACAGATCCAGAACATTTGATGAGCTGAAAGAAGATGGTAGAAAACAAAGCAAAATGAGACATTCTAGACTAGAGAACTTATTAATTGCAAAGACATTTCATTATTTTATTCCTAAGACAATGGTTGTTTGAAAAACAAGTAGAAACTCAGTAAGTTAGGTATAAGCATTATTTACAATTTCAGTTTAAGCCTTCTAGTTACAAAACTGTCAAGTGAGTAAAGCAGATGATTATGTTGGATTTAGCTCAATTCATTCAATTTCTAGCAAAACAAAAAGTTCTTTAAGTAATATCAGTAAGGTTCAGTTGGATAAAATGGGATTTAGAAAAGGAGTTTAAACTTCAGCTCCATACATGATCAGTTCACGACCTTGTGATCTCTACATTTAGGAGTCCAGATAAGATAACAAACTTTGCATTTTCTAAAAGACTTAAAGAAGAGACTGAGGGAATATTTAAGTGATTTAATCGACTTCAGTTAAAATCTATTTGAGAATCAAGGGCTGGACAAAGAATAACACTGTTGGTAATAGCATAGCCTCAAAGACACAAAAAATGGTGGAAAATAATTTTATGACTGCAATACATTTTTATTTTCCTTTCAAAATATACTAATTTAAAATTAAAAGAAGTGTTAAAATGTATTTGGAATAAATTTATAAGATTCCTGAAGCTGTTCATTTTGCGATCCAAAATTAATTGTTTTTGTACAAAACTGGCACAATTTTCAAATTAATATATAATTTCTGATGTGTTTTTCTAAGCAATACTCTAAATTTTAACTGAAATGTGAAAGTTTTCTTTTACTGTATTGTTGTCCTCTGAATATAAAATTTAAACATAGTAATAATGCATGCTTAATTAATAACCCTAAATACTTTCAATATAAACAGTGCAAATGTGCTGTTCTCATTCTTGCTTAGTATTTTTTAATGAAAAATTAACTTGTTATGGACAAAAATATTTTTTTCTTTTTAGAAAATATTACTGATGACTTCAATATCTTACTTGTTTTACTTTAGAATAGTTAATAGTAATAGTGGAAACCATTTTAAGTTGTAATGCTCACATTTAAATTAATATCTTGCATTGTCAAGAAAGTCGTAATTCTTGCTTACTTAAATCTATTATTTTCAAGTACTGATGCTAAGCAGCAAATTCACTCAATTTGGTGAGAGCAAAAATTAAAGTGAAATTGAAAGAAGCAAGCCAAACTTTAGCTCCATTCCTCAGTACATTTCTGTAATTAATTTCACAACTATCTTACATTTTTATCTTGGACAAAGGAAGAAAATTATTTTAGAACTAACCCATAGTGTTGGAGAACTGTGGATTCTGAGATGCTTTTATTCACTTTTTCAAGCATATAAGCACCCTTGTGCAAAAAACTATGCAGTAAGGATCTTTTTATTGGAGAAGGTGGTCAGGAAATGGGCTGTAAATTTTCAAATGAAACAGGAGAAGTAAGAAAAATTATTAAAAAGTGTGATATATTTTCTGCAGAAAACATAAACAAAGAACCAAATCACCCACTAAAAAAATGCCCAGCCAAACAAAAAAACATGTTTTATAGAAAGTTTTGATTCTGAAGATATCAGTCCAAACCTTGAAAAACTGTTAATTTGAAAGTTCTATTTTTTTCATGGAAAATGCCTTTTGTCTTGGAGAGAAAAAAAAAAAAAAAAAAGTTTTCTTTCTTCTTTGTAATATATGGAGTATTATGTATATCTTTTCAAGGCTTTGTCTATGAAAGAGATAGTAAAAAAGGAAAATAACATTTTATTTTGACATACTAGGCAGGCAGAGTTTGATACTTTTTGATCTTGTATCTCATGTCGTTGTAAGCCTATTCATTCATCTTTCTGAGTTCCACAAAGAGTGTCTACATGTACACTTTCATTCTTGGGTATGTGTCAGGGAGTCAAATAATTCAACTGAATCTGCTTGTAATGTCTGGTACATCATTACCATAAATGTAAAAAAACTTACATGACCTCTTAAAAATGTTTGTGAAGACTTATTAGTAACTAGTTAATTCAAGATTACTTATAGCATCATACTTCCTAGCAGGAGGTGCTGAGTTTTCTTTCTCCATATTATGTTTATTTTCAGAATTTTCAGTATGATTTTCCTTCTATATTTTGTGACACTAAGTAGATAAAATTATTAGGATAAAGCTTAACATATTGAGGTTTGGGAATCATCTGGAACGTGTTAATCTAGATAAAAAGTTAGGACTTCTATATCAGACAAATCAAATTAATTCAAGCAGAACCTCTCATGCCTTCCAGAAAAAAGGCAACACCTTTCATATGCATTTCATTTCTCAACCTTATTGGACTTTTAATGAAAAACAAACAAAAACCTTCCATCATTTCTAGAAAAGAAAGTTAAAGTGCTTTATTATCTAGATCATTATGAGCAGCATTCATTCTTTTCTAGCTAGTTTTGAACAGGATTCATAATAATATGAGATCACAATTTAAATGAAACCCTATTATTCCTGATTTAGACCTTCTTAGGGAGATTAGCATTTAAATTATCTGCCCTCAATTTCATTTAAGTTTTTAATAATGGCTGATATCTATTCAATACATGTGGACTAAACCAAAGATCTTGTTCACATCAGCCATCATTTTAATCCTAGAGAAGACATAGATATTTCAATTCAGTCAGAATCCTGAATTAATTGATGCATGACCAAATGTATTAATAAAGAAGTAGATCCATTTGGTATGCTGTTAATGTTATTAACTCAGTATACTGTTGTTTCTACCTATAAGCTTTAGTTTAAGTGGCAATAATTAAGTCTGACATCAGGCTGTTCTTGGAAAAATAAATAAGAAAACTATTTACAATCATTGCAGAATTGTCCTGAGAAACATACTGTCTCCAAGATCAATTTACCTATGAAAACTGTACATGACAATTGCAGATCAACTGCCAGTTGCAGAACCTACATTCAGCTCTCTCAAGGAAGTCTACAGAAATTTTTTTACAATGGAGCATTCCAACAAACACTTAAGATAAAACAAACAAAGAAGTAATTAACTCACTATTTTTTATCACATTGATTCAAAATATTTTAAATAATGATATGAAGTTTAAACATTATTAAACAATAAGTCTTTATAACAATAGGGTTTGTATCCAACAGAAGTAGCTCAGAGATTATTGATTTTGTAAAAAACAAGTAGCATTTTATGGGGGACTTTTTCTTTTTTTTTCCTTCATGTTTTCAGTGGAGCATAAATAGCCTAACTGATATTTTTAAAAATGGGTATATAGAATTTTAATCAGAATAACAATGAACTAAGTTGAAACATGCAGTAGTATTTACAGGCATTTCTTGCAGTTTTCTTATAGACAGAAAATACAAATTGTCAAAAAATGTAGTCCTTTCACAACATCAGGTAACTAAAATACTTCCATTCATTGACCAATGAAATGCTGTAGGAATAATGGCTTCATTTACCAGCTTTAGGCAGAGAAAAATTATTCTAGTCAGAGCTCTGGCTAAAGAGCTACAGCAGCATAAGCATGGTAAGCCTTCGAAAGTGGACTGAGAATTTTTTTAAATAGAGTTTTAAAGCAGGTTTTTTTAATACTTACCAGGAATTCATGCAATCCTTTTATTTGTTTTTCATTTTAATCTGTACAAAGAACAATCATGACCTTACATTTCAGAATCCTCTTTTCTTTCCCTGGTAGCTGCATTACTATGATCATCATCAATAACCAGCCATAACAAATCCATACAGAGAAGACACATAAAAGGCCAATGAAGGTTAATCAAATATCTCTCTTGAAAACCATTCAATATGCAAACTTTAGGTCATTCCTTCTTCAGATTTTTGTTTCATATGGTAATGTGCTTCTCTGACTCAAGGTTGTCAAGTGATTTCAGATGCATTTTGGATCAAGAAAAAGACTCATGGGCTTTGTTAAACAAAATGTACCATAAAAATCTACATATCATTTATTCACAGTTCATTTAAGGGATTTTAAGCTTTTTGTTCTTCTGTTATGATTATTAATACTATAAAGATAAGGCTAATCCTGGATACCACATAACATTGGCATATAAGTTTTCTGAGAACACAGGACTCTAAGGTTTTTTTGAGGGAGAATGCATCCACATACTGGGAAAATTTGTAAAGAACTGGAAATTGCTTTCTGGATATGATAAAACTGATGTGTTAGGGGTTTGAAATTTAATACTGTTCAGGGTAAACAATAATTATGTTTTGGTAAGGGCTATTCAGGATTCTAAATCACAATAAATAAACATGGGCAGATAGAGAACACATAAGCATGATTTTGAATGGTTCTGTGCCATTTTTGGCACTATCACTTTAGATTAAAAAGAAGGTTAAAACTTTTGCAGGTGTTTAGTATCTTACTTTGGCATACAGGGAACACTTTCTCACTTTGTTCAGTTTTATAGCCCTGACACCTGTCCTGGAGGAGCACTGTCCTGAAGAAGCACCTGTTTCCTCCTCTCCCCTTTTGGGTAACAACTGTATCTGAGGCACGTACCAAGGTGGTGGAATTTGAGGTTTAGTTCACCCTGACTGAGCAAATTTTGTCACATCTCACACTTTTCACAAGGTAGAAAACTCTACCTAAGTAACCTGGATGTGTTCTGTGCCTCTTCAGAAGGATGGAGATACTATGAATGTTTTGGTGACATAGTTCTCTGGCTCTGCCATTGTATAACAGGCTCTTCTATGAGTGGGGTACAGGAAAGAGGAGAGTGGTTGTTTCCTTTTCGAGCAGGAGGTATCCTCTTTTTCCCTCATGGTGACTGAATTTCATCCTAGGTGCCACACTTACAACAGGGGAAAATGAGACCTACCACATCTGTCAGTTGATCATTTATATAGAATATCTGAGATTTAACTTAATATCATTCAAATCAAGTAATCAAATCACTAATACCGTAAACAGCATTGTAGCTGCAAATCTATAGGATAAAAGAGGGGCTGCGAACATCTATCAGGAAGCAGCAAAAGTAGAGATGCTCCCCAAGGAAGGAAGATTGGAGCTGAAGGTCACAGCAAGGCAGCAATAAGGGTGCAGTCCCATGGTGCATCCACCATCAGTTACTGCACCAGTACCGAACTCCTCTTGTGGTCATTGGAGTTGACTTTCCTCTTTGGCAATACTTGAGTTCTTTTCACTCCAGATCTCAAATTGAATGTGCTTCACTGAGTTACAGAATCACGGAGTCACAGAATGGTTGGGGTTGGAAGGGACCTCTGGAGAGCATCTAGTCCAACCCACCTGCTAAAGCAGGTTCACCTAGAGTTGAAGCATGCTTGCTCTCTGCAGCATGGTGTTGAAAGTAATTTAGAAATACAGCTCAGAAAGGCCTTGGTGGGGGTTTTAACTGGGGAAAATGGAAAGCATGATGACACAAAGTTGTGAAAAATTCTCAGGATACTGCTAGTCTGAGAAGTTCTAGCAGTACTAGAAGTAACTATGCTAAAGTAGCAATGACGTGCATCTTCTGAGAAGGGACAGCTCTGTGAGTTTCTGTGGGTTACAAAACCCAGAAATCCTAATTTAATGTTAGATACAATTCACTCTTAATGACGTATGTCATAGCCATGGAAGAGCAAGCTAAACATAATATGGTTTCCAAGGAAACATCCTTATTAACTGAATTTCCTGATCAAGTCCATCCTGATTTAATAAAAATGTATTGATTATTTTGATGTAATAAGAAAAGATAACTATGGAGTAGAAAAACATTTATACAACATGAAACTGTTAGCTCTATATGACTTTGCTTCTAAGCTGCAGGTTTAATTTCAAATTTTTTTTTTTTTTTTTTTTCCTCACAGAGTGTAGCCGTTAGAACATTTAGAAATAGAGTACTTATCACAAGTGAGCTCACGTGTTAAAATAAGTAGGCAGTAGGGAGGGATGAATAATGAATAATTTTCCACGAATTATTTTTCCCATATCTTCACAATTGGGAAAAGGCTTTGGAATAATCCATAAGATTTTCTTTCATTTAATTTTATTTTTATTTTTGCTGTTACTTCTTTGGTTAGTTAGTTGGTTTAGGGTTTTTTTGAAAAAAAAAAATGATTTGGCCATTGAGAATTCTTTTTTTCTTTTTTGAGAGAAATGAAAACAGATTTCTGTATGTTTTTAAAGTTTTGTTTCTTTCTTTTTTTATTTTTAACTCTAGTATTAATTTCTAAGAGGAAAAAATGAGATTCTTCCTTTATTTGTGGTTGGTACATGAAATATCAGAATTTTGGAACAGACGGTGTTCACTGATCAATACGTCTTTATTTGAAGCACCTGAAAACTCAGTTAGAAGATCTCATAGAGATAAATATTTGCTTTAGGAGCACAGTTTGGAACATCAGAATAAGGAAGTAGCTGTCTGATAGGAAGTTGCCAAATATGACTGTTGGACTTTGATCCTCACTAATGTAATAAGATTGCCATAAAAACCCGTGTCATCAATTCCATTAAGCATTAGAAAGTATAGATAAATTATTATATTACCTCAAATTTGTGCAGGAGAAACTGATAATTTGATTTCTCAGCTTTCTTGTGCCTGTATTCTATTAAATTAATCGTTGTCAGAATATACTGATTGGTTCAGTAGTCCTAAATGTACATAAAATTGTTTTGCAAGAGAAGAAATCATCCTGCCTAAACCCTGAACATGCTCACAAAAAAACCACAAAAAAGTTATATTAAAAATCATATTATAAAATATAAATTAACCTAGTATTATGAAATATACTTAATGCTGTTTTCTTATTAGGATACTTTAATGTTATTATTTAGTAACATTAGTTGTATAATAACCAACACCAGAACACAGACACACATGCACACAAATCCTTATCATATCTAGCATACAAAATTGCTTGGTTTTTATTTCTTGATAATCTGAAATTTCTGAGCCCTTCCTTTGATGTAAGGGGTGATAAGATTATAAGGATACACTCTTTGGAAGTTATTAAAAATAATAGCTTAAATAGCTTCTGGATAATTGTATTTTCCTCTACACACTAGGGAAAGTAAATGAAATTGAAAATAAATTGGACTTTAATCATAGGCTCAGTTTTCCTGGTCCAGAACCTAGATTAAGAAATATAATAACAAATCAAGTGGTTGTTCTACTATTCTTCTATTGACCCTAGCTAGGGACATTCATGCATTCTTCAGCAGCTGTTGAAGTCCAGATGAAGTAGCTCAGAGTACTTAAAAGGAATCTAGATGTCTGTGTTTAGGCAACTGCAATAGGTTTGCATGTATGTGTCTGTGAGGGAGATACTTCCTTATAGACTCTGGAAATTAAAATTATCCTGCTTCCTGACCTTCAGCCACTTCTCTGAAAATGATTTGGTCTCCCAAACAGATGTTCTGTAAAATCTAGAAATCTACCAGATTGTACAGATATGCTGCCATATGCAATTAAAACCTGCTCTAATTTGATAGTCAGCAGAATATAAAGATCAGCATCTAGAGGTAATACTCTGCTGCCTAAGCATAAACATTGAGAGCTTGAATTCTGATGCCTTAGGATATCTGAAATATCTACATGGGTCTGGCAGGTATGGCACAAAATCTGCATAAGCATTGCACTCTTCCAGCCTGACATCAGTAGGATCAGAGAATCACAGAATCATTTCAGTGGGAGAAGACCTCAGGAGGTCTCTAGTCCAACCTCCTGCTCAAAACTGTGTCAGCTAAGAGGTTAGACCAGGTTTCTTAGTCCAATGGGATCTTGAAAAATTATAGGGTGATTTACAGCATTTCAAAAACTCGTAGACAGGTACATACAGGAAAGTGAACCAAACACTTAAAACTTGCTGCCTTCTTCCTTGGAAAAGTAACAGAATATTCTTTCAGCTGTGTGCACTGAACATCTCATTTGGTCACTACTGATTATAGGGGGATTTTTTTATGTCAGTTGTGAAGATAGGTATATTATCTGGATTATTAATCCTTAATTTTTCCCAATAATACAGCAGAACAGTATATTCAAATATTGTACAAGCAGGTTCCTTTGTTTTCGTCCTTGTAGTTGTTGTAGGGGTTTTTTTGATTGCTTTGGTTTTAGAAAAAAGGTGTTCCTGGAAACTGTTACATAGAATACTGTAGAACGTTGTTTTACATTGCTTTCAAGATCCTTGCAAAGAGATGCCTTTGGATCTTTTCAGCGTTATGTTGGAAACCATTAAAAATAAGTCAGTCTGTAGCCTACAGGTCAATACCTAATATTCTTCAATGTCTTCAGTAAGAGAGTAGTCAGATTGTAGTCTTAGGGGATGGTGAAACAGTGATCTAAAAGTTGTCTTCTAAAAATCAACTGAATATTTACTTCCTGTCCCTTCTCTAAGAAAAATAGCCCTGCAAACATCTGTATTCTACAATGAAGTGATATACTTATGATACCAATTTTGTGATCTCTCATTGCATGATATTGCTTTTCTACAAAATTCCTAACTTTTTTGATTCATTATCGTGTCATTCACAGATACTGGCTGACCTAGAAAACCATGTGCTTTTTAAGGATGACCTGGAATGCCAAAAGCTTATTCTGGAAGCCATGAAATACCATCTTTTACCGGAGAGAAGAACTCTCATGCAAAGTCCAAGAACTAAACCTAGAAAATCTACAGTTGGGACACTTTATGCTGTTGGAGGAATGGATAACAACAAAGGTATTAGAGGATATTACTTACTTTATAAAAGTTATATTTTGCATTTTCTTTATTAGAAAATACTGCAGTCACTTTCTATTCCAATAATTGTCGGGGAGTGTCTAAATCAGTCAAGAAATGCTGCCAAGACCTTTAGTCCGATTAAAATCTACCGATATTTAAGGAAAAGTATTGTACTGTTAGAGAAAAGAAACTGAGTTTTGTGTTCATTCTTTGTTCAAAATGATTATAATTTCCAGAAAGAATATATACAGACAGTGACATTCATTTACCTTAGTTTTAGCTTTCTAGAAATGAAAAAAGGCACTTTGTTATGCAGTGTATTCCATCTGAAATATTATGCAATATCATGGTCTTCCAATGCAGAAATTTATCAATATTGTAGAAAAAAAAAACTATACAACTATCTTAAACTAGATTACTATTTTGTCAACAGCTAAAGGAAGGTAAAGTTATCCCCATTTTACTGTGACGAAAAGTAGGAAACAGTGGCAATTTTATTATTTTGTTGTTATTTCTTGGGGATAAGAATTATGATAGTGTGCTTTAATCTCTGGTAGGAAGTCTAATCCATTGATTTCTTTAATGGAATGAAATAAAACATTTGAACTAAAAGCTAACTGTGTTATAAGCCTATATACTCAGAAAGACTGCTTTTTTCTTGAAATTCACTAATAGTTCTACAGTATCTTACATTTTCATGTCCATATTTAGAATGAAGAATATGCCTTCAGAAAAATTAGTTCTAATATAAAATAGATTACACTCTAAAAATAAAGTATAATATAAAATTAGATATTCAGCATTTCACAACTCTGTTTCTAGATATAGTTATTGCACGGTTTTTTCACTAAATAGCTGTGGCAATATCGTCTGCAAAAGGACATTGCAAGTTTTTTCCCATAAAGTTACACCAATGAGAAAGATGTATGACATCTGTGCTTGTGTGAAAAAGAAATGTTGTGAGAACAGGAAAATGTTGAGGAAAGAACCAATTTGTATATTTTCTTATTATAGCTGTGGATTATTTTTGTTCTTTTAACATTTATAAATGTTTCTGTAGCTAAATGTTAGGCTTGGATTTATACAGAAAATTCCCTTTGGACCATAAAATACCTCAAATACAAATTTTCTCTTACTTTGGACAATTTATGATAAACACTCTAAGTATTCAGGTAGTAGAAATGACCATAAACCTAATCTAGGTACATCTGTATTTCTTCTAGCTTTCTATACAGATCTGTTCCTTGTTCGTATAGCAAATCAAAATATATAAATATTTAGGGAGACAGCACAGAGTTCACCACCATTGCACTTCAACACACAGCCCATTTTACACATTCAGGTCAGGCAGAACCAGTTCATTTCTATAGCAGCAGGAGGGAATGCAGCGTGACAGAGGTTCAGCCCTCTGTCAATGCAAACTGACTGAAAATGAAAGTAACGGGGCTTATATGCATTTACAGCAGAAAAAAAACCCTGCTTTGTGAGGGGGCCTGGTATGACATAACAGCATGTGCATAGTAGTAGCCTCTTTTATAGCCAGTGTGACATTCTGGGTAATTCAGGATCTGCAATTGTGTGGCCTCGACTTGCATCTGCTCAGCTCATCTGTCTTGTGATGCTGCTGTGTCCTTGACTAGCTTTTATGCCCAGTGAGTTCTGCTTCCACATGCCAGATTGGGAGACCTGAGTGCTGGTTGCACGATTTTAAAAGTCATTGAGTCCACAAAGCACACTTCAATATTTGGGCCATGAGATGAGACTGATACTGTACTATCTCTCCTCATTTTTTTTTCCCCACAACTTTCTCCACTGAAATGCTGACATGGATGACTGAGTTACACAATGATGTATTTTTAATGCCTCCTGGTGCTTGCTACCAAATACGAAACAGTTACATATAAGAACTAGATGAGCTGAGGAAATTAGCAATTTATTAGCTAGCATATAAAACAGTGGCTAAGTGCTAGTATTATGAAATTATTTGAAGGTTATGTGTGCCACCACATAAAAAGTAGCCTAGTATGCTAAATCAAGTTTCTTTTGTAATCTGTTCTGTAGTTATCTTCCTTTCCATAAAAAAAGAGGTGACAAACTCCAGCAGTCAGTGATTATACCTGATGTGAAAAGCTAAGGCAGCACAGTACTAACTGGATAGAATTCAAAGGAAGAAACTTAAGTAATTTTAAAACATTTTCTAAATGTACAAAACCTTATTTAAATATCTGTTTCCACACATCTTTGTTATTTATTTATTTTGAAAGGCATATATAAGAAACAGATTTTCTTTATATTTTTACATTCATAGAATGAGATGTATTAATAGATTAGAGGTATATGCATCTGACAAAGTTCCATTCACGTAACCCAATCATATCATTACATTGACTTCTGTAATTCCAATTAGTGGGATTTAATCATCTAGTAGTATACAAAATCTGTCTAAGTCTACATATAAAGGAGCATGCTAGACTGAAGTAAATGAGTAAATGCAAGAACTGCACATGCACCAACTTGTAAGAATGGTAAAACACTGACTTATTGCAGCCATCTTGGAATCCCAAATGCAGAACAAAAGCCATGGGACAGAACATAATATATATGGTCTACATGTTAGACAGTATTCTGGAAAATTAACATGAGGAAAATATACTTGCAAAGCAAGAGGAGATTGGTATAAATAATTGAGCAGTGTTATACTGATGGCAGAGTGCTGATTGATCTCTCATGAGCTTTTCTAACCTGTCTCACTAGTGGTGTGGTTTAACCCGAACTAGCAATATAACCACGATAGCCACTCACTTATCCCCCTCCTCACCCACAAAACAGGGGAAAGAATCGAAAGGGAAGGGAAAAACTTGGATTGAGATAAACACAGTTTAATAAAATAACAAAATACTAATACACTACTAATGTATGTATATATGTATAATAGAAATAGAATATTAAAGATACTCAATGCAATTCCTCACAAACTCCACCTACACCAAGCAGTCAGTCTCAGGAAGCAGCATCTGGTCCCAAAAGGCTGATCCCAAAGAGATAAAAAAGGAAAAAAAAGGCAGAAATGCCTAGGGTCCTCTGCATGGGTCCTCCCCATGCTCCGACAAAAAGAGTGAAGAAAGCTAAGAGAACGTGAGAGAGAGACCGGAAGATCCCGACTCTCCTTAAATATGAAGCATGATGCTAATGGGATGGAATACTCCTATTGATCAGTCTGGATGCCAGTCAAGCTCTGCCCCATCCATGCCCCCCATTCCTCGATGCCTTACGCCTGTGGGCAGAGCGCTCAGAATGTCCTTGACTTTCAGACCAGAACAATTAAAAATATTAACTCTGTCCCAGGGTGTTCTCAAACTAAGTCAAAATGATGACTGTGCTAGCTATGAAAAAGAAAGGTTTCTAACTGCATGAAGAAAATTAACCCATTTTCATTCAAACCAGCACAACTAGCTAGCAGGTAGAACAACAAGGGACAAGGAGATCTGCAGAAAAAGAAAACAAAAGAAAACAACAGAAAACAAAAGTGTCAGGCTAACCATGATTCAAAAACACTGGTATATATTACTTTTGGAATAGTCCTAGATTAGTTCATCAAAGTCTTAGAATAGTTCATTATTTACAGTCTTACATATATACAAGGGAAAAATAAATGAAAAATTATGTCAGCAAGAAACTCGTCCATAAAAATGTGACACGTCATTAACAAAGAGAACGAACAGTTGATTTACTGAAAGATTGATATTAAATGTGTGTTTTTCATTAAACTTGTGTCTAGATATAAAACCTATCACAAAAATTGCTCTGTTGGTGAATAGGTGAGGTGCATCATTAGTCTTTATCAAGCAGTATTAAGAGTCCTTTTGTTATTATTTAGATGCATTTTAGGAGGATCATAGAATCATATCAATGTTCGGGTTGGAAGGGACCTTAAAGATCACCTAGTTCTGCCACCCCTGCCATGGGCAGGGAAACATTCCACTAGACCAGCTTGCTCAAAGCCCCATCCAACCTGGCCTTGAACACTTCCAGGGATGGGGCAACTTCTCTGGGCAACCTGGTGAAGAATTTCTTCCCTATATCTAATCTAAATCTACTCTCTTTGCCAATGTGGTTTATTACTTATACGTCATTGTTTCACAGGAATGTCATCTAACATAGCTAAATGAAGCTTCTCTTTCGCTCTGGTGATTCAAAGATGTCCTTATTTTACTGGGCTTTTTTATTTTGTCAGAGTACACTTCACCTAAACTTATTTTAATTTTATATTTTTCATTCACATATAGACATACTTTTTATATACTGAAAGAAATATTGTACAGCCTTTTGTAAATATTGTAAATAAAGGCAAAAAAATGGGGAAAGGTCATGTTTTTCCTCTTAGGTAATTCTTCTTGCTGTTTCAAATATGTGTCTGAGATGTCCATAACTTGAAAATATATCTACCTCCTTCATCTTCAGTTCAGTGTGAATTAAAAAAAAAAAGTAAAATTGATCAAGACTTTTTATGGCATTTTGCAAGTTGTGGAAATTACTACAAACTACTTTGTCTTCACATACATAAAACATCTGAGAGCATTCATTATCTATTAATTTGATGTACATGACTATCTATCTTGAGAAAACGTATTATCTACACCTTACTTGCATTTTCATTCACAATATGCAATGTAGAGTAACAGAGTTTAATTTTCAGAATGTAAGTGCTCATAATCCTTGTATTTGTATAGTGTACAAACAGCAAAACCTACTTAAGAAGGTATAGTATTTTCTTTTTAAAGCAAAAAAAGGAAAAAAAATGTCCAATGTGTTTATTACAGAACATTTCTTCCCGGTGTGCTTTTCAAAAAGTTTTATATAAGTATGAATTCTTGTAAGTATACATAGATGTATGTGTGTATATATTCATATATATAAGTAATATGAATTATTGAGGTGTTGTCTTAAAAGTTTGAGGCTGTATTGTCACACAGTATCACAGTATGTTTGGGATTGGATAATCATCTAGTCCAATCCCCCTGCCAGAGCAGGAATGCCTAGGTGAGGTCGCACAGGAACGTGTCCAGGCGGGTTTTGAATGTCTCCAGGGAAGGAGACTCCACAACCTCCCTGGGCAGCCTGTTCCAGTGCTCCGTCACCCTCACTGAGAAGAAGTTTCTTCTCAAATTTAAGCAAAACCTCTTGTGTTCCACCCTGATCCCATTACCCCTTGTCCTATCATTGTTTGCCACTGAGAAGAGCCTGGCTCCATTCTCATGGCACTCACCTTTATACACTTATTGACATTAATAAGGTTCCCCCCTTAGTCTCCTCTTCTCCAAACTAAAGAGACCCAGCTCCCTCAGCCTTTCTTCATAAGGGAGATGCTCCACTCCCTTAATCATCTTTATGGCTCTGCACAGGACTCTCTCCAGCAGTTCCCTGTCCTTCTTGAACTGAGGGGCCCAGAACTGGACACAATATTCCAGATGGGATCTCATCAGGGCGGAGTAGAGGGGAAGGAGGACCTCTCTCAATCTACTGACCACCCCCCTTCTAATACACGCAGGATGCCATTGACCTTCCTGGCCACAAGGGCACAGTGCTGGCTCATGGTCATCCTATTGTCCAGGTCCCTTTCCCCTACACTGCTTTCTAATAGGTCATTCCCCAGCCTATACTGGAACCTGGGGTTGTTCCTGCCCAGATGCAGGACTCTACACTTTCCCTTGTTAAATTTCATCAGGTTATTCCTCACCCAACTCTCTAGCCTGTCCAGGTCCCGCTGGATGGCAGCACAGCCTTCTGGCGTGTCAGCCACTCCTCCCAGCTTAGTGTCATCAGCAAACTTGCTGATAGTACACTCAGTTCCCTCCTCTAAATCATTAATGAATATATTGAATAATATTGACCCAGATACTGACCCCTGAGGCACTCCACTAGATACTGGCCTCCAACTAGACTCTGCACCATTGACTACCACTCTCTGGCTTCTCTCGTTAAGCCAGTTTGCAACCCACCTCACTACTCTATTGTCCAGACCACACCTCCTCAACTTAGCAACTAGGATGCTATGGGAGACTGTGTCAAACGCTTTGCTGAAGTCAAGGTAGACCACATCCACCGCTCTGCCATCATCCATCCACCCTGTTACATTCTCATAAAAGGCTATGAGGTTGGTCAAGCATGACTTAGCCTTAGTAAAGCCATGCTGACTGCGCCTAATAACCCTCTTATCCTTGATATGCCTTGAGATGGCACCAAGGACAAGCCGTTCCATTACTTTCCCAGGGGTGGAGGTGAGGCTGACCGGTCTATAATTACCTGGGTCCTCCTTCTTGCCCTTTTTGAAGACTGGAGTGACATTTGCTTTCCCCCAGTCCTCGGGCACCTCTCCCGTTTCCCAAGACTTGGCAAAGATGATGGAGAGCGGTCTAGCAATGACTTCAGCCAGCTCCCTCAGCACCCGCGGGTGCATCTCATCTGGACCCATGGATGTATGGATGTCCAGATTACTTAATTGATCCCTAACCCAGTCCTCATCGACTAAAGCACACTCCTCCATTGACCTGGCTTCATAGTAAAACACACCACCTTACGTGCTGTACTTAAGCACTGTACTGTACTTAATACATCATGCAAATGAATTAATGGCTTAGGCTTCCTGCATTTAAAGATAATTCTTAATATATTTTTGTAAAGATCTTTTTGTGTGTTTTTAATAAGAAAACAGTACATTTTCTTATTCCTGTTCAGATACTAGAATGCAAGTAAATAGTTTCATTCTTACAAACTGCTAAGGAAGTTTGGAGCAACCACTGTCTCCAGCCACCCCAGTCCAGGACCCTCCTGCGCATTTGCTGGAGCCCAACCTGGTGCCTCTTGCTACCTGGGTCTCTGCTTGGGCTGAGGAGTGCATCTATCTGCTATTTTCCCATTAGTGGGTTCAACCAGAAGTGAAGTGTGTATTCCAGAGACAGGCACAGACACACACACAGGACGTGGATATGGCCAGTTACACAGGTGGCCACAGAAAAGGCACTGCCTCCAGCAGCCCCCACATTCAGGACTCACACCAGACACAGGCACAGGCAACCACATCTCCTCCGCCTCTTGGGCTGGCAGAGGCAAAAGTTCACTAGTGCAGCACACACACCACACTCTCCAGGTTCACAAGCACATGCACATTTGCAGATCCCCAGAGCACCAGCACAGCCCCTCTACCCTCCTCACACTGGTCCCCCCCAGCATCTGGTTTTTGGGACACAGCCCCAGTGGCTGGAGGTTAAAGACCCCACTGGTTCCAGTAGCTGACACCACAGACCAGGAATGTCCACAGTCCCTGTCTGGCTCTAGGAGCAGCTCCTATGAAACAGGAGCATAAACATGCTGTTACTACTCATGAGATAAGTAGATGCTCACAGAAAATGAACTGACAAGTGAGAAACGAACTGTCCCTTTTGCAATCTCACTCTTTTTATTGATAACATCATATATCTGTCCACTGTATGAGGCTCTTCTGCCTTTAGTGCTAGTTGTTTTTCACCTGTGTGTTTTCCATGAGGGCATTTGTTATGTCAAATTAAAGAATCATGTAGTCATAGCCTTAGAATACCTCATGAGGATAAGCCAAAATAAATCATACCTCTGACAGTCCAAGCAGCTGTCTGCCTAACACTTTTATTCAAGTATCTACAGCTTTCTTCTGAAATCTTGCCTGCTCTATTTAAGTAACAGTTCTGTCTCAGCCACACAATTCCAGTGTTTTCAAATATTGTGAGTGATTTTACTGAGATAGATGATTGTAATTTGACATTTACTCAGTTGCATGTAATATATTTTAGTATTCTTTCTTATACTTTCTGGAGTCCATTTTTTTCTAAAAAATGAACACATTTAGATTTTTGAGGGGATTTTTTGTTGTTGTTTTTAAATAGAAATAATTGTTGGTATAATTCAGTGTTTTCCCAGCCATTCTCTAACTAGCAATGGGAAATAGTTATAGCATAATTTACATCAATTGTAAAATGCAGTAATAAACAAGTAATATTCCATTAGTTTTAGGTCAAGACTGTGTGCCAATGACCATCTCTGGAAAAGAATAATGGAATATATAAACAGCAACAAAAAATGTCTTGCATCAGAGTCATCAACCTAACAGTAATGAGATTGTCATCATGGTGAATTTTATTGAGAAAATTAGAACACCAAGTTAAGAGGAAAGCAGGCTATCAGTATGAATAACTGTGTTTTTCACTGTCTATGTTGCAACTGTGCATTAAAACTTACTTTTCATTTTATGTTGCTTAAGTGGAACTGACAAAAATTAGCTGTTTGTAAAAAAAAAAATCCACTAAGAAAACAAGACAACTGAATTTAGAAGCCTTAGTTTATCTATTGCAGATATTTTCAGTCATTTCAGATAATATATTCTGAGAGTTTGTCACTGGATATATGTTTGATAAACTACAAAGAGATTATGATTTTAAGTTCTATTCACACAATAATAAACAGAAACTGAAATTAACTGTTTCAAATCCTAAGAACTACAATATATGTTATTTCTAGCTGGCAACACAACATTCTGGAGAGAGAAATCATGATTAATTAAATAAATAATAGTAAGTAACCTCATAAAGTTCAACATGGGGATGTGCAAGTCCTATACCTGGAGAAGATCAACCAGTATATGCTGAGGGCCATCCAACTGAAATGCAGTTTGACAGAAAAGGACCTGACGTCCTTTTGCCCCCTGTGGCAAAGACCTGCATAGCAGTTGTTCAAGATAAATGGAAATGCCAAAAATTGCCCATTCAGGTGTGATCCCTGATAGTAGACCTAGGGAGCAGAGCAACCATACAGAGCAGCCACCCTCTCTGTCCAACTGTTTGAGATATGGCAGAACTTGCCTGGTGAATTTTAAAGCATCTGCTGCCTTCAGAGAGGAAGACATGGGGAGATCAGTTTCTCTTGAAGGCACTGACGAAGATTTGCCCTGATACTCACTGTAGAGGTGTTCCCAGCAATTTCCCCAATGGCATGTGGCAGCATATGAGGTGAGTTTACATACCTCCCTATTTACACAATGCAGTGCACCTCTTTGGTGACTGAGACTAAATGAAGAATAAGGAATCAGTCTTTTCCTGTGTAGTTATCAGAAAAAATGTTGGGCAAAATGCCTCTGTTTTCAGAGGCATTGGGTGATGCTTGGCCTGTTCTGCTGAGTGAGGGGTATAGAGAACATGCATTCACATATTCTGAGAATTACTGACTTAAATTCTGCTGTCAGAGAGTCAAAGTAGTAATCAAAGTTGTCCATTCTATCTTGAAGCACAACACCCGGGACCCATAGCTTGTGGACATTAAGGATAAGATCACAGCAAATTCTTCGTGTAAGGTTCTTAAAATCATTCTTTATCAGCCTTTCATTGTGCAGTTTGATACCTTTATTCCAACTGAGCTTGAGATTATCCCTCTATCCCTTCTCTCTTCAGCCACCAAAAAACTTACTTTTTTCCCAGTCTGGTCAGATCTCACTGGAAATACTTGTCATTCCTTTAACAGATCTGACCTAATTTCAAGTCTTTAAGAAACTCCCCAAGGTTGGCCTTAAACTATCTTGCATGTATTTAATTGCAGCTTCTGTTACAGAGAGATTTCAAAGGGTCTTTAGATACCTTTAAGATGGGCATCAGTGCTGATTCAGGCATGCAATTCTCATGGAATATTGAGGTATTTATTTGCATCTTTGGAGAACTATACATGTGTATCCCATATACTCCCAGTCATAACAAGATTCACCAAGTCCAGCCAACTTTCTTGACCCTCTAAATTGTGTTCATGTGCCAAGAACCACAAGCCATCCAACATACCAGATAGTTCAAGTGAATGAAAATTACATGGGTGATTCAGCCTCTGGAGATGGAAAAATCAGGACCTTACCAAGGATCCCTGCACACTGATAAATTAAGGGCATAGATTTGAGCACTGACAAGTAGGTGACTGAGCTTGAGCGGGGGAGTTGGACAAGATGACATCCAGGAGTCTTTTTCAACCTCAACCATTCTGTGATTTCTGTGGGTCCTGGAAGACACCCAAGTTGAACAGGACTCAGAAGTGTTACGTTGCTACAAAAGGACAAATGATATCCTGGGCTGCCTTAGGCAAAGTATTACCAGCAGATTAAGGGAGGTGATCCTTCCCTTCTCCTCAGCACAAGCAAGGCCACACCTGAAGTGCTGTGTGCAGTTCTGGGTTTTCCAGTATAAGAGGTATAAGGAGCTACTCTAGAGTCCAATGAAGGGCTGCAAAGGTGGTGAAGGGACTGGAGCATCTCCATTATGAGGAAAAGGCTGAGGGAGCTGGGACTGTTTGACCCATAGAAAGCTCAAGGCAGGGATCTCATCAATGTATATGAATAGCTGAAGAGAGGGTGCATAGAGGACAGAAACAGGTTCTTCTCAGTTGTGCCCAGTGACAGGACCTGAGGCAACAGGCAAAAACTAAAAGACAAGAGTTTCCTTCTGAACATCAGGAAACACTTTTATACTGTAAGGGTGACTGAGCCTATGACCCTGCCCAGAGATTGGGTGGAGCCACCGTCCTGGAGATATTAAAAAACTGTCTAGACAAAATCCTGGATAACTGGCTGTAGGTGTCCCTGTTTGAGCCAGGGGAGATGAACCAGATGACCTCCGGAGGTCTTTGCTAACCTCAACTGTTTTGTGATTCTGTAACATGATAATGTGATTGCGTAATTCTAGAGTAAAGGTGGAGCTTGGGTAATTACTTCACCAGAGGAATATGAAATACACTGGCTAATGACTAATGAGATACTTAAATGTATGCATCACACTAAAATTCTCTTCTAGTTCTTGTAAATATTAACTTTATTGTTTGCTTCTTTTCACTCCTGTGAATTTCAATATGTTCCAGAACATTCAGCCTCATAGGGCAATTTGCAGTTACAGTACTTTGATTTACCCGTGCATTTCTGTATAGAAAAAAGTCCAGATTGTACACCATCTGGTAGTTTTTCAGTACTTACTTTACATCCCTTCATTTCTGTCATTTTTTCAGTGTAGTTGACTTCTGAAATTGCTGATTCAGTTACAGTTAGAAATAAAGAGAAGAACCTGAAGTGATCTATACTGAAGCCTCCACAGCTTCAAATATAAGAGAAGAGCCAAAGTTACCACAGAGAAGATAAATTTCATCATCCCACAAACTTCCTGCCTTGCCAGTCTTGGTATTTGCACTAGTTGGTACAACCTGTGGAGTCAAGGAGACAGCACAAAAGGCTGTTGCCCTCATGAGAATATTTGAGGGATTATTCTCCCAAGAACACCCTTGTGTCCCTCCTCATTACTTCCCCACTAACTCTATTTTCTGACATTTCCAGTACAGAGATTTTATCACTGAGTAAAGTATACAGAAAACCAAACAAACAACAAACAAACAAACAAAACAAACAAAAACCACAAACCCAATATTTGATATGATCTAGAGAAGACACATGCATGGCAGCTAGGTGATTTAGAGAACCTCTGCACTGACAGAAAACTTAGCTTTTTCCATACACCAAACAATTTATGTCCCCTGATCACTCAAGTTTCTTTAATCACTGTTACTACTGGGGTTGGCTTTGCAGTAAAGCAAATTATTTCTTTCAGCACAAATTCTGGATTTTGTTCTGGAGGCAGTGCACTGCTGTAACCACCCTCAATAGCCAGCATGGGTAAGACTTAAAAATGTTGGTACCTCCTGCCCTGTGAAGTCCTCCAGCTCTGTCTTCCACCTTCCACCACCTCATAAATTTTCATGCTGAATTCTAGAAAGTGCTCCAAAATGCTGTAGTTTCAGGCATAAGAATGTCCAAGTAAGCTTCACTGCACCTTTCATTTTGTTTTTAACACTCTGAAATGGAAAATGAAATAATCACATCTTTTCAGACTAGAGAAGGCACCATTTAGAGCCAAATGGATACTGGGCATTGCCTGGCTCCTATGCTCTTATGCAGGTTAGGGAGAGCACCCTTTACAACATGTTTACCTTAGATGGAAGTGATTGCAACCAAATAGAATCTCCCAGGAATAAGCCAAGAGCTAAGCAGTGTGCATGAGCCTCTGTACAGCTATCATGATAAGTGATCAAAGAAGGCTAGGAGAAATGGAAAATTGATGCTGTTGCAGCGCCAGACTGCTCAGTTGACATCGTTTAAACCAAATCATGATCAAAACAGCTTATTGATTTATTTATGATACATAATTAACTGGCAATCAGATGAACTATGTGCTTAGGATCAAAAAGAGTCACGCAGTAGAAAAACTGCAGTCCCAAACACTTGCAAAATATGAATTTTCTTCAAATTTCTGAACACCCTTCTTGAGCAAAGCTCCAAAAGTTCTAGTCACAGACACACACACGTGTTCATACACAGACACAAACACAGATATATGCACCCTGTCTCTCCCAGTTTGTGCAGGTTACCGTCACCCGCTCCCCAGCAGTGGGAGCTCTACAGGGTGCACACCCCTCCTGTAGGAGATGCAGTTGTCCCAGCATTTGCTGCTTTCCACATGTAGAACTTCTCTTTTATTGTGCAGACCAACTTATTTTCACAAGTTCCAATGGGAACAGAACTGCTTTTAAAGAAGAGGCATGTGTTATGTTGATAAGCAAAAGTAAACTAGCATTTTGGATTATATAAATCATTAATAAAGGGGACTTTTGTAAGTTTTAGCCTAGACAAAAGCAGAAAATAAAACACGAATGTTTATGTTATTAAACATAACACTGTATTATAAAACAAAACACCCAACACTAAAGGCATTACCTAAAATCATTGTCAAAAAGGTGTCATTTCCAGTAGTCTTTAATGTATAAACATTAGTGGAAAACGTTTGTATTAATTTTAGAGAGTTCTGATAATATTGAATAACTGAATATTCCCGAAGGCTTTCTGATATTTGTTCATGCCACTTTATGGCAAATCCCTGTGTTATTTAATTTTTTTTTTAGTGAGACAATGTAAAAATTCTTGTGTAGAAATTATTATTTTTGAAGTGCTTACAGGAATTTCTTACAGCTTAACTAAAGAGAAGAACTGCTACCCTGTTTTCTGTATAACTCTTTCTTTACCAAGAAATTCTTCTTGATATCTGTGTCAGTAACCTATTTAGGTCACATTCATTCCTCTTGAGTAACTATTTTTTCAGTTCAAAATGTAATGTTGCAGATCACTAGATCAAGGTCATTGTTTCACACCTACTCATAGCAGCAGCTCTAAATCTTGAACAAAATGGTCAAAGTACATGTCAGCAACAGCTTTAGTAATAGCAAAATCAGCAGAAAGTCTTACAGGGAAAAAACAAGTAGAAATTTTGTGATGATAAATATAGAACTCTCACCCTTCTTCCTGGGCTTAAATACTGAATCATTCTAGCTGTGAGAAAAAAAATTAGTGCCTACATTGAATACAAAGGTGGGGTCTGGGGCAATGAGGAGATGTTTAAGCATTTGGATATGCTTCTGAAAAAAAAAAATTTTTTTTATATAAAAATTCCTGCATTTTTACTTAACTGAAGTGAATGCATTGCTCTTGTAGTTGCAGACATCCTTCATGAAGTTTATCTGACTTCATGCAGCCTACAACAGGTTGTTCAAAAATACTTAAGAACATAATCAGAACACAGGCTCTAGATATTTCTGCATTTGACTTAAAACACTGAATTACAAACAATATTGCAACGCATTTATTCTTTTTCATGCAATGACTTTGCTATGTGTTTTTTCTTCAATAATCAACTATGCAAAAATATGAGAATAACAATGAGCTTTATACAAAATTCTTTATTTACAAATCATTAACAAGGAAATATAATATGCTTAGCTTCATAAAAAGAGTGTTATAGAAAGATAGCTAAAAGATCACTTGAAAATGTTCCACCAAAACAATTTCACAATTTGCAACTTCACAAATGATAACTAAAACAAAGAATAAAAATTTGTATTTTGCAATGGTGTACTGATTTGTAGATGAAGGTAGAACTATGAAATCTGGTACTTTATTGTTTCATCAGAAACGCTGGATGGGAGAATTACATACACCCCTGCTGCATACACATGGGAGTTGTCAGCAGCAGTTGGACCTTCGTGCAAAACTACCCTGATCATCTACACTACTTTAATTTCTAAAGTCTTTCTTTGTGAATCTCTCATTACTACATAAACCTTGATTAATCAGAGTTTATAATGCCCATGAAAGTGTGCACAATACACAGAATTAATCTCATTCAATACCCAGCAGAATCCTAAGTAGAATTTAAGTTAAAAAAAAAGAAAAAAGTTGAAATGTATCCAGAACATCGAGAAAAATACTTAACTTCTTATCTGAAATAATTTGTGCTGCCACAGTCATGGTATAGGTTTTAAATTTACTGCACATCACTGTTCACCATGCCTATATCTATTAAATGAATTCTGTTTCACCTGTCTATGTCTTTTTCATATACTTTGTCTTCAGTACTGCTAACTAAAATAACTCAGACTTTTTTAGAGAACTGTTCATCTGAAAACTAGGGGTTTGTATATGTATGTGTATAGAGGAATTGTCTGAATGCATAGTATATTTATAATAAGAACCTCAATATTCTATGTATTTGCCTTCCATTTATCATGGCATTTTCATATCCAATAGCTTAAAGGCAGTTGAATAAGTCATGTTTTTCCTTTTATCTTTAGATGACTAAAAAACCACTGGAGTGGTACATGAGTGAAATAAACTATACTAGAATACTTCTTTAATGTAATTTCACATAATTCTTTATATACTTAGCATTATTTTAAATTGGGCCTCTGTCCTGTGTAACCCCATCTAGGTGTTCCTGCTCTGGCAGGGGGATTGGACTGGTTGATCTTTCGAGGTCCCTTCCAATCCCTGACAGTCTGTGATTCTGTGATTCTGTGTGTTATACTGTGGTATTCCATCTGGTTTGTTTTATAGGAAAATATGTCTAGCTCTGCATAATCAGCACATACACTGCAGCCAAAAATGAATAATGATTTTTTGCTGTATTTAGTTTATTCATATCTTCACATTAAACCTGTATCTCTCACTTCCCTAAGAAAATATAGTGTCTTCCCGGCTGATTCTTTCCGTCTTCCTATTATTAGGAAATTGGATCTTCTGGTTTTCTGAAACGTATAATCATAATTATTTTGGTTCGTCCATGGGGATCAGGAAAAAAAAAAAAAAAAGTAGTTTTCTATAGATCTCTAACATGGGTAAGAAGACATCCTATCATAGCCTGTATAGACTGGGGTCAGCAGTGTTAAGCAACATTGCTCATTTCTTTGAGTTTGCATAGCTTGGAAGGCCCTTCAGTTAGGAGTAGGCTCTGCTGACTGCCATCTAATAGTAATGGCAGAGAGAAGATGACTTTCTGATCTTAACTGGGGAAGATGCTGTTAACTTTTGGTTGTCACTGGAACCAGCATCTCCCTGAGTGACTGTTCCTCTACTGTGCAATGCCTGGGTGGTTTAAAAAAAAACAAACAAAGTTGTTTGACTCTAGGTACTGATCTTGCCTTAGAAGGGGTGAATGTGAATGAAGAGAGGATTCCTTCTCTCTATCTGCTGTCTGTCCAAGGGATGCTGTGTAGTAACTTCAGGCAAAAAGTGTCTCACAGCTCAACGGTGCATACCACACCACAAAACTAGCCTTGTGGCCCTACAGTGTAACTGTTGGTTTATGTATACACTTGTTCAGAGTTAGTGAAATAAAGCAAAGCCTGCATCATAGACAACTGGAATGGTGGGGTTTTTTATCAGGTTTTGGATGTTTAAATTTGCGTAGAGGTACTTGAACTTGGAAAGACTACTAAAAATCTACTAAGTGTCTGGGACAACTGCAAAGGCTGCTGTAAGACGGAAAATACAGACAGGGCATGTAAAGAAACGGATGGGAAGAGAGGTTAGACAGCCATATGCAACTTACAGTTATATAGTTTTTGGGCCAGTAATTAATCAAATCACATAGATTTGCATAATTTAAAAATTATACAACTGTGGGTCAGTAATTTGTGAATAATATCTATGTACAGACTATGATAATTTTATTTGGGGATAATTCTAAGTAATGTTTAAAACAATGTTAAATTCAAAGCCATATTCACTTTATAGCACAAGTAGGACCGTCGCTATGAAGGGTGGTATTAATTTGAAAGTAGAAGAGTTGTGAAATATTAACAAATATGTTTTAAAATTTGCTATGAATTACACTTTGCAAATTGCATACTTGCTTTAAAATTTAGGAATAATTATAGTCACCACTCAGAAGGCAGGGTTAAACTTTCCAGAATAACAGCTTTTCAGCACAGAAAGTTTATCTTCAAGTTCTTTATAAAGCACCTTCCAAATGTTCTGTGAGGTACTGGGAATGAGCAGTCCATTGACCCCTGGGAACCTTGGGGAATTAAACTGGAGAGGATACTGCAACCTACATGTGCAAAATATAGTCTGGAACATTTCAGTTCTCTAAACCAAATAACTACCCCTCCTTTAAAATTAGATATTTTGAAGATGCATCTTTATATCTTATTAATTTTTCGAAGGAAACGTTCAGCTATAGCAGCACAGGAAGAGGGAACATGCTACAACAGCAGACAGTTAAGGAGCTTGACAAAAAACCATTTTATTTTCACACGTTGTAACTGTTTCAAACAAGAAAATAAAAATCTGCAGAAAGTGCTAATGTTGGAATTGTCATGGGTTATGAATACTGAAAGAAAATGTTAAGTTGGTTGCTTTAGGGAACATACAGCAGTGATACTGCATAAAAATGTTATCTAACAATTTGTACTTTGTGAGCATTTACAAATACCTGAAACTGCAGATACCTCCGTTTCATGTTTGAAGCTGTATCCTTTCCCACTCCTAATAGGATGAACAGAATCCATCCTAGTTACCAAACACAGCCAGGAAATTGAACAAAGGAAGAAACCGTGTCTGTTTAGAAAATATTATAGCACTCTGGCTGTAGTGGAATATTAGCACTCTATTATTATTCTTTAAATTCATCTTCTACCTGTCTCTGTGTGTCACATTCCTGTTCTGCAAAAATATGTCTGTTTCCACCATCATCTTATTTGCGCAATCTCGTTTTCATCTATCTGCTTTTATCCTTTTCATTTTTTCCCAATTAATTTACTTATGCCTAGTTAAATCAACTGAATAAGCATATGACCATAGAATAAACCAATATTTTCTGCTCTCACGTTATTTCTTTTGTATGCCTTACTTCTTCTTCTACCTATGTCTGGTTTTCAGTCTGTAATATATAGAGTTGACTTTTACATTAATTGTTACAGCACAACAGGATGTATTTGTGAGTAGTTCTTTACATACTGCCACGGTAAAGGTGGTTATTAATGTAGATAATTCTAGTCCTGAAATCCACAGCCTGTTTAAATCCTGCATTTATTTTGTTTTGTTTACTTAAATCAAAAGTAATGCATTTACAACTGTTGACAGTTCTAAATGCAACACCATATCATTATTAAGACAAGAAAATCACATCAGCATTACAGTAAATTCAACAATAAGCTCTTCATTGATCATTTTGGTTTTCTGCAACTTCAACATAGTTAAGAATCTCTCTTTTCTCTTACAGTTAGTGTTGAATTCATTTATTTTTGTTTCTTCTTTTTATTTCTGGTCTTTTTTTTCATATACTTCTGACAGATTTCTGTAACATCTGAGAAAATCATAATTTCTTGAACCTGTGGCTTAATCTAACGTCATGAGGCCTCCAACAGAACTATCACTGTGATGTGTGCCTAAGTTATTTAACTATACTATGAAAAGACTCCTATGAGATCATATATGTGTGTGTATATTACTGTGAAAAGCCTACAGAGAAAAAAAAGTTATAAAGTTGGTTAGACAATTATAGACCCTTTATGACTTGTAAGCACGTTAGACCATTTATGATCTGTTTCAGTAATGTTTCCAGTTTCCTGCTTTCTTTCTGATATCATACTGGTTTAGGAAGGGACTTGCTTATTTCTTCTTTTTTTCCAGTTATGTAAATATTTTGTTAGTTTCTAGAGAACAAATTTGGTAGTTGACATGACAACCAAGCAAAGGACATGCTTTCTGCCAAAAACAAAAAAGGAACATATTTAAAGATGAACAAGGGACTAAAATGATATCAACTTTCTACTGACAAGTAGGGAGATGGAAAATCAATAAAAAATTGAAGCACATACAAAGGTTAAGTTTAATGTGACTCATAATTTACTCTTAATTACTTACTGATTGCTTTCTGTAAAGATAGATGTTCATCATAATCATTTTGACCTGCATAATCCTGTAATACTTATAATACCACTGACTGCCTAAAGTCACTGGGTGTCCCTTATTGAGAATATATATGGAAGAATGTCCCTCACAGTAAAATGATGTAATACCTGCCATATTTCATATTTGTCTGAAATTCTTACATTATTTTTACTCGTATAAGTACACTTGCAGTCTGTGGTTACTGCTCCACTACTCTTTTAAGTGATAAACTAGTCTTTTGTAAATATTTGTTAGTTTATTATCTAAAGTTTTTTAGGAAAACAAGTTACACTTTAATCCATGATGACAAAGACTATGACCCGGAATTTTATTGTATCTTTAAGGATGTATTTATGACTGGTATACTTTCCTAAAGCTTTGTGCAGTGAGCTTTAGCTGCAGTGTTATGCTGCAAGTTGACCATCAGTTGGACTGATGAGTAACTCCTTTTCTGTTTCATCTTTTTTTTTGATAGCTCTAGTCACTTTAGTATCTCAGGGACTAGACATCAACACCCACTATCAATTTTGGAAGAAAAAAAAAATCACAATCAGGAATTGCTCTTATGACATTGTCTTTTAGGAACTCTTATACTCCCTGTTGTTATATTACCTAATATATTTATCTCTGAAATACAGACTTAAAGGTAGACAAATACTCTATTCTACTTTCCCTGTTTTATTTACAGATGAAAAATTGACATGTATGTTTAAAATATATATGCATATATCTCTATATAAAATGTGTGCTTTATATACATATATATAAACATATGTATATATAT
Source organism: Patagioenas fasciata (assembly GCF_037038585.1). NCBI lineage: Eukaryota > Metazoa > Chordata > Aves > Columbiformes > Columbidae > Patagioenas > Patagioenas fasciata. Next base: position 42,593,927 of record NC_092520.1, on the reverse strand, counting down.
ATAATATTAATCTGAACTCATGTTTGCATTCAAGTTCAAATTTTCACCTACCTGCATGTCTACACTTGATAAGAAAATGTAGCAATGGCTACATAAGGGTCTTCAAGTTAAGCAAAGGACTTAATGTAGTTCTGTTGAGAATGAAAGCTTGAAAAGGATTGTTAAGGTTTTAGTTCATGACTATGTATATTTTTCAAGTTTAGTTGTTTGTGTAAATAAATAAATAACAATAAATTAAAAGAAATATAGTGGAAGATGAAGAGGATTTCAACAGTCTTTTATTTAATATTTCATTTCACAGTGTTAAATAAAACTGTATCATAGATGAGGTTTTCTCTTACTTAAGGTTAATCATGCCTAGGGAAATAAACTCATGACCACAGACTCCATTCCATATTATGCAATCAGAAAGTCACAGGATGATTCAGATTGGAAGGGATCTCAGGAATTCTCTAGGTCCAACCTTTTTCTCAAAGCAAGGTCAGCTATGAGAGCAGACCATTTCCACCATTTCCATTTGGGTCTTGAAAGCCTTCAAGGATGAAGGCTGCTCAGCCTCAATGGAAGAACTGTTCAGTTTTCTTGATCATCTTAATTAGTTCGTTTGTTTAGACAAGCCCATATCCAGCTGTGTACTAAGACTTCTTTATGACAGGACTGATGTGTTTAGAGAATAGATGTTACTGCAGTTTGTGGTTGGGGTTATAAGCAGAAGTCACAGCTGCTTCATTAGTTGCTGCAGGAACAAGGGAGGCACTGTATATGTTTCCTACGTGGCTATATTCTGTTTAGACTTTGTTGTGTACAGCTGCAGCAGGTGGATTGTTCTGCAAGGTTTACTCACTTTAAAACTTGCAAGCTGATCAATCATGCTGAGGGTTACTGAAGTCAAAGAATGAGATTTTTAACTTGGGTCAATGTTTTTGGAAAAATGTCATGAGAATGCAATACTGATATGAAGTGATGCAGCTGACCTGAATACAGAGTGGTATGTACGCCTGTGCTGTTTAATGATTTCTGATAAGAAATTCTAGTCTTAAGAGCTCTTCCTGTAGGAAAACTGTCATCAAATACTTAAAAAGATGTCACTTCCAAATTCTTCTTCATGTGATCATGCATCGGTGAAGAATCTATGGGCATTCCAGTGCTGGGATCTGAACTGACTGGAGTGCATGAAGAAGAATTCAGCCAAAAAACAGATTAAGAGTATACCTTTTTCCCCATTGGCAAAATTTCTACAATGTTTTAGCTGACTCAATTACCTCTTCTTCATCCATGAGCTGATTTCATCCAGAGACTATGGTAACTTGACATATCTTCTGTTCTTATCCACATTTCAGTCTGAAATGTATTATATTCACGTTCCGGATACTAAGACAATTTTATATGACCAGTACCTATTCCACTTTGTATTATTCTTATTCTTTATTATTATAGATTAGCAAGGCACCTTGCTGAATAAGCAGAGTTCAGGAACTACAGGAACTGTTGGATTAGATGCTCAATATGTAATTTAATAAAAAATTGTGGAAAATTCAGACTTAACCAATATTAGAAAATACATAGTTGAGCATAATTCGAAGACTGTATTTGTTGTGTTATTAAGATTTTCTGGAATCGGAATGACAAAGCTTTTAAACTGTACTCTTTACCATGGAAGTATACAGTGATATAGAACTCTCACGCTACAGTTCTAGCTTTCAAGAGTAATAGATTCCACATATAAATTTTTTCAAGCATTATAACATAACTTTATTAATATGCATCATTATAATATGCCCTGCAGCACCACCAGACAACTGTATCAAATAATCTGTATTTTTGTTCTTTCTAACCTAAAGATTAATGCTTTTACACAGTTCTCAATTTTAAATTACGGGCAGAAAGATAAATAAATATGTCTCTCAAACAAATGCAAAAGATTGCTTCATATATCTTATAGCTTCATAAAACTAGCAGGGGATTTAATACATCCAGTTGAATTGTACATTATTGCCGCTCTGCTCCACTTAGATACAAATTGAATTTAAATAATATTTCTTTTAGTTCAATTAACAAAAGCGTTGCTTTCAAGATGTTTGCTTCCACTTGGTTCACTGCTCTTCTGTTCCAAAGAATGAATGAACCCTAAAAGAATTGTTTCCCATGGAATTCTAACCTTTTATTACAATTCAAATTATTAGTTGCAAAAGCTTAATACTTTTATTGATTCTTTCTGTATGGATATTTAAAAGTTAGAAATGAAGCACTGTTATGTGTATGTAAAACTAGGGGTTACATTTCAGATGAATTATCAAGTATCTCTCTTAAGGATTAGTTTAAACTCATCATAAATATTTGTGCTTTTGCTTTAAATTAACCTTTCCCACACTCATATTACAATTAATGGGGTGCATTACTCTTTCACTTTCTGGACTCTAGTTAAGTCAATTATGCTTCCTTTATCATTCTGTGTGGTGCGTTGACCTTGACCTTTTTTTTTCACCTTTCTTGGGGAGGGAAAAATATTTTTTATATATATATCTGTATGTGTGTGTATATACACATATATATACACACACACACACATATATATATGTGTATATATATATTTAAGTATATATACACAAACACATATATATTCCAGGGACTACTTTATCTAAAGAAACAGAAAATATTTGTCAAGATGTTGGAAGTAATAAATAAATAATATTAAAGTTTTGACTCTTCTATTAAAAAAAAAGTGAGCCAAAGCCAATTTTATATACATTTTGTTTACATTATCCTATTTTGTCTCTCCAGGTGCTACAACTATTGAAAAGTATGATCTCAGAACAAATATATGGATCCAGGCTGGAGTGATGAATGGCAGGAGGCTTCAGTTTGGTGTTGCTGTCATCGATGACAAGCTGTTTGTCATTGGAGGCCGAGATGGTTTAAAGACATTAAACACTGTTGAATGTTACAATCCAAAGACCAAGGCTTGGACTGTGTTGCCACCAATGTCAACACATAGGCATGGCTTAGGTAAGAAAAAAAAAAATATTTTAAAAAGACAGCAAATTTTCCAGATATGTAATTTGTAATGGAAAACTCGGAACTTTTGACCTAACACAAACACATACAAAAAAACCCCAACAACAACAAAAAAAACCATCACCACCACCACCAATGAATAAGTAGTAAAAGCAGAGGAACCAGTAAAGAAACCAGGAAGATTACACAGGTTAGTGAGAAAATTCAGGTTTGTAGGCACTGATTTTGAAAAAGGACATCTCTATTTATTGAACAATCTAGATATTATTTGCTTTTAATCAAATATTATGTTTTTTTCATTTATCCAGTGTGACAGGAAATAAAGGCTATAAAAACCATGTCAGTGATGGACTGATGAACTTTACAAAATATTTGTAACAAAAGTTTAATCATGACTGAAAGCACATTTCTCCATAGCCTACTTTCAGATAAGTTTTGGTGTTATTTATTTTTTTAATGGTATTATCCATACCACTGTCAGCGTTAATCAAGACACGTTGTATCCCTGTTCTCTACTCAAAGAAATACATGTTTGGTTATTTCTTTTTTTAATTGTTTTTAAACTAAGCAAAAGAATATTATATTGTTTCCTTGAAAAAAAAATCTTTCTATTATCAGTATCATATATATACAATAGGAAAAATGTCTAACTTATTACATACATTTTTTTTGATGTTTAAAAAATACCGTTTTTTATTTTAACTATGGAGAGATGAGAGTTTCTCACTTAAAAATAAAGGAACTTAGAATCTACAGAACATACCCACCAGAATATAACTTATATGAGGTATAGAAAACAGAACTGTTCATTCTCTGTTCCGCTAAAACCACCTGGTGTGATAGAATGATAACAACATCATAAAAAATAGATACGGAAAAGACATGGTAGGTTATCATGTCCATTCCCTTGAGTTACAATCAGCAGCAAGCCCTTTAATATACCACTGTATCTGTATCTCACAAAATGAAGGTGCTTTCCATACCTCCTTCCCCCCACACTATTTGGCACTTACATCATAATATGCATTTGTACAGTGGCTAGCATAATGCATTTTTGCTATTAAACATGTTTTACGATAAAAAGTAGTGATGGCAAGCTGTCTCCAATGGCATCAGGTCACTAAATAGCTCTCTTATTGGAAATTGTTCCCTAAGTTTAAATTTAATTATAATGCTACATAAACACACATAATGTCTTTTTTTACCAGTGTTCCAGAATTTTACAGAATCTATTATTAGTTTCAATGGTATTCCCAAGGGTGATAAAAGTGCAAAAAACTTCATAACACAGGAAAGAATTAATAAAACATTAGAGAGTTCTTGATAGAGAAAAAACTTTTCCCATGACAACAGAGATGGCACTATGATCAAAAACTCCTTGTGATCAGTTCAAAAAATATGCATCATTTTGGACTGATAATTCCACAGATGCTTTTGATCAATAGCTCTGGATGTGCTCATTCCACATTGTTTATTTTAAAAGAAAGAATCAACCAACCTCAATAATCACCCTGAAAATAATACAGTCTTTCGTGGCTGTATAGTACAGACCAAATTCTACTGCATTAGGCAATGACATTCCATATTTTCAGATGTGTACAGCTCAGTTGTTGGACATATAAATACTCTGAGCAAATGAGCATATCTGTTCAAATCAAGCTTAAATCAACAGAGCTGTGGGTTTGATCTATTCTATACATGTTAAATCTACAGTATATTCTTCTCATGCAGGAAACCTGAGATGCTTTTGGACCTTGACATATTGACAGTCATACTTTCAGTCATGAAGAACACATGTGTATATTGTATATCTGCTTCATGAGTACAAAGAAAATGTCTGCCATTTTGTTATTTGTGTAACGTGAAAAAACAGTTCCTATCCTGGATCTGTCCTTTCTTCATTTACATTGTTGTACAAAAGTTTATTCACTAGCAATAATTTAATAGTATGATGGGAATGGAGAACAGATCAGGCTCATATCTGGTCACGAAAAGTTTCTTTGAGTCAAGATTGTGTTGGAAATATCTTGCTTTTATGCAGTGGTAAATCTTCCTGGATACATCAACATCTCACAAGGCAATCCTATGCTAGAAATGTGTGATCTCCTTCTCTATGTGGTGGTACCTGTGCATAGCCACAGATATGAAAACAAAACAAAACATAAACATAAACAACAACAAAACCAAAACCCCCCCAAAAAATACAAAAAAACCCCACCCCAAAACCCAAAAATGAACAACACAACCCAAACCTATAACCACTTAAGCATTAAGTAGAGTTCTTCAACATAGACAGCACAGCAATGGTGTGACATAGCTGTATCGTTTATCTTTTCAGAAGCAGCTGTTTAGAGAATAGTTTGAAAATCTTTCTATTATGCAATATTGACTAGTACCGTGTACCTCTACATAGTTAAATTATTGTTATTTGTTAATGTTGAAATCTCAGGAGAAATATGCCATTCCAGCTTTTTCTGTTTGTTGACAGAAGACCTGTGTCATTTAAAGTGTTTTCTGTGCAATATTGATTTGCATGTATATTAGGCTTTTGCTTTGGATTTTTTCTCTTAATCATCAGGAGTATTACGGGGATTTTTTTTTTTTTTCTGAATTATTAAGTACCTTGTGCACCCTTAGTAAGTAGTAGATCATGACCTAATTCGCTAAAGAGCTACAAATTGTAGTAGAAACACTTATAATAATTTCTGAGTCAGGTTCTCTGGACAGTAGCATGACAGGGTTGAAAATCTGGTATCTGATCTACAAAATTGAATGTAAATAAAGAGGCAACAGTAGGCAGATTTTTATTTCTGTACCTTTGCATTATGTTAACATGTCAGTATAATACTGTCTGACCCAAGAGGGCAGGGGTGTTTTTTATAATTCTTTTAATAAGCCTTGATATCTCCCTGTGAATAAACATAGGAATAGGTATTTTCAACAATGTGTCACGGAGTATTCACCAAAAAGGTTAGGTCAGGTCTAAGTTCTCCAGCTTATCACATACCAAATTCTCAGCTTGGCTTATGGCAGCCCTGTATGTAGCATCCAAAGAACTATACTTGTATTTCACACCCAGTTACGATTATGGTTGTGGAAATTTTATTTTTGTTGACAACAGTAATATGGAAGAAAAATGGTTTAAGACTTAGAGAGGGCAGGAACAGAGTAAGGAAAAGCAGCAATGTTAGTTATGATTAGTACAGAATTGTCAAAGTATGCTTCTGTGGATGTGAGTGAGAAAGGAGATTTTTATACATTTACAGATACCTGGAAGCTAAATAAATGCAGAGCTTAAAATGGTGAAGTAAAAACTGGGTGTTACTTAATCAAGTTTGATACTCACTGATTTATTTGTCTCCATACCTTCAATGTCATGATACAGCATATGTCTACCCTTTTCTTAAAAGATAATTTTCTTACTTAAAATATTAGTTGATGGATAAAAGTTTATCCTCCCTAGTTAAAATTCTGTGTCTCTACAAATATCAAAATGCAGAGAATACAGTAAATCTAACACCATAGAATTTCTTTTCTTGATCATTTCAGATCCAAAATTGTCAGTATGAAACTATATTTCCTTTTATTTTATAAAAACTGTCACTTTTAAAAATTTCACTGTGTGAAATGCAGATAAGGAAATGCAGAGTTAGAAATATTATAGGCAGTATTCCAATGTTTTGTAGCATCACAGCAAAGTAATTTAAAAATCCCATTCCAATCTCCAAGTATAAATAATTGAAACTGTACAGATCTTAGCACCTAATTAGACATAATAGTTTTTTTGCTACATAGCTTTGTGAAGGCAATCGAAAGGAAAATGTCTCACATTGCATACTGGACAGTATTCATTTTTAGATCTCATTTAGCTACAAAATAACACTGTTTGCTTTCATAAATTCCTATATCTAAATGCTTAGGAGAATAATTTTCCAGGTAAAAAAAGATTTTCTTCCCAGTATATAGTAACTACCATGGTGGTGCTGCAACTTATTATCTTTATTTCTTGTGGTTTTTAATTTTTTGGGCTTTTTTGTTTGCTCGTTTGGTTGGTTGGGGTTTTTTTGGTCTGTACAATTTGATTTTTTGTTAGTATTTTCAGCATTTTTTTAGTTCAGGAATCTGCCAGTTTCCAATTGTATTAATGAACAGCAATACGTTGAGACACAATTTTGCGAGGACCCTTTTTAATTAAGACTATACATATTCCTCAAAAGAAGCATCTTTATTCCTGGAAATAAAATTTAATAGGTACTCACTTCTTTATGACTGGATAAATAACAAACGTTGAGCTATTAAGGTTTTCACTATTTTCAAGGAAAAAATTAAGATTTCTTTCTACTGTATTTATTGCACCTAACCGATCAATATATTACTGAAAACAAATCTCCCATTAAGAAAAAAATGTTATTTCCTTTCCTAGTAGAAATCCTCATAGCGGGGTTTCCAGTCTCAGCATTCCAGTCACTGTATGCAAACTAGCAAAGCCAAACTGTTCAGAATGTCATGAAAATGAAAATAATTCATTAAAGATGGATAGGATAAATTAGTCCCTCATTGCTAGAATTATTATTTTCTACAAATAAAAAAATGCAAGATCTGATTCCACCAATTTCCAGTTTCTTTATTCAGATAAATGTAATGTAATTCTCTTACAATAAAAGTCTCCCTTTCTGCATGTATGATTGCTTTTCTCAGCAAACAACAATACAGCATGAGTATCATGTGGAACATTAAATCCAAGAGGATATATTTATTTTTTTACTTAAATTGTTTTTCTCAAACTGTTGAAGATGAGGTGCAGGAAGAAGAGCTGCGAGGGCCTTGTGTCCTTTCTCTTCTCTTAGTAAACAGTTGTGAATGAGATGACAATATCATTCTTGTGCGTATTTTGCTTAATGACAATAATTCTTCAAGTGTCAGCTGGAAATTTTCTCATTTAGGAACAGAAAAAATCTGTTCTATAAAATATATTTTAATAAAAACATATACATTCTGAGTGTAAATCTAGATGGATATTTATTATCTAGTGGGTGTAGAACACAGAAAATAAAATTATGTACTCTGACATCTGTTTAGTGTAGGACACTTAGAGTGAACATGGGAGCCTGTTTCCTGAAGTCAAGATAAATAGTGATCTTCTAACACACTGGTCAGTATCTTGACTACAAGATGAATAATCTCATCTCAAGAGAACATGCAGAAATTGGCTGCACCATTTAGAAAAAATGAAATGTATATAGAGTTCAGTACCTTTGCTCTTTAAGAAGGAGGAAATGTACAGTGTGCTAATAGGATTGGAACTCTGACATTTCAACATAGACTACTTAAAATGAAATTGATTTTTTTTTTTTTCTATTAAAACAAATGACCTGGAACATTCAGAAGAGAGAATAGTCTTGTTTCATCAATTTTACTGGAAAATATTTTGCTTTCTGAGCTTGGTAGAATGTGTCCCTCAAGATTGCTATTGTGGTATTGCCATTTGCGGTTATCATGGACTGTTCAGTAACTTCTGTACAGGTTTTGATACAGATGTGAGATGTACTGCCCACAGTTTTGTGTGATGGAAAGTCTAAGAGAAACACCTTTTGGACTATTCCTAAATCCATATGTGTGACATAAAAATCACATAGAAATTCTGGCATCTAAGCTCTGAGACCAAACCATAAGTACCAGTAATGCTTGAACATTGAATTCCTCTTACAAGACACAACATGGTCTTGAATTCTTCATATATGACACAGTGTGCTGTAATGTAAAGGGTGTATTTATTTGTTTATTTGCTTGGGGGTGGTTATTACCTTATCACTACTATCCATTGTATTTTTTTTAAACATATGGTGTAAACACTACCTAATGGTGAGACTGAATATTGCTGTGTTGCTTGGAACTTCTGCAGCTTGGCTTCTTAGAAGACATTACGCAAGAATCAGACTGTGGGATTTCATAGGTAGGTGGGTCTGAGCACAGATAATAGAAGCAGCCAATGGATTCAACAGTTTGTGCAGCAGCTTCCACAAAAGTGGCCCAGAAACTCTACTGAGGGCAATATATGTGGGCTCCAGGGAATACAGCCCTGGGGAAAAGAGTGGCCCAGGAGAGCTGGTTGATTTTTCAAGGATCCCCTCCTTTAAGCTCAGGAAAGTTCCCTCTTGATGTGCAGAACATTAAGAAAAGGTATCAGAAGGCCTACATAGATGGATTGAGGGCTCCTGATTAAACTCAAACTGGAAAAGGAGGCACGCAAGAGGTGGAAAATGGACAAGTCACCCGGAAGAAATACAGAGCTTGTAGGCACCAGGTTAGGAAAGCCAAAGCTCATTTTAATTGTATCTGGTGTGTGGCTGGGAGGTCAACAAGAGATGCTTCCTCAGGTCTTTCAATAGCAAAAGGAAGACTAGGGAAAATGTGGTCTTGCTACTGACTGGGGCAGGGCATCTGGTGAGAAACCACAGAAAAGGCTTAGGTACTCAGTGTCTTCTTTGCCTCAGTTTTTAAGACTGAATTTGGGAATCCCAGGTCCCTGAAACCAGAGGGAAAGTTTGGAAGCAGGAAGACACCCTCAGTGGGGCAGGATCAAGTAAAGGCTGGAGGCTAATTGATGGGAAAGCAGTCTGCAGAAGAGGTCTCAGGGATCCTGGTGGACAAGAAGTTGGACAAGAGCTAGTAATGTGTGCTTCCAACAGGGGCAATGAACTGTATCTTGTGTTGCATTAGGAGGAGTGTTGCAAGCAGGATGAGGGAGACAATCTTTCCCTGCCTCTCAGCAGGGAAGAGACACACCTGGAGTGCTGCATCCAGTTCTGAGCTCTCCAGCACAAAAGAGATATTGACTTACTCAAGTGAGTCCAGCAAAAGGCCACAAAGATGATTAAGGGACTGGAGCATCTCACACACGAGGAAGATCTGAGAGAGCTGGGACTGTTTAGAATGGAGTGGAGAAGGTTCAGGAAGTTCTTATCAATGTATATAGACCTGATAAGAGTAAGTAAAGAAAATGGATCCATGGTGTCTTCAGTGATATCAAGTGAAATAGAGACTGATATACAGCAAATGCCGTCTAAATGCAAAAGACATTGGCACAGATTGCCCAGAGAGGCTGTTGAGCCTCTGTCCTAGGAGCTATTTAAAAGCCATCTGGATGTGGTCCTGGGTAACTGGCCGTAGGTGACTTTGAGCAGTGAGGTTGGTTAGACAATCTCCAGAGGTGCTTGCCAACGTCAGCCACTCTGTGACAGATCTGCTGTAAGTGATTTTAGGAGTCTTCAACTACCATAGGACAATGGGAACAGAATTAAAGCCCACTGAACACCATGTTTCTCATGTTTCAATCAGTTTTCTTTTAAGACTGATGCAAGATCAGAAGACAGTAATACACAGGACTTCGTCAAATTATGATTTTTGTCAGTTTTAACAGTATATTTAAATAACTTCAGATGTTGCTTGTTGAAGACAATCAGTTAACACGTTTCATAAATTTTAGTCATTGTAACTTATACTTAGCACCCATTCTTAAATAACTATTTCATTTTGAAGTGCATCACTGAATCTGATCAGTTGGTGATGATTCAATGAACCAATTTGTTTTCTTAAATGAATGTCATCAGTAATATTGGGATTTTCATTTTCACATTGCTTTATTTCACTGTTATGGTTTAATTTAAGTAGTTCCACACTTAGATTAAAAAGGGTCATCTCATTTAGCAGTTTTTAAAATGTATTTATTTATAATTTGCATTTTGGTGTATTTACTGTAAAGTATTAAATACAAAACCAAAAACATATGTCTCACTAAATCTGTGAAGCTGACTTCATAGAATTTGAGGGACTTGTTGGCCTCATTTCTTCATTTTAAATCAAAATTGGTTCATCAATTGAAATGAAGTTTAGATGTTGATTTTTTCAGTATTATATTTTCATTCTCTCAGAATGGATTTTAGATCTGGTCAGGTAATGTGTCATTACCCGAGAAATGTGTAGAAATATCCCCTGGCTCATATGGATGAGAGAAAGATGATAGAAAAGAGGTGAAATAAAATGAGTGGAGAGGATGATGATGGTAACAGAATTGGCAGAGAGATTTAGAGAGGAAATACAGATTTGTTTCAGCAGCCTTTAATGGTCTTTTCATTTTCAGCATGCTCTTTAAGACTAAGTTGGTATCATCTTAGCATTCCCATATTATATTTGTATTGAAAAGTAAGCTGAAAGTGGTTGAAAGTAAACAAGCTACTGCTGCATATAGAAGAAAGGGAAACTGGTCCAGGTAGTCCAGTCTTTCAAAATGTAACTGCCTAATCTGGAGATGTTTCACTTTCTTAACCAGAAAGCGGAGTATATTAAGGGTTCACAGTCAGTATTTCTCCCGTTTCCTATCATCATCATGAGTGAATGTCTCTTTCTGGGCATTCTTCCTTTTAGGAGAAATCATCAACAAACCAGAATCAACATCATCAGCTTCACTCTAAGAATGGGGGAAAATCAAGGAGACTGTTGTGACCTATGAGACAATAGGCAGTCCTCTGAGTAAAAAGTAGTTGAAGAAATTAATGGTGCCTCATAGCATGACTTACAAGGAATACAAGGAATACACTTTTCGATGTGTGATTAGTGTTTTCATACTGTTTTTAATAATTGTAAAAAAAAAAAAAAAAAAAAAAAACAAGCCAAACCAAAACCAAAAATATATGAGTACCTAGAAAAACAAGAGAAAAAAACCCCAAACATTTCTATCGAAATAAGTTACTGACTGATGAGAATTTGCCTGATTATATTTGCCCTTGGTTTTTACTTGGACCTTTTTCTCTTTAGCTGCTTTTTCTGTCACACAGGCATAGCTGTCTCACATATGTATGAAGTAATTTTTTTCCACCTCTAAAACTATACATATGTCATTATTTGTTGTTATTAACAAATATTGAATATCACTTTAATAGTGAAGAGGTAATGAAAGATTTTTATTGGCATCACAGCACAGGCATAACAGACTTTATTGATTTTATTTTATTAAAATGACCATCAAGTTATTTAATAAAATTATTATTTTATGATTGAAACCATGTATTTTATACATGATTCATAAAGCAAATTATTGGTTCTTTAAAGGAATGAAAGCATATACTAGGGAAAAACACTTATCTTGAACACTCAACTCTACTTTCCTAAGTTTTAATTATACCTGTATATGTATATCCCATTAATAACAAAAATCTGTAGGCATACAGCAAACTCTACAGCAGCTCTGCAGTAGCAATGACCTGAGATGACAACATTTTGAGAGTGATTATTCAGTTTCAATTTTCTGTTGTTAAAAGGAACTATTAATAAATAAATTTTAAAATAAATAAATAAATAAATAAAAGACATCTTAAACAAAATCAATGGAAAAATTATTTTTGGCTGCTTCCAAATGTTGCAAAGTCTAATCAAGAGTACTTGATTCACCAGTATTGCAAGGTGTATCTTAATTTATTTATTTACTTGACTCTCGTAAAGATGTCTAGAATTTAAGTACAATGTTTTTGCTTTGGAAACATTAGAGCTGTCTCTATGAGTCACTAATTTTTCCTGTAAGATTTACTGTTAAATAAAAAGAAATTTAAAAAAATATTATGCAATTAGATTCACTATAGAGGCCTCAAATCTCACTCTCTATGTCATAATACAGTAAATTATGTGCTAAATTTTACACTTCTGTCATTTCAACCTGTCATCAATAGTCCTTCTGCGATTATCAGTTTGATGGGTTTGTCTATCCAGCCTTCAGAGTAATTGACTTGGGAAAAACAGACAGATTCCATCCAGAACAAATACTGAAAGTTAAAGAGACTGATATCCATTCCAAAATTTAGCAAATTTATATAGACTCATAGATTTATGGCCTGAAGGTACTGCTGTGATCATGTAGACTGACTTTCTGCAAGAGAAACACAGAATATCTCCCCATCCTTTTTGCCTTGAGGACGTGCCGCCTCAAGGAGTTTGAGCATGTCTGTCTAAAAGTGTATCAGTGTAGATATGAAAACTTCAAGCAACCCAGAAACTGGCACACTCCTAAATTCATCATTCCAATAAAACCTTACCAGGTTTATTTAAAATATAGAATATTGTTCCAAGGCTTAATTTAACAGGTTACTAATTCTAGTCATTAGATCTTATCATTCATTTTACATATAGACTGTTAATCATACTTTTTTTTTTTTTTTTTTTTAACGCACGTACTTATACAATAGGATTGGGCTATCTCTTGGAAAAAATATCTTTATAAACTCTATATCTTTTATGCTTCTTAGATATCTGATATCCAGATCTGGACCAGCTCTTAAGGAATAAATGTAAGGACGTCAGTGTATTAGGTATTCTATAGAGAAGATAATTAAAAAGTGTAAACCCATAACAAACTAGTATGTACTATAGTCAGCAGCATAGATTTGTTTTGTACAGAAGCCCTTCTGTCATGGTCCTGCATGGAAAGAATGATTTTCCTATAGATTTGACAGTAAATTTTCCTCTTATAGGTGCTATGCAAACTGGCAAACTCAAACAGCCAATCTTATATTGAATCCTTTAAAATTTTCCAAGCAAAATAAACTTCGAGATTTCTTCATATGTGTAGCTGTAACTATATTCACTTCTGGCAGAGGAGCATGACATGAATCTCACATCAAACTATCATTTTTATTTTGACAATTTTCTAACTGCAACATTTCCTTGTGTTAGTGTAACATTAATTTATGTGGAAATGGAATTGAACATCAACATTGCAAAGTATGTGGAAGTTATTCAGGCAACCTCAGAGAACACTCTGGTGAACTTTAAAAGCCAGTTGAATTCACAACAAAACAAAAAGTGGTAAATAAAAAGTAGAAGATATAAGGGGAAAATTCTAAAAGAATTGTGCATCTTACAGGGTTCTACATGCATTGTATAAACCCAGTAAATTTCTCATAATAGAGAGGTCGCTAAAGAGTATTTTCTATATGAAGCCTGTTTAAAGAGTACAACAGGAAATGTGGAGAGAAAAACCATTATAGCAATGCAGTGAGCTTATCAGTTTTCATTGTCATTAAAAAATAAGGCTAAAAAATCCATGAAAACGCAGGAAAAACAGTATTAAGAAGAAAGCAAATTGTCTACAAAAAGTGACTGGAAAAATTGGGATGTTTTAATTTACAGAAGGAAAACAGCTGGGAATAAAACTCAAATACAAAAGGACATGACAAAAAGTGTAAAATAGTGAATGAAATAAAAAGAGTAAATTGAGGACAACTCTTCGTGTTTTAATGAAAGAGCAAACAAGCTGTTCAAGGAAGCAAAAGTGAAAATTTCAAAACTGATTATGTGTTTTGATATTCATAGTTTCACTTTGAAATTTGGTGCGTAAGAGTACAACTTTGCTGATGTGTGAAGGTGAGAGAGTTTGTGTGTTTATCTAGACACTGATTACATATGCATGTGTGTGTATAGAAACATTCACATACCTAAACTTTATTTGAATATTATTACTTTGTATTAATTATTTATTATTATTTATTAATTATAATATTAATTATTTATTATTATTAATTAAGTGAAGAGTATATACATGAAAAGCTAAAGAGTACAGTGTCATTAAAACAAATGGTAGCAAATACCTTTTTGACAATGTAAATGGCTTTGTTCAGTATTTAAGTATATTTCTAGCTATCAGATATTAGGGTAAAAATAAACAAAATTAAAACAATCAGAGAGAAAAAACAAACAAAGAAACAACCCCCAAACAACGTCCCACAATTACAGCATATTATCTCCCATTTTACAGTGTGAACACAGATACATCTTCCCATGTTTGCTACTGGTTGTGTTCTGAGATAAGATATTGAGCTATATAGATCATGAGTTCAATTTAATATCTGCTTTAATATTCTGGAAAAATGATAGCTGAAGCATGTGATTGAATAAAAAGCATTTATAAGCTTTTTGTACCTGAAGAAACTGGGGAATGAGTTTGCAGAAGCTGCTACAGAAAAAAGATGAGAGTCAGTCTTTATAAGAAAGAAAATTTCAGTAAGCGTTAGTAGTTTTGTTTGTTCCCAAGTTTGAAACAAAACAAAACAAAACTGACACTGAAAGTGCAAAAACACTTTCTGTCATCACTGAGATAAGACTTGTCCAAACTCATTGATAAATACAGCTTTTAATGTCAAATCAAGTGTGAACAAATGACTTTTCTGAAATAGAATAAAACACAATTCTGCACAGAAAATAGAAACTTTACATTGTTTTAAATGAAAGATTATTCTGTGGGAAAAAAATAAACCCATTCTCTGAAACTGTTTTCTGACTTTTTGATAAATTTGAATCATGTGAAATGGAGTAGGAAAAAAGAAAAAGACACTGACTTCAGAATAGGATTGGATTTAGCCTGAGTTTTTCAGAACAATGCTCATTTGAAATCTTGGATTCATAGAGTGGAATTACTGAGCTCACTGTATTGTAACAAATGAGGCTTAGCTATAATTTATTTTCCAGAGCTTTCTAAGCTGAAGATACTGTGAGATAAAGAATTCATCAGTTCCTTTGAATGGGTGATTAAAAACTCTCATAGTTAAAAATTTGTTTCTTATTTAAATGTTTCCTACTTCAATTTCCAGTCCATTCTGTTTTACTTTTCTTCACTAGACAAAAGAATCCTTATATATTCAACATTTTTTTTTTTTTACCTGTGAAGGTAACCATTCTCTTGTTATTTCATTTTTTGGTAAGGAAATTGATGAAGCAGCTTAAGTTGCTCGCTGCAAATTTCATATCAAGCCTTTTAATATATTTTTTGAACTTGTGTCAGTCCACTAAGCTTCCTGATAGTGAAAAATTGTATATTTTCTTCTACATAAGTGATAAAAAAGCTGAAAATATCAGACTTCTTTCTTTTCCCTGTGAAACTCCAGTAGAAGCAATTCCATTCAGTGAAATGCCCCTGTAGGTTGACAATAATTTGAGATCTATCAGGTATCCAGTCCATAATTTATTTAAAATGTGCTCTACTGATATCCTAAAGAGCTAATCCATAATCCAAATGTTAGGAGATATTGAGTTAAACAGTATACAGCAGGGGTGTCAAGCTCGTTTTCATTGGGGGCCACATCAGCCTCGCAGTTGTCTTCTAAGGGCCAAATATAATTTTAGGACTGTATAAATGTAACTGTTCCTACATTTGCAACCTCATCTAGGTGTTCCTGCTCCAGCAGGGGAATTGGACTGGATGATCTTTCAAGGTCCCTTGCAATCCTTAACATTCTGTGATTCTGTGATTTATACAGTCCTGAAATTACATTTGGCCCTTTGAAGACAACTGCGAGGCTGATGTGTCCCCCAATGAAAATGAGCTTGACACCCCCAGTATACAGAAATCTAAGACTATCACATCACTGACAGGTTACTATGTGAAGCAATCAGTCTTCTGAAGGAATAAAATTAGTTTTGTTTGACAAGAGCTATTTTTCATAAAGCCATATGGAGTGGCATTAATTTTATTCCTGTTTGTTAATCCTTAATTAATCAAATCTGAAATCAGTTTTTACATTTTCACTTTGAATATGCAAGTTGTTCACTTGTTCACTGCAATTTGAAAATATATATATATATATATATATATTTATATATATATATATTTTTAACTCTTTATAGAGAAAACTTACTTTTACCGTCTCTCACTCCCTTTTCCATTTCAGGAGTTACAGTGCTTGAAGGGCCTATTTATGCAGTTGGAGGACATGATGGTTGGAGTTACCTGAATACAGTTGAGAGGTGGGACCCTCAAAGTCAGCAGTGGACATTTGTGGCAAGTATGTCAATTGCCAGAAGCACTGTTGGAGTAGCAGCATTAAATGGCAAGTGAGTAGGGTATTCTTATACAGTTGAAGCACATTTCTTAGAGGGATGAATAACTGTGACACACAGTAGTTAGTAACTTTTAGCGTATTGTAATAGAAGGTATCTTTTAAAATAGTTGTGCATAGCTTCTTATATCTCATGGCTCTTACATTTATTTGAAGTAAGTAATTTATGGCTATTTTTCCACATAATTTTTGTTTAATATTTATATCAAATGCTTAAGAACATAGACCTGAAATTTCATTGTGTATGGTATAAACCAATTCAGGACAAATTTTCAGTTGATTCATCTGACTTCTATGTGTTGTATATGTCAGTTCTAGTTAACAAACTGAGTTTATCCATCTCATATAGTCATGTACCAAGTGATAAGATTTGTTGTTTATACAGCTTGTACCTTATTTCAGCTAAATATTGACCCATGAAACCTTTTTTTGTCTGAGGGCAACCACATTCACACAGGAATTAAACAGAAATTTGATCCTCGTCAAACCAGTCAGACTGCATTACACATGTAATTCTAATTGTGTTCAGACTCTAAGTTTTGGTTTCTTTTTAATTTTCCATTTCTAAAGTTTTAATGTGACATTTATTAAAACTCATTTTACAGTAATGTGATATTATGTGTTGCTGCTTATTACTTTTGAAGTACTTGCTCTTAGCTATGCAGCTAAAAGGAATATGGTGTGAACCACAATAATTTAGAGATAGGGGAGGAATTAATCACACCTAAATTCAGATATTTTTGTATAGACATCTACAATTGATCCAATAGTCCTAAACTTGCCTTATGGTCAATGGAGGAAATACACACTTTTAGGATATAATTTGTCTTACTTATTTGAGACATTTATGTTAGGACAACATGAAATATGCTCTGTAAGTGCCTGTTTGTTTCCACTAACTATATAGGAAACCTGGAGACTCTGTCTCAGATTCTGACTTCTATGGCTGTGATATCTTAAGTGGTGAAGATGAAACCCCTGTAGACAACTAAACATAAATAAAAGGCAGTCTGTAAAGGATCCCTTGGGAATGGTAGGAGCAATGGAGTAAGGCAAATTTTTGTAATCTTATATTCCACATACTTTATTGCTACTGAACAGCAAGGAAGAAAGGATGAGAAACAGCTGCAGATGTGGGATGGAATTAGGGTAAATGACATTAAAAAATAGTTAATAAAAGTTAGATTAAATGTACCTAGGTAAAAAAAAAAAGGACTTATTAAGGCTATTGGGTTTCTTAGTAGACCATGCTATTGCACAATTCAAAAACCCACTAAATTTTGCCCTCTCGATTTCTTCTAGTTGCACATCATTCAGTTTTGATTATACAATTGGATAAACTCTCAAAAATCTTTTCTATTAGGTTGCGCTTAACACACCTAAGATACAAGCTTGAAATAAGTAGGCTGAGCTGATTTCTGGGATTGTCAGACTCTTTCCTCTGACTGTACAAGTTACTGAATATAAAAGTCAAACAAGGAGCTTAATTTAGCCCACAAACAACAGTTACAAGACCTGTAGGAGACAGTGTACCTTTCTGTAGCAGCAGCAGGATGCCTGACAGAATACCCATAGCCCTATCATTGTGACAATAAGCAGATTTTTTTTCCTCTGTGTGTGTGTAATCTCAAATTAATTAAAACTACAGGCTTTAAAAGTATTGGCTAATTTTATAAGTTTATCATATTACAATTGTGCCCTACTTGCAGAGTAGCTCTGAATTAAATAGGCTTTACCGGATTCATGCATTATTAATATTATATTATTTAATTAATGGTATCATACACTCAGGTGATCTACTTCTCATCCATGACAATAGGAGTTAGTTTTATGTTGTGAAATCATCTGCAAACCACTGAGGCTTAATTGTCATTGCTTTCTGTTACAAGTCACCATGGCATTGAAATGTTCTAGAGCGGATCAAATGGACAAAGCTCTTTTAATAACCCTGTTAGTCTGAAAGAATCTGGTTTCAAAAGTGTATGGGCCATGTAACAAACTAGCAGAGACAAGATCTAGACAAATAACCCTGCAAATATAGATTTAAAATTAGGAAGAGCTCTGTGTGATTATGTATATGTAACTCAGGTATGTTTCTTTTTCACAGTTTAGCATGCATTTAATGCTTCTCAGTTAATAAGTGCTCAGTTGAGTTTTGCATTACTTTCGTAGCAGACTTTTAAATTAAGGCAGTTATCTGTGTCTCAGAAAGGTGAAATGGACACCACTGAAAACTGAAAAGCAGTGGTCTCACTGAAGCAAATAGCAAATACACTACTGATTTTTTATATATATATATTTTTTATCTGAATAACCATCTTTAAAAAACATCCCATATGTCAAGAACTGAAGCTTGAAAACATATGTAAGGACCAAACCTTTCAACTCTCTGTTGCTATTCTTAACTACACTGCTGTTCCACACAACTGACATATGGTGCATTCCTCATCTGAGCTTTTCACTTTGAAATAGGCAAAGAGTTATGGATTTTTTTAAAGTAAATTCTACTAATATTAAAAATGGATCCCTCAATGCAAACAAAGATGTTGTCTTTAATATTAAACAAAGGAGAAACTGTTTTAGAATGGGAGTTCATAGGAGCCTTTTCATGGTTATTCCTTAGGTTTCTTTTCTTCTGCACTGAGTTAAATGAGTAGATAAATAAAATGCAGAAGGGTTAAACTATATTTGAAGTGAGAGAGCTAGAAATTATTTTATGTGTTTATCTCCCACACTGCTTTGACACTTTACATAAAAGGGGTACTATATACCAAATATCTCAGATGTTAACTTCTTTAATAGTTGAATAATGTAGTCTCTTTTGTGTTTTAATGCTGAAAACTATTCCCTTCATGATCATCTATACTGCTATAGACTGCTTCATTGGTTTTCCAGTTAAAACCATTTTAAGCAGAAAAAATTGGAACATTTTAACATAAAACGGGATGAAAATTACATTTTTCTATACATAAAAAATAAACAACAAATTAAAAATAAAACAAACAAGCCCCCAATAAACAAATAAAAACAAATAAAAACTTTTAGATTCTCATCTCCTTAGGCTCTGGATGATGGGTTTTTAAGTAAATGCTTATTAGTTTTTTCTATATTAAACCCTTTTATGCTTATTTATGTATTTGAAGCCCACTTATATAGTCTGTGCAAGTAAAACATCGATTATTTTGCTGCTCAAACAAATGGAAAATGATGTGATCTGAATTTGACAAATAGAAATATATGTTCTTTCACTGAAATACGTTTTTAAATTCAGGCTGAAAATGCTATCAAAATATTTCAAAAAACCTGAAAAGGATTGGTCAACACATGCATCATAATCCAATCTGAAAAAAAAAAAACAAAAAACTTTTAACTGTTGAAGTTACAAAATCTTGATCTATTCAGAAAAGAGAAATATCTGAAGGTTTTGTTTGTTTGTTTGGTTGGTTGGTTATTTTTTAACATTTAGTCCCTTTGACAACATTATTTTGTATAATCCAGTTGCATTATTACATTTTGAGGTTGCAATGCAATATTCCTTAAACAGATTTCTAAACCTAAGGTGCAACTAGAAGAAATAATAAAAGGGATAGGTGGTTTTCTAGATAAAAGTAGGGCACACAGCACATTTATTCTACCAGAATTTCAATCAAGCAGCTGATCTGCTGCTACAAAGGAAAAAATAGCTAAGATGGAAAAAAAGATGAATAGTACAGGGATTTTAAGAAGAACAGAACTGCATGTGACAACTAGGACATCACAAAGTTACTGCTGGAAATTTTAAAGATCAGCCTTGGAATAAAGGAGTGTAACAGCAGGAGCATGCTAGTTAAATTATCAGGCCATTCAAAATGATATGAAAGGGAACATTATCATATGGGACGTTGATCTATTCTACAGAAGTATTTGGATGACCTCAAGAAGCAATACAAATGGGATATTTAGTGGTTTATATGTGAATGAACAAGCTTTGTATTTGAAGAAAATTAATAGTATAAAGTGGCAGAAGAGGGAAAAAGTCTGTACCTTGTTAGTATAGAAAAAGGAGTAGGAGAAATCTGTGAAAAAAGGAAATGCAACTGAAGAATACATAAAATTTTCTTCATTCTGGAAATATTTATGTTATTTGGATTACTGTGTTCAATTCTGGTCATGCGTATTGAAGAAAGTTTAACTGAAAATGCAAAGTTTGAAGAGTTGATTATAAAGGATACCTGTCATACCTAAGAAAAGCAACAGAAGTATTACAATTAGCAAAGGAACAGATGGATACAAATAGATAACATTCAGATGGGGAAGTAGAGATAGAATAACAATGATAGGGAGTAAAGAGGGTGTACACAAAACTCTGTTTAGGTTCTAAATGCATGTTTATTGGTTCATATGAAGGATTTATTGTCTATTTTCGTGTGACACCAAAGATTGGAATCCAATAATTTACCCTTTTAGTAACATGTCTTTGTTTTCCCAAATCAGCAATTGGTGCTGTATAGCAATGATCTGTATTGAGATTTTGGAAATTCTGTCTCCTTAATCTTCATACCTTTTTTATAGTTAAACAATAAGGGAAGTGTGAAGGATGTTAAAGATGTTAGCCTTAGTGTATATATACATATATTTATAAAAAAACAACCAAATAAACAAAAACTTGATGCCTATATCAATTTTTAACATGTTTCAGTAGCTATTGTAGGACTTGCCATGACTGCAGAATTTCCTGGGAGGAATCATGGTCAGTATCTCCTCCTGATGTGGAAATGCAATCTTTTCTGCCTTGTTACTGTTAACAACCCTGTTACATAGATTGGAAGAGAAAGAATGCATGAACTCTCTCACATCAGCAACAGCTATGGGTGTTAAAACATTAATTGTGGACTGGAGACTTGCACTAACTTAGAAGTTTAAATAAATTGGGAAAGGATGGTGCTTTTTATATATGATAATAGGACAAGTCAGAAGTTGGAATGATTAGTTTGAATAGTTCTTTGGGGACTGCCATAAACAACATATAACTAGTATGCAGTATGTACTATGTAACGCTAGTATTCCACAGTTTACAGAATATAATGCTGAAGCCATAGTACTTTTCTGCAGGGTAAGTTAGAAGCACCAAGGAGCCAGAAGTACCAAAAAAAAAATATTGTACTTTCCAGAAGCTTTTAAAAATTGTCATTTACTGTTTCTATTGTTTCATTACTATGTCTTCATTTCTTCATTTTTCAAACCAAGAACAACAAAAAAATCTAGTTGGCAGTTTCAATCCAATAAATACTAATCTTTTCAGTAACTTAAAATGTAGCTGGCTCCAAGACTGCAGTAGTTATTTACTATCTTTCTATTAACAAGTCTCTAGTATATGAAACATGCATTCCCTAAGAACACTGAACCTTTACTCTACTTTGTGATGCAATTTAATTTCAGAACAAATTTTATTCTTAATGGGGAAACTGTAAATAAAAATGAAATTAAGTTTACAAACTTTCCTCTGAAATATATACCTAGAGACTTTCTGTATCATATAGATTTATATTATTACAAATAATTGTGTGACACAACCACAACTGAATCTTTTTTTAGATTTTCCTATTATATGGCCCTAAAAATGAAATTATAAAAATAAACTCCTGAATTTTTACTTGTATGTTGGAAATTATCAACATTCTTTTTATGTAACTATAGTTTTCTCAGCAGAAAGTTTGGCCCTTTAGTCTTGTTCTCACAGATATCAATAAATCTGTGCTACAGAAGGAAAAATTACTCAGCTGTTAATATGATCTGTGGATTGACTTTAAATGGTAGAACATCACAGCACCCCACTGAGTTAAGCATCAAATATAATGACTTTGGCACACATTGGGAAGCAGTTCATTCACATGATAACATCTTGTGGAACCAAGGAGAATGGAGCCCTTTATTAATCCTCAAAGATGTGCTTAAGTGAACTTGATAGTTCCACCTGCTGCTGTTGTTTATATCAAATATCATACCACCTCTTCCCTGGGCAACCTGTTCCAATGCCTGACAACCCTTTCCGGGAAGAATTTTTTCCTAATATCTAATCTAAACCTTCCCTGGTGCAACTTGAGACTATTTCCTCTTGTCCTATCACTTGCTACCTGGGAGAAGAGACCAACACCTTCTATGCTGCAACCTCCTTTCAGGTAGTTGTAGACAGCAGTGAGGTCTCCCCTCAGCCTCCTTTTCTCCAGGATAAACAGCCTCAGCTCACTCAACCACTCCTCATCAGACTTGTGCTCCAGACCCCTCACCAGCATGAGGCAGCTCCAGCCTATTCTCATAGGGGCCCCTGCAGTTCCCCTGCCAGCACCTGGGTGCTTGCAGCCAGTAAAATTGCAATATTGATTTTTCCACACTAAAACATGAAGTATTTTCCACATACTGGACATCTTTGTGTTGAGTTAGGAGATCAAGTTTCCTCCAAAATCTTGTCTAGATAGACCTTGGAAAATAAAGGATTATTAGAAAAGAGTAAGGAAGCCATTTAAATTAGGCAAAAGTAAAAGAAGAAGAATGGGGATGAGCTTCAAGTACCCAAGCAGCAAGTCTACTCTGGGGCAAATGGACGGCTCTGGCCAGGATTCACCTTATTTTTATAGCAATTTTGAAAAAAGCTAAGTTGAACACTTTCAAAACATTGAAGCTTTCAGGAAGCTGGTGCCAAAGCTCTATCAGTGATTCTTGTTTCATAAGTTTGGTACCAAAGGAAACAACCAAATGCTCAAAAACTCTTGAAGAGGAGTCACAATTTATGTTTTCAAGAAAGATGTCAAAATTATGACTTCTGATTTTTTTCTTCAAGCATGAAAATGCAATGCAAGTACTAAAGGCAAGATGCTTAAACTGACCCAGAGGTATTTTCTTTTATAGGAACAAAACCCTGAATATAGATACTCTTAATCCAATCCAACACATTCAACATTGGAGTTGTTTGGGAAGCCTCATCTTTCTCCATCAATTATGTTTCCTTCCTTTTTCCTGTTTATCTTCATCACTGATATTTGAATGTATTCACTTTTCTTATCTTTATTGAAAGATAATCCAACAGTAAAATGTGATTTGGTGTTTTGTCCTTTATGAAATAATTTTTTATCAATTGGCAATGTCAGATTTTGTCTGTTGCTTGATTGTAACTGATCAAATTTAGAATAGTGTCCACATTCTCTGGATTCTAGATAAGCATTCATAGAAATAGAGCATACTAATGATTTTTTAAAAAATATATATACATACACATATTTACTATTTTGTCCCTTCACATCTATGCAAATTCATTTGTTATAAGTTTCACTTGTTATGGGGAGAAGCTTTAATAACATCTAGCTTTATTAAAAAAAAAAAAAAAAAGGTTTTATTTAATTCAGTTACATTCATTCCGTTACACCAGTTTTGCAATAGTTGAATTCATTTAGTAATGGATTTCCATAAATTTGATTATTGTCTTAGCAGTACTTTTCCAGCTATTCTCTTTTTCATGTTGAATGGGGACTGGCCAATACAGATGTTGGCAAATGTGCAAGGAAACATTTTGTTTTCAGGTCATTTAATGAAACAAAGCTGAAATGAAACTTCTGTTATTTATATCAATATTGTGCCTGTGGTAAATAGCAATTGCTTTAGTTTAATGTGTCCCTTTTGACTACTATGCATTATTACAAAGTGAACATCAGAAAATTTAGCTTGCTGAACCTTTATTTTCAAGAAAATAACAAAACTCAAACTAAATTAATAGATGCACAAGAAAGGGTTTCAAAACTGTCTTGTAGCAAGTCACTCATAGGAATGTATTTGCTCTGTACTGACCTCGGAAAGGCATAGGTTAATAATTCCACAAAGTCTTTAATAGCAGTTCAGTGTTTGACACAAGAGAATTAGCAATGTATTACATTCATATAACCACCTACAAAACTTGATTGCGTGGCTGATTACATACTCCTCCAGGAGTTCTGCTTCTTTGCCTTTCATGCATCATATAATAAACTATCTGTGGCATTTTGTCTTAGCAGAATCATTAAGGCTTATTACTTATTCAGTCATGGTCTGATCTTTTGTACTTTTGCACACAAATTAGTATTTCCTATGTGGGGGTCCCATGCAGCTCAGTGAATGTACAATTCAGTTAAATATGCATCATATTCTGTCTTTTTCAGACAAGATTTAACTTTGTTTTTTACATCCAGCTTGTAAACTAGGAGTCTCTACAGAGGCTTCTTTTTATGTGGCTAGACTAGCATTAATAAGGGCTAGAACAGATAAGAGTTAAGTAAATATATGTGAGTCTTAGAAGAGGACAATGAAAAATCATTAAACTTTACAGTAAAACTGATATTTTTCCAACAGTCAGAGGCAGACACATATGCAGACTTCTGAAAGTCTGACTTTTAATTATTATCTTTAGTGGGAGATGAAGTATGAGAATCCCAACCTGTCTCAAATATTACCTAGTGCCTATGTACTGGGACCTGAAGGAAGCTCTTGCTCAGTGCAGTTGGAGAAGTCTAGAGATATTCCCCTGACCAAATGTATGCATTTACTCAAATTACATACACACATACATCCGTGTGTGTATACACATGTGCATATACTTACTTTCTTATTTCCACATGTGTGTAAATCTGGAAGGTTATTTAAACATCTAAATCTTACTGAAATTAAAGAAAGCTAAATATCTAATATGATACTCAACTAAATATCTTTATGGACAACAGCCCTTACAGCAGCTATCAAAAATCTGCTGTAGTCAGCAGAACAAATATCCTGTCATCTCCACTGTTAACTGATATTTCAGTTTTTCTAATTTGAAACTTGATTAACTTCTTAATAACTAATGTTGGGGTAAGATGAAACACCTTTTGATTCAGTAGACCAACTTCAGCTGGATCTTTCACTATTGGTCAAATTCATTGAATTGAGAAGGATTTATTCATTGTGAAGGTCACAAACTAAATGAGCCAAGACATTTTTTCAAGTCATCCATATAATTTCAATGCACTGATAATTTTCATACTTCCGTAAAAACTAGGGATCTGGCTTAACATTATTAGATAAATTAAGTATTAATATGCTGTAATAGTGATTTTTAAAGCTGAAGTAACACTTTGAAATTTCATGCCAAGCTAACAAGATAGAAGAGTATGACTGAAACAATTCTATTTCCCATCAGAACAGGTATTTTATGTTTTGGTTTGGTCTTTTTTTTTTTTTGCTTGAGGGTTTCTTTTCTCTTATGTCTTATCGATGATCCAGTTATTCTTTTACTAGTCCATTTGAACTAAGAAAAATATTATACTTGGCATACCTAATTAGTCATGTGAAAAGAGAAAATGTTTTGTACTTCATGCTTTTTGCCCACAGTATTCTTACTGACTACAAATAACTTTAAAATAAATATTTTATTAATTAATATTTTGTCTTATACTGAAATATGTCAGTGCTTTCTCTTGTTGAAAAAAATAATGCTTTCCCATCTCTGTGTGTTTCCATAACAGATCTTATGTTCTCTACTCAACTAGAGAATAACATGAAATTTGACTTACAATAATATGAATTTCTTACTATGTATGTTATAAATTTAATTAATTTTACAAAACCCTTTTGCAATGGGAAGAATGACAAATTTCAAGGACTAACTCATCAGCCTTAGAATGTTTTTGTAGAAAGTTTGAAAAATCTTATCACTGTTCTTACTATATTTTACTCTAAATATAACTTGACTTATACGCAAAATGTATACATTAATTTAAATTCTATAGAAGTTATTCCAGGTTATTTTATGACAGTTTTGACACTGCTGCTGTTTTATAAATGTGTTGGTTTTATATGCTGTTTTTATATGCTGCTTTTATATCCTGTTTTTATATGCTGCTTTTGATCAAACTCTCTTCTCAAAAGCAGACATTCTGCCTCCTGCTATAGGGAAGAGGGGACATAGGCTGAAAATATTCTTCCTTAGTTGTAGAAACTACAAAAATATGTAGATATTTTTTAACAGTTTAGTCAAAATTGTGCAATAAATTGATACTGAGGCAGAACAAAATGGAACAGCTGTGTGGTCTAAAATTATTAAACCCACAAAGAAGACGAATATTATAAAGACATTAGCTCAGTCTAACACAGAGTAATTCTGTTATTTCAATAACAATTTGTTATTTAATGACAGATTCTCTATTTTTTAACATAAATAAGAGAGCAAATAAAAGTTCTTAAACTCATACTGTATTAAATATTCAATTTACAAAGACTCTTTTACCTCACTGTCTTATGGCCTGATACAGTCAAGAACATTTTTAACTGGTGAAATCTGCATTCAATAATTGGTCTTGCAGAGATAATTTAGTCCATATAACTCTGATTAGAATTGCATTTACTTGAAACAGGTTCTTTCTATTAGGAAACAATACTTTCAGTGTAGTGTAGGAAGGAGAAATTTGTGTAAATATTATCCATGCAATGTGTGTTTTTCTCTTCCTTTAATGGTTACTATTTCTTTAATTGCAAGCACTTACCTTATGGCTTTTTTATCTTCTTTTTTTTTTTTTTTTTTTCCTTGAGCCAAACTGTATATATTTTTTATTTACTCCACTACTGCATTCCTGCACCAAATGCATGAAATACCATTCCACATTTACACACAGAAATAAGACTTTAATGCTTTCCATTCAGAAAATCATTGGTTTTTTCAACTTTCACCAGTGAACTACTGTTTATTGGTATAAGTAAGGCAGCATGGATAGGTATCTTTCCTCTCCTACAGTCTGACTCCCAGATCAGGTATGGACTGATTGAGCAATACAGAAGTCCAGCACCAATTACAATTATTACCTTTCCCTCACTTCTACCAGGCAGATATCCTTTGTGCAAGAGCAATTCTCTGTTGCTCTTTCAGGCATGCTGAAAGGGCAGAAAAGGGTACAAAGGAGCCTAAGGAAAAGACTGGATATGCCCTTTGATATTCACAGTGCAAGAATTTTGAAAGGTAAAACCTCATTAAGAAATGCAGCAAAGGCATCATTCACCTGTTTTCACAAGCCATACTACCTCACATCAAAGACAGTCTGGTCTTTTGAGGTTGACTTGTCAAACTGAATTTAAAAATGGTTTTTCTGATTAGTTATCAAAGTTTTGTAATGATAGCAGTGAGATAAGTGCTTTTGATCCAGTTGGTGATGATTCCTCCAAATGTCTCAAACATCTCCTGCATTTTCTAACCATTTTATAATATATAAACACAGAAATATTTAGGAATCTGTATCCATCTTAATGCAAAAAGAAGTGACCAAACCCTGAAAAGACAAATTTCCAGCACAGAGAAGGCTGAGTTTGGTCAAAATTAATATCTATACACAGTGTGTGAATAAGATGAAATATAGACCATTGGAGAATAAAAATCTATAACATCTCCACAAGCAAAAAATTTGTTGTGATCAGTACTCACTACTGGATGCTTTCTTCTTCATGTAGTTCTTCCCCTCTAAACAGTGATAATTATAGTAGAAATCCCAACAATTTTGATGGCATACACAAGGAGGTACAATTAAGTTGACAGAATATTCCCAAGTCAAAAATGAAACAGTATAGGTATTGAAAAGCTATTAAGAGAGATGACCTCTACAAGAAGTCTACAGACATCAGTAATCAGTGAGAAATAGAAAAAATTTAGCTATGTGTTTGATGCTAAGTTAGATTTTTGAGGATCATATATATATACTATCCTGATAGTAGATGTACAGTAAAAGAACAGACAGAAGAAGTACGTAAGGTAGGGTAAAATTACTAAGATAATATTGTAAATTAACAACATCAGATTAACAAACAAAGTAAAATTTGAGGAACCTGACTTTGCTAAATTCAGACTCACTGGATTATCTATCATGTCTGAATTCTGTAAGTACATGGACATGAAAATGAAAGTCTACTTATAAGTATTTTCAACAAAACATTCAGAGCAGTGGTAGTATCTGATAACTGAAGTTATAGAGTTGAATATAGTTAAGATGTCTAAGAGTAGCACTTGCAATTGCAGGACTGATATCTGATTTCAGTAATTCAAGGTTTTTAGACTTTCTAGAAAAATACATTATAATTTTCCCTTTAGAAAAGTTTATTCTAAACTGTTACCAAGAAAGACACAGCTGAAAAAATTGATTCATTCCAAGTCATCTAATAAAATAGGAGTTTGAACACTAAGAAGGAAGTAAGGCTACTAAATATCTTTGGATGCAAGTGTTGCAAATGTTTCCTTCAGCTGTACAGTATCCTGAATATTCAGCACTGGTTGCAGAGGTGTTCTGCAGCAATTTTTGGCGTTTGTGACTACGTATTGGGAAACTCAGCTTAAGAGTGGAAGTAATTCCTGACTGAGGTGTTCAGGTTCAGCCACAACTGTATCCTTTGCATTTTTTCATATTGTATGAAGTGTTTAGGTGTCCAAATATTTACTTAGAAGTCTATGTGGAAACCTCAGGCTTGTTAACCATGATCTTTATTTTCAGAGATTAAGTCACTTATCTACATGTAATTGTCTGCTGCCATTTGGATGGCCTTAGGATAGCCTGCTTGACCTCTCACAGTTGCTCCTTCTTCTCCTGTGTGGTCTTTGTCATATCTGTCAGCTTGCAGGGAATATCACCATACCCTAGATGTCACAACTAACATCTGATCGCTGTCTTTGGACATCTGAACCAAGTCCCATCTTTGAAAATAAAGATAATATCCTTGCAGACACCTACATGTAAATGCATATATTTACATTACTATTAATGTATAATAGATGTATTTGGGTCACATGCTCAATTTTTTTTAATGCTGTTCTGCACTCCTGCTTAAGAAAAAAGTATAGTTGTGGCTGGTGAACCCAGTCATTCTTTAGGCTAGGTTGACTACCCTGAGCATAGCAGAAATTTAGACACTGCAGACACCCAGGGATTAACACTTACGTGTAGGTGTCTTAATCTCTAAGTACATCCCACCTGGGGCCACAGAAATAGTTGCAAAAAATTAGTTGCTTTGACATCTCTTAAAAAGGTACGTGGATTCTCCTGACTACTTTAGTTGGAGCACAAGTATATCTGTCAGGCAATACCAAAATGTTCTATGACTTCAGTGATATATTCAGTTATTGTAATAGTACTTCCTTACTCATCAGCATCCATGCCAACAAAACATAATGGTAAATGCACATTTAAGTAGATCTGAATTCATGGAGTACTTAGGACAGTAAAAGCTTCCAAATAAATTATTGCTTCACACAGTCAGCCTTTGCATCCTAAATTGCTCAGTGGTTGGACGTGAAAGTAGCCTGTGTTTCTATTAGTTAACCTCCAGGGACTGTAGGAAAGGCAACAGACTGCAAAAGAGTTCATATAAGAAATGGATGCAAGATGGCAATAATGGGAAAGAACAATCATAACCATTTATTCATGGAAACCATTATAAAGGGAGGAAGGAAAAAAGTTTCCTGCCTGCAGGTAGTTACAAATATAACATTTTATTTTGTTAAACCACATTTTTGCTGTTTGGAATTAAAAATATTTTCCGAAGTTTTCAGTGACTTCTCTGCAGAACTCAATCCTCATAATATACTCTGATGAAGAAAACCAACATGCAGTGCCTGGGGGTGTAATTATCTTACTTGCTGAGCAGGCATGTTAGTGTGAGTGTGGGCAAGACTTTCCTTCAGTATAACCAAGATCCTTGAAGCTGAGGTAGTACCTTTTTTAAAATCCATATTTAAAACATAATGGGATATTATTTTCTGCAATACACTACATATTTGAACTCTACAGCAAGTGTAAAATTCATTCTGGACATGAGCGTCCTGTTGACAGTTTTCTGTGTGGAATAGGCTGAATACTAGAGCAAAGACTGACTATAGTTTTCAGTTTTTCATATACTTAGCACTTTACCATATGGAGCTCATGCAGTACCTCTTTGTTTGTTTGTTTGTTTGTTTGTTTGTTTTAATATGGAAGAATCAGAAGTTTGTGAATCTACTCAGTATTTAAGAGTTATACAAGATAGAATATTAAAATACAGGACAGTAGTTGTCAGACTAATTCCCACTACTTTGATGCACAATAAAAACACAGAGAAACTATAATGAATGGATTGCCTATTTCTTGTTTGTCTGGTTTACCAATTAGAGCTTAACACTTTCACTTCCACCTCACAGATGATGAGTGGTTAGGAACCAACCTTGCTTGCATGATTTATAAATCTATAGAGACAAATCTGCGTGTCACTTATGGCACTCTTGGCAGTATATGCTGTAATTGAAGAATGAAAATTTCCATTACCAGAAAGAAAATATTGCTTTTTCTATTCAGGTGGGCTAAGCCCTAAGTAGTGTGTGAATCTGGTAATAATATTATAATAATCTATGTTTGCTGGCCATATGAAATTCGTATGATTTTGAGAGGTTATATTTTTTTCTTTTTCCTATTTGCTGATGTCAGATAAAAAAACCCAGATGCTGCTAGTTTTTACTTCTACAGTTCTGAACTCTTGTTCTCTTAACTTTTTTACTTGTGTGGACTTCCCTAGGTTATATTCAGTTGGAGGTCGGGACGGAAGTTCATGTTTGAGTTCAATGGAATATTATGATCCTCACACAAATAAATGGAATATGTGTGCTCCTATGTGTAAGAGAAGAGGAGGTGTAGGAGTGGCTACATGTGATGGCTTTCTTTATGCAGTTGGAGGCCATGATGCTCCTGCTTCTAACCATTGTTCTCGACTGCTGGACTACGTAGAAAGGTATCCTATTATACATGCATTTTTTTTAATATAGAATTATGTCCAGTAGCATCATTTTCTTAGACAATTAATTGTAAAATTAAACAGATGTTTTACCCCATGAAATGCCAAATCATTATTTATTCAAAAAACTTCATAAAGGTTTGCAGAAGACAGTTTATTTGAAGGTTATTTTCTCTCTTTTTCTTCTTTTTTTTTTTAACAGTGTTATTACATATTACCATGGATACAAAAATTCACTGTTTTCACATCTCATTTAAGAAATCATTGGTTTTAAGACATCTTTGGTTTCAAGACGTAATATTAGACATTGCACAGTCATACACTAAACCTTGCAGAGATAGAAATATGGTCTTGAAATAATTTTATAACACCAGTATTTTGTAATTCTAAAAACATAGCTGCGCAAAGAAGAAATAGAGAACTGCTTAAGTGATGGATATTTACCATACATGACATCGCTTCCTTTAGCCACACTACCACTTCCTGACATGTAAATATAAGCATTAAACACTGTATTTATAGTACTCTGAATTTTATAAGTCGATATTCTACAAATTCAGGAATACCTAGAGAGGTAGTAGGGCACAGTTGGAGTGATTATAGCTTTCAATTTGAAGGTACTCTTCAAATGCTTTATGAAGGCTCGAGATTTTTATGTTTCTGTATGCTTTAAAATAGAATAGGGAAAATATACTCTCTAAATATGTACATGTTCCAAAGGTTAAAGTAGATATGTTTGAGTAGTTGGTTTATCCTAACAAGTAAAGACAGGCACTGAGAGAGATTTATCTATTTAATTATTTTCTAAAGGGGTTAAACTGTAATTAAATGTCAGTTGTTGCTTCTGCTGAATCTAACTTGTCATTTACTGATTACCCCATATGCAATCCAAAAATTATACATAAAATTTACTCCTTATGTTATCCACATGATTTTGCTCAGTCTTAGACTCATTCCCATCTCTATTTGTGAAAGCAAAGATCATAGATCTGCCAAATACTTTACTTCTTGTCTCCAACAGATGGAAAATTCATCAAAGAAATCTGATGATGTCTGTACTTACAGGTCCTACCCTCATGAGCTTCCATTTATAAGAAACAATAATCAGAATTTTCAATTAAATAAATGTATTTTAAGACTACTGGTGACAATATTAATAAGTATAGAATCTTTCCAACTACTTCTGCTTATTGATACTTGTAAGGGAGGTACTCTCTTACTTTTCAGCCCCTGAGAAGAAAACCTTCCTGGTGTTGAAGACAAATCACATCCCATCACATTTGTTCTTCTCAGGGAGGATTATAACAATGAACTATACCACATATCCTTAAACTATTTCATATACTGGTATCTGAATAACATTATACAGTGTTCCTCCTCTAGGTATTCTTGCATTTTTAGCAAAAAATGTGCATAATGTGCTGTATGGGCAGTTAGCTTACACACCAAAAGCTGGGACTACCAAATCAAATCAGAATTTGTAAGGCTATTAGCTAGCATAGAGTGAATGTGAATTAACCACTGGACTCCACTAAAATATGAAAAAACTCTCAGGGGCCTCCAGTGATTTATAAGTCTATAAGGTGGCTGGGATGTGGTTTAGTGTGTCTATTTTTACTTTCAAAAATAATGCTTCATATTCAAAGAATAAAAGCATCTCAATAACTTAGGAAACTAAAGACTAGTAAGTGATAATCAGATCTATTATAGTAAGTTAATTTATATTTCTCTGAAAGTTTTGCTTTCTGTAAATATATAGGGCATCTTTTTTAACTAAGTTTGTTCTTCAGGAATGAGTCTCTGCTTCAGTAATTTTGTCATTCTGATACATCCTGATAGGATGTGCCTTATTCAAATACCAGTTTGTTTCTGGAATATTGTCAAGCCAGACATAATGTTTAAAAATTTATTTTTGAGATCATGGAAATCTAATGAGGACAGATCTGTGTGTTTTAAATGCTAGTGCTGAAATACTATGGATTTCCTATGGATTCAAGCATTCTAAAATAAAATGTTTTTTTGCTCTTCACAAGCTGGGAAAGTACAACATTGTATGCATTTTTAGAAGTAAAATAACTATTTCCTTTTGAAGAATTATAAATTTTTTTAGATCTTTTTGAAGATTTTATAAACTAGATTTCTTTTCCAAATGTTAATCAAAGCTTGACAGCTATAAAAAAAAAAAAAAAAAAAAAAAAAAAAAAAGCAGGTGATGTATAGTTTTTCCCCTCTGTCTCACCTTGATTTCAAATTGACTTCTTTCCAGATTCAGGAACTTTCATCATAACCCCTCTCACCCTAGGGCATACCTGGTTATTATAAAGATGAAATGTACTGTTGTTTTTAGCAGACAAAAGGATATAAGCTATCTCAGACATTTTCCTAGCAATTACAAAAACAAGTTCTTGTGCAGTTCTGTTTTGTTGACAGCAGAGGGTTATAACAATTCTGTTTAGCCTTGCGTATCTGTTTATTAAAAAAATAAAAAGAAGGCCAAACATGTCAATTGTATTTTGTTTCCCTGCTTCTGCACCTCCTCACCTTGGCCCTTGTAATTCTAGATCAATGTATCAGAAAGCCTATTAAAATTTATTGCCTTCAGACAGGTGAAGATATAATACATGCTGGTGCATTTTTCTGGTTGGGAAACTCTCTCAGTTAGAGGCCTACAATGCTATTTTTGAAAAAGTCATAGAGTCATTGAAAAAATCCACTTGACTTTTTGTTTTTTTGTTATTACTTATGCATTTCCCTTCCACATATCTAGATATTTACTCAAATCTTCTTGAGAAAAGACAGCAACATGAAAGAATGTGAATAAATAAAATAAATTTTAAAAATATAATAACACAAACAATTTAATGGGATTTTGAACATAAAAAGTTAAACACAACATTTTAAAATCTTGTTTTCTGAGAAGTCACTATAAAACCAGAAGGATTAGCAGCTAGTAGATGCAAACAATATTTTCCCAAAATGTTTTTAGCTGTCAAGAACAATTTAATAAAGGATAAAACCAATTCTGTTATTGCTCAATTTGAAGGTCATGTTTATGAACCAAAAGTCAGTTACAAGCTAAGCGCTGTAACACTGTTGTTGCAATATTTATATTAAAAAATTTTAAAAAAATTCATTGTTCAAATATCATTTGGGACTTCAGACAGCATTCCTACTAGTTGTTTTTTGAAAAAACAAATGACAGAAACAGTTACAGGTGCTCTTTAGTCAGCCTTCATAGTGAAAGTGTAGAATTTTCCTTTTTGTAAAGCATTTGTATATACAACTTACTGTAGGATTATCTACTTCTAAATAAATATATAAACTTATAAATAAATAAAGTTTAAACTACAAGAAAATATTTGAATGAAATTGACTCCCCCCCAAAAAATGAACTTACACCTAACACTGTCTCTTAAAGGTGCAGAAGAAAGTGGTTTGATGCTTAATTTTATATGAGTATATAGTTAAAGAACTTCTAAATAAAGAAGATTTTCAGCCATTGTAGGGTTCCTTTATAGTTATTTTAGAGAAACTGTCATGGTGTGCTCTACCTTACACTTAAGAAACTGACAAAAGTCAGTCAAAGGATTTGTATCCTTAAACTGTTTATCTACACTGATTGTCAAGTTATTTTACTACATAGTAGAAGTGCTTAAGGGCAGATGAAATTAATTCTCTCACACTGTGATACCGTATTCTCTTTTAGTAATGTTCATCATCTAACAATGAAATAGCTAGTTTAACCTTATACTCCAGACATCTTCTGTAACAAACCAAGTGGCACTATCAAAAGGCAATTCATTTCTATTTTACAGATGTCTAAAAGAGAGAAAATTAAATGGCTTCTGAAATTAACTAATTTTTACGTTGCTAGTGAATATCTAAATTAATGGCATAGGCCAAATATTTAATTTTTAAATGACTATTTTTATTCAAAAGGAATTTTGCCCTCAGTTTTAAAAACTCTTTGGTGATTACACCTTAAAAACAACAGTACTACTCTTTTCATGTGAGGAAATATCAGAAGAGGAATCTAATTCTAATGCATTTAAGCATAACCGCTGAATTCTTTAGCTGTTTTTCTGGCTGTGAAAGTTGTATAGCATAATTTTAGAAATTAAAATATAGTGTAATTAAACTTTAGAAAGAATATATTCTGTTTAAAATATATACATTAAAATGTATACACATGGGAATATTGCTTGTATATCCTTTTAAAATCTATTCTTGTAACACCTTATCCCACAGAAACCTTAGTTTATTACAAAAGGTTATCTGAGAAAAAGTTCCCAGTCAACATGTAGGGATTTGAATTGGTAACGCAATAAATCTGAATATTTTATTTTTGCTGTTAGGAAGACTCTTTTTGGACAGAATGCTAAAGGATTTTTTTTTTCTCCCAGAAAAAAAAGAACCGTATTCAAGTGAATGTGAGCATGAATTTACACTTATCTTCTCCCTGGATATTCAGTTTCTTTTCTCTTTCCTCAGGTACGATCCGAAAACTGATACATGGACAATGGTGGCTCCACTGAGTATGCCTCGAGATGCTGTTGGTGTCTGTCTTCTTGGTGACAGGTTATATGCAGTAGGTGGCTATGATGGTCAAACATACCTCAACACTATGGAAGCATATGACCCTCAAGCAAATGAATGGACACAGGTAATCATAAAGTTGGTTTTTTTTGGTTTGGTTTTTTTTTTTTTTTTTGGCTGTAATATATTTTGCCGGTTGTATATAAAAACTTTACTTTTCTGAAAAAAAAGTATAGTATCTGATGTTGCCATAGCTGTAAAACTAGTCCTAGTATTTTATCAAGTACTATGTCAGGAATTTCCTCTGGAGACAGGAGAGAATTGGATCCAAAGAGACTTGAAAAAGACAGAATAAGCAGTCATTAGAAATATTATCTTGTTACCTTTCAGACAAAATTCTTGTTCTGATCAATTTCTATAGCAAATTAGTTTTTTCATCTTTCTTCGTGCAGAAGAAATGTCATTAAAAGTATCAAAATGGACCGGGAATTTTATTTGGTAACCAGCATACCCTGAAAAGCCTTCATATGAAAATTTGTTTATTTTATGTAGAGAAACAAGTTTTCGTTTCATTTCATTCTTGAATTCCATTTTCTCCCCCAGGAAGCTGGGGACTAGTGATTTGGTTGTAGAAGGAAGGTACTTTATTATGTCACAGTAGTGCTTGGAAAGATTTGGATTTATAGTACAGACTTAAATGAAGGATTGATTCAACACCTTCTTTTACTAATTCTGTTTTAAGACTTTCTGAGAAAACTATATCTGAATTAGTCACTCTAAGTTGCCTTTAAAGTTAATGAAGAAAAGTACATACTTCAGAAGCATGAGCTTATCCTTAAATAAGCATTTAAAATAGGCCAGATGTATTATTCGAAAATGCCTGTTTCTTTTTATGATTGTAAATGGGTTATTCTGTTGTCAAGCTTAAATGTAGACATACATGGTATAAAGTTAATGCAGAAGCCCACCTTTTCTTATCTAATATTAACTAAATGACAAGAGACCTTTTTTATTACATTCTGTAGGAAATAAGAAATCAATTTGGAAAGACTCTTTTCCCAAGTCCACCAGTCTACATGAAAAAAACAGCCAAACAATCAAAAAACTCACCATGAATAATCGTTTGGTCAGATAGTTAGGAAACATGTAACAACTTTGCTTTGATATGTATAGTACCATTAATTACAGTGTACTATTGTTACTATTATTACACAGTGTATAAGCTTACTCTGCTGTGCTAGTTTCAGCAATATAGTACTTGTGTTGTCTTGAATAGTGTCTAAAGCTACCAAAATTATTCTAAAGGACACTTGAAGTTGTTCAGGAATATGGGAACCATATAAATTTGATATTGGTGCCTTGACCTTGCCTCAGGGACCAAGGTGGAAGTATGAACCTAAGCTACAGTCTAGATATTTTACATACTCCTTGCATATCAAGAGTTCACAAAATTGATGACAGGTCTAAAAACACTGTTTTTTTTCTGTTCTTACACTTTCAAGTGAAAAATGTCAGATGTGATTAAGTAACTTTAAAAATACAGTACTAGGAGATTGTGGGTTGTATTTATTTTTAGCAGTTTGTATTCCCATTGGTTTTGACCATTTTAGAATCATGTTGACACATCACTTTGGCAACCTCTTGCATGGCTTGTTCCCGTTCAGTTATTTTGTATCTTCCTTTTTTTTTTTTTTTTTTTGCAGATGGCTTCTCTAAATATTGGAAGAGCTGGTGCTTGTGTTGTAGTCATCAAACAGCCATGAATGTCAGCACTGCTTAGGATTTTACCGATTGTGAATTTTTTTTTTTTTTAATCAGACAACAAGAATGGCAACTTCATGATAAGGATTTACACAGTGAATACTCTGTTGATCACAAACTTGAAGAAGTTTGGCAGTGAGACGGATTAAGTATTTATGTCCTATAAAGTCATAAAAACTGTTCACATTCAGTGAACAAGAAAAAAAAGTCAAGCTGTTGTAGGCACAAATATGTGAATGTGGAGTAGTAAGTTCAGGTACTGTTCTCATGAATGTGTCCTGGAGAACTCAATAATCAAGGAACAGCAGTGGGAAGGAATACAAGAACAGTTTTAGAGTTTTAACATGGAGTCCATTTAATCACTTTTAAACTGTGTTTTTTAAAAGAAAAAAAAAAAGTAGATAATAATATATTTTTTTTCTGTTCAGGTCTTGTCTTCAACTAGGTTATGGCCTTCTCATTTCATCAGGCAGTTTCGTTCTTCCTGAAGGGAAGAGCTAGAAAAGTCTGGCTGTTCAAGTTTCTTTCATAATGACTGAGTTGTTGCTCTGCAGCACGAAGAAGAACAAAACCTCTAAGATGACTTTTTTTGTAACTTCAGATTGTACCTCCTTAACAGTGTTAACACATCTTATAAGTAAGTCTACTGAAAGGGAAGACTCTGTTAATCTAACTACACACAAACTATCCTTTGGCTGCACTGGGGCTTTGTTGCAAATGTGGGAATCAAAAGAAGTTTCCTAACTCTTTCTTGTATTCCATTTAAGCATGTGGGCTATGATGTCATTGTATAATGCATCTTCTGCATGTTGGAAGCTCATGAAAAGCTGGAAAATTGATACTGTTCCTTCACTGCATCATGTAACAGATGAATCATGACCAGAACAGTCTAGAGAGCCTCTTCTGACATGTCAAGAACGGTAAAAGTCCTACGTTTTATTCCCTTCTGATGCTCATACATACACAACTTCACCTAATTAGACTTTCTACTTATGACTGAGAATAGCTGCAAGTAGGAAATTCAGAATAAATGCAAGTGGAATAAGGAAAACTAGACCATTTGATCTACTGAAGTTCATATGATAAATATAGTAGTGTCATTTGTGCTTTGCTTTAGGGCTGATCATCTCTGACAGTAATGATACTTTGAACTTTTGCCTTGGCAGTAGATTTGACGTTGATGGTTTCTATCTGCTCAGCTGAATCAGTTAGCATCCTAAGGACACTAATGGATTATGAAATTCGACTGCTCAGGGAGGCAAAGGCTCTGGGAACAGGATTACCAAGTATGCCTCTTCTTTGAAGTCTTGCTGATCCTCTAGGAAACTTTTCATGGCCCAAAAGTAGAAATCTCACAGTCCTCTATGAGTAGCAATTTTGGGAAGGAATTCTGGTTGTAATTAAAACGACTTTCCTAGTGGAAACCTTTGAAGACACTTGAGATGAAAAAATACGTGCGGCCTCCTACTTGGGACATTTGATTTGAAGATGTCTTTCCTTCTAACAACATCAGCATGCATGGAGATCTTTGTTTCCTGGTATAAAGTGGACCTCAGTTCACTGGTTTAAATCTTTTCACATGCTTCTCTGTCCTAATTAGAAATAAGCCACAAAATATTCAATACTAATTTTCCACAGTCAGTTGGCTTTTGAGTTGTAATTAGTCTTTCTTCCACAGACAAGCATGCCCATTTTGCCCAGCTATTACAACTGCTTGAATAAAAGATGTTTCTCTCTACAAATATTACTTCACATAAACATAAGCTTCCGAGACCAAAACGAGAAAATTCTATAATATAATTGCAGTTAAATATAGACAGTAGCTTTCAGTTCTACTAGACAGATACCTAATGAACTTAGAAATTGAATTTTAATTCTGTTCCCAGAACTTCCTTTTGATTACATTCATACACAGTAGTTATGATTATTTTACCTATATACTGACCTTCAAAAAACTTCTGTTAGTTGCAATCCATGGTAGATTTTTTATGTGCCTTGATTATTTTTATCTTAAATTTATCCTCAATTTTATTTATATTCTCAGTTTCCTTTTACACAGTTTCAATTTGCCTTTATTTATCCAAAATGAAACAGTATTGTCATGTGAAAAAATTCAGACTACTCCTCTTATGCTGAAAGAATAAAATTACTAACTTGTTTTATTTAGATTATGTAAAATCTAGCCAGAATAAGAGCTAAATTTGTCATTCAGTTTATTTTTATACACCTACATCAATAGGTTCTGGAGATTCTTCTAAACAGAATTTAAGGATCATTTTTTTATTATTTTTTTTCTTGCCATTGTGTTTGCTGTTATATAAAAAAGTAATACTTTTACTTCTGACTTCAAAGGGAATGGATTTAAATTGAAATGGTATCTAATCCTGGTTTCTGTGATCTATTGAGATCCTTTTTATGTGTATGAGTTAAAATAACTTCCGATAGGCTAAGTTGTGCTAAACAGTGTTACATTTACAGGAAAACCAGCTGTCTTTTCATAAACCAGATTATCTCAT
The DNA here is from genome assembly GCF_037038585.1 of Patagioenas fasciata. Classification (NCBI taxonomy): domain Eukaryota; kingdom Metazoa; phylum Chordata; class Aves; order Columbiformes; family Columbidae; genus Patagioenas; species Patagioenas fasciata. The sequence continues at coordinate 42,553,447 of NC_092520.1, read as the reverse complement.
CATTGTTAATTTAGCATGGTACCTTTTCTCTCCAGTAATTCCTTTGGTTTCACAGTATGAAAGTAACAGTGGAATCAGATCTGCAAGAAGTATTAATTTTAGTGAAATCAACAATTAAATTTCTCAAAATGCTGCTTCTAAATTTTGTAGTTTAATATTCTAAGTATGTTCTAAAATTTTAGCATTTTCTCTAAATTTCCAAATTTTTATTCATTGTAACTTTATTTTCTTCTAAAACATCAATCAGTTTTACTAGAAAGTCTTTGTTTCACATTGGCCTGTCATATCCATTTTTTCCTGCTGTTACCCATTCTTATATATGAACATCTTCTGTATTTATCTAACATAAGTAAAAGAATTTAAAATTAAGCTCCTCTGTGGTAATTAAATTTAAGGTCCTCTGGAACTACTGAGAAGCCTCACATTTCTTTGTTCCATGTGTCAGAAAGTCCTGTTTTGTTTGTTTTTATTGTTTATTAGATATTTTATTAATTTTCTTATTGCTGCTACTGGTTTTGAGATAGGAGCAAGGTTAAGCACATGATTGTTAGAAAAGCTGCTTTTAAATGAATGAGTCTATATGTATTTTTATATGAAGATAAAGAAAACGATACTGGCAGAAAGTGGTCATTCTTTTGCCTAAGGATTTATATTCAAAAGCTTGGATGAATGCAAGTTTCCCTCCCCAACTCTTTTCAAATACACTGGGACATTACAGATCAATGTCAGCCAGTTGTGATGTAGAATTTTTGTTTTGTTTTTCTTTTTATTTATTATTTCTCTAATGAAAATGAAACATTTGCTGCTCACACACACACAAAAAAAAGGCAGCACAAAAGACAAAAGTCTCCTAATTGCTAATAGAAATAATATCTAAAAGATAAAACAAGTGGGTTCCCCACAAGAGGGAATAAACTAATCAGTCTTATGGCTGTGGCAGTTCTGTTAGTGTTTATTAGTACAATTATTAAAGAAATCATAGAAGAAATTACATTTTTGCAGAATTTTGATTGGTTATTTAAGAAAACAAAATCAAGAAAAATAACATATGTCTCTGTTTTTCAAATGAATTGGTCTTCCTGATATAATTCCTTTCAAAACGCTAGATAGTTAAACTCCAATAATATAGTTTTCTGGAGAACGTTAGAGGCTTTATAAACATGATATAGTAGAAGTTGAACTCAATACATAAACTAAACAAGCAAAATAGGTAAATATTTTCGTATGACTCTAAGGGTGCCATTTTTTCTACCAACATAGTAGTGTTAAAAAATCCACTTTGCAAAAGAAAGACTAATATTTTGATCCACTATTGTTTATGGAACTGTTGATGACCTTGAAGTTTTGGAACTTTCCTTTAAGTTTCTTTTACATTTACAGTTTTTATTATTGACAGTGAGGGATGCTAGAAATATAACCAGTATTAGTAAAGATCTACAAAGACAAATTTAATAGTCATTATTGATAGACCTCTTTGTTACTGACATTTTTTGGTCCAATTTTATTCAAAAGTTGTGCACTGAAATCAAAGTTACATATGAGGTGACAAAAAGATCTGAAGCTAAGACTATTGTTACTTTTACTTCGATGATATTTGTTCGACATATATTTGTATATGTGTCCCTTGCAATCAAAATACCAATATTGTTTAAAAGCAAAAGTAAATTTTAAAAAATCCTGTTGCACATAGAACAGACTTTCAGTTACATGAAACTTCTCAAATTATTGAAGCAATTTAAGGCTTCTTTCAGGGAGTTCCCTGTCTCCTAACGTTACTCTGTTAAGCTAACATTGATTGTCGTAAGGGTAGCATTTTGGCATAGACCAAGGATGACTTCCTTTAGTGTCATTCTATTCTGCAGAGAACTGCCATCAATTTGCCATTATTTAAAAAGTTGATCATGTTATAATGTATCTAGAAAGCACTATACATTATTCAGATTTTTTTTGTATGTTTAGATGACACAAGTAAATTGTCTTGAATACATTTGTCAATAATGTAAACACTTTTCAATGACTAATAAAAATAATTCACACATAATTTTAAAGTTATGCAGGTTTTAATGGCTGAGACCTTATGTCTGTGACTAAACAGTGGAAACACTCTGAATTGTGGTTATGAATGAAAAACAGGTTTCCCACAACAGAATTCACACTCTTTCCTTATTACTGTTCTCATGATGAACTGGGAATAACAAAATGTATCCATAATGTATGACTTTGCATTAGTTATTTTATTAGGAATAAATAGAAAAGACATTTCCGCAAAAGCTTAAAAGAAAAAACAAAGTTATTGTAACTGTAATCAAATAGCTATAATAAATTACGTTATTAATTTTGTAATTTTGTGGGAAATGTAGACATTTGACTATGTGCATGTATGGAATTTGATGGTACAAAGCCAAGTATAAAACTATTTACCTATTTCAAATTCTGGATATAGAATGGTGCACTTTGTTGCCATTGACATCTCCCATACATACACTTGACTTTCGTGTTCTCACAGTCCCGCTTTGCATTGGCTCTTTGTACAATACCACTTTCTCACTTTTCTTCCCTCCCACCTCCAGTTTCTGTTGACATAAAAGAGGTTTTCTACCATTAGGGACATTTTCCCCACAAAATTGTTTCTGATGGAAGCAGCAAGTATAATAGTACACCATACTGGTAAACAGCTCCTTATCCCATTATATACAGAGTGGATGTGCATGACATAAAAAGGAAAGGGTTATTCTTCTTTTCTGAAGTAAACGTTTTGGATATATCTTCAGTCTTTTGAAGATATGCACACTGAAAAAAAGAAATGTAAACTTTCTAAGAATGTGAACATTTTTGATGGAGCGCTTCATATACCACTCCAGCTTCACAAAACTGTCTTTAGCCATACATATTTATGATCCCAGTGCTGGCATCCAGATCTCTTGTAGATGTTCAGGTTTGTGAATGTGTCTCAATGTCTCCAATTTTTTTCTAATCCAAAGCACATCTCCAGTTGAATAAATAAAATATAAAATGCAATATTTACAGCTCACATTTGAAGCTTCTATATCGTATGCACAAATCAGAAATGAGAATCCCAGATTGCTCACAGAGCATGTTTTCAGCTTTGGTAGGAGTTTATTTCAAAGTTAGCTTTTCTACCAAATATAGCATCCAGTGTAATCAGTATAATGTTTATCAAACTATCAGAATAGAAAATATTATGTGAAGGATAATAAGTAGAAAAACAGTAGCTCAGAAATGTTAAAAAAAAAAAAAATAAATAGGGAAAATATGTTTGTTACTTGCAAGAAGACATTCCCCAAAGGTACTATATTTTATTCCCAACAGAAGCAATTTGATTTTAGGGAAAAAAATTTACAACCAATCTACTGGCTCATAAATTGAAATGCTATTTGAAAGCAGTCATTTCTTATATCCTTTCTTGTAAAACAGGGACTTGAATTGTACATTCACAATAAAAGAAGAAAAATTGTTATTTATGCCAAAGTAAAACTTAAAATGTCAGTAATGAAAAACAGTAGTTCAGATGTATCTTAGAATTCAGTAACTAGTTACATAGTTAAAATTTGGAGATTATCAAGCTCTCAGACATTTTTGCATCTACTGTTCCAAGCGAATGTACATATACTAGTTAATACAAGTTCACTGCCAGCTCAGAAAAGAATCTCATTATGTGAAAGTAACTTCAGAAGTATTTATGTTTAAAAATAGATTATCCTTGCAATATATCTGTCCTAACTTAAATGAGAATGTATAAAATATTCAACAGAATAATTTTTCTCTGGCCTTATTCTAAATCCAGTGTAAAGCTGCTCAAATTGGCATAAACTTACGTTTCATTGCAAATTCCCTCATTATATTTCTGCTTCATAGCACATGGGGATCAGGTACACTTAGGGGCAAAGAGACTGCTCAAAATCCTTAAATCAGAAAAACTTTGATTTTCATGTGCAGGACTGCAGGTGTTGGAAATTAAACCATGAGGAAAATTACTAGCAAAGGTAAGAAATGCAATTACAGGGATCAATACAGCCTGTAGTCACTGGCTATCCACAGCTTCCCCTTGCAGATCTATGGGGAGTCCAAATCCATCACCCTCTAAGGGAGGGGTTCAAACTCATTTTCGCCAGGGGCTACATCAGCCTCACAGTTGCCTTCAAAGGGCCGAATGTAATTTTAGGGTTGTATAAATGTAACTACTCCTGCATTTATACAGTCCTAAAATTACACTCAGCCCTTTGAAGGCAACTGTGAGGTTGATGTGGCCCATGACAAAAATGAGTTTGACACCCCTGATCTAAGGGTTTCAAAAGCAATTAATGATGAGGTATAGGTAACTTAGACTTCCATCACCCCATATTTTCCCAGATTTTCCATGATGACATGATGCTTAATAAATAAATAAAATAAATAATAAATAAAATTTAAAAATATGTTCTTGCAGAATTCTAGTACTCTTCCGAATTAGGTCTGTGAACCACGATCATATTCAGTCTTCTTCCCATGGATGGCTAAATTGTGTGTAAAGTCTGATATTCATAGTGAACTATTTCAAATGCCTATCCCCCAAAAAAGTCACTGGAGAGGGCTGCCTTTGAAGGCCTCCAGGAAGAAATATTGTTCCAAAATGGAGATATTTAAATTAAGTATATGAACTTTCAGTTTAGTTACCCCCACATAAGTGTTAAATATAATCTGAGATGCCCCAGATTATCTAAGACCTCAACACCAGGCTGGCAGGTGTGACACGGATGCAGTTTTGGAGTGGCAACAGAAGTTCAAATGGCAAACTCTAATGTATCCCAGATGATATTAAGTTGTAGGCAATTAGAATCCAATGTAGGCTTATGTGTAGGCAATTAGAATCCATGATCCCTCATATATATATGTATATACATAAATATATATATATATGTTTTTTTATATATGCATCCAATGTCACTAGATTGAAGGTGGCAACTTCCAACCCACTTGGGTGATAAGAAAGGCTGAATTTAAATATGTCTTACTTCAGTTGCTTTAGTGTGAAAATATTAACATTGATGATCCAGTGACTGATGCATGTAATGAACATAGCTATGAAAGCACAGTCAACTAATACCCTTCAATACTGGCATGATAAGTATGGGGAATGCTAACTTGGAGATATTCTCTTTATCATGAAAATTAGCTTTTGTGCATCACTTCAGTCAGAAATCTATTCTGTAAGAAAGTAATAGGTAAGTTACCCTTACTCAGCAGTTACTATTGCCTAATGTAGAGTTCTTTGGTTTGTTTTTCTGTTTAATGGTAAAATGTTTCTGAGTGCGATTCTGCAAAGGTTTGGATGGTCTATTTGGTCACATAGTGGAAAATCTCATATGTAGGCATAGTGTGGAAAGAGAGTATATTGAGTTTTAGGTTTGTTGGTTTTGTTGTTTGTTTGGCGTTTTTGTGTATGTTTTTGTTTGATTGATTTGGTTTGGTTTAGATTTTTTTTCTTGTTTCTACATCTGTATACTTTCCAGAATATCAATGGATTTTAAATGATCATTTGTCCCATATGAAAGCAAAAAAGATAAAGAAGACTTGCAATAGCAAACTAAGTGAATATCCAGTTTTTTATTTCATTAAGAGTGTTCTTAAATATAGATATGTACTGTGTAAATGTCCACATAAGAATTATACATCCTAAGATTTTTCTTTTATGAATAGCTAGAGTAGCAAAATCAGTATTTCTAGAACACAATTCATATCATTCTAAAGGTGAAATAAATCACACTTTAAAAGTGTGTTTGTCTCCATTGACTGTGAAAGGTGCCTAAAATGACTAGTTTGATGCAGACATTCACACTGTGGACACCTACATTTCTGAAGATAAATATTTAACTTGGGTGATATGAATCTATAAAATCTGATAAATGCCTACAAGGAACTGGTCACACAAACATTTATTTCAGATAACTATGACAGAAATTCCATTTAGAACATAACTGCAAGACTCAGCTACATACTGAACAAATACCATTTCCCTGCTCTGAAATCAAGCAATGCTATGGTCTTCAGAGAGTGGATAATTTTGAACTGCCAAATGACATGCAAAAGAACACATAGTCTTTTAAAAACATTTGATATGGCAGGAAAATAAGATATCTTCGTTTATGTTCAGCTGACGTTGGGGAACTGAATTAGAGGTGTTAAATTATAAAGAAGATGAAGCCAACATCTTTACTTGCTTGACTGCTGTCTTTCCCTTCTTCCTCCTAAAAAGCAACCATAAAAAAAACTAACCAAAAAGACCCCCCAAATAATGTCCTTTTTAATGTCGATGTATGTTCACTAATTTATATTGTCATAAATCATAATTAATTGCAAAATTAGAATTAGACAGAGGAAAAGCAATAACTAAAATGGCAGAGAAGTAACTGTTATACATAGAATGGAGATATTCATTAAACGGAAAAACAAAACAAAACAAACAAACAAACAAAAAACACCACACGCCAAACCAAACCAAAATCTTTTTTTCTAGAATGGTCAAATCAACATACAGTGTCAGCAGGTTTATGCTAATGGATGATTTATTCTTTAACTAAAGAGCTTCTGCCATCACCTTGCATACCAAAAGAGTTTGTATCAGATGATGGCTGCTTGCTCTGTGTAAGAGGCTGGAAACTGAGGGCTGAGTCTTCCCTGCAAGTTAGACATAGTTGAAGTAGAAATGATGTGATTAACAGTGTCATAAATATGAACTTCCCAGTGCTGTCATACAACAGTGCAACTGTTTGCAGATGTATTATATGACTTTCATGTCAAACTAGTCCAGTCAGAAGTTTTGAAATTTTAGTTGAAAACAAAACTAGTATTTAAGAAGTATCTTGGGTATAATTAGTATGGTAAGGAACTACAGAGCAAAATAAGTGTACAATGGTTTGGAATGTGAGAGAATAAATACATTATGAAAATGTACAAATATGGTTGTAAATATATTAAATTAAGCTGTCTTAAGTTTTGCAATATTTGCAGAGCAGTTTACTGAATGTTATGCTTTTACCATGATTCCCTTATACCTTGGACATGTGTGTATAGAATGCAAATGAAGAGATAGAGCACAATGTTAAACTTGTAACCTGGCTTTGTTTGACACAACTTGTTTATAAGAAATTTGAATCCTGAAAATGTCACTGTGCAAAAATAAATATGCCTGTTTTTATGTGTTGCAGAGGTGATTCTTTTACGTGGATATAGTAACACAATTAGAGTTTTACCTTACATGTTTTAAACTCGACCATACAGATCATCAACAATTCAGACTTCCAACTTTTTTTATCTCCTTTTACTGGAAATATAATTTAAGGACTCCTCAAAAAGAAAAAAAAAAAGTCTACATGCACAACTATGTGGTCCAGGACCTAATTACAGTAAGAGACATGAACTACAAGTCAGTCTGGTTGCTGTTTAACATGATGAACAATAAGAAAATAAATTCTAAGTGGCAAAAAATATACCTGTTCAGGCAAAAGAGCTAGCTTGAATCATGCACAGTTGGAATGGGTCAGTGTAAAAATATTAACCTGGGGTATAAAACAAATCTGTGTTATAGGATATAGGAGTACTTCGTATTTCTTTGATCAACCTGTACCATCCAGATCTATTCTGACTTCATCCTGCAGTGAGAGCCAGCTACACTCTCAGCTGTATGGGTAGACAGTTTTGATGGTTGGACAGTTCAGACTGACCAAGATTAGATATATTTGTTTTCTCTGTCTTCATGTGTAGCCTGGAAGAATCATGTATTCCTTCTTCTTAAAATACCCACCCCGTGAAACATGAACCATACTATTTATTTCACATACACAGAATTCATGAGAAGATATTCTAAAATATGTTGACGAAGATATGAGAGAGATGCATGACAGATAGACTAAAAGTTCTGCTAAAGTTAAATTTGAATAGAGGCTCCTGAAGCATGAAGAATGCATATACTAGAATTTGCATTAAGGGATTTCAGACTCCTCGGAGGGACAAATACTTTAGACATGACTGCATCAATAAGCATGAAATTTAAATAATGGACATCAGACTTTCTAAGGTGAACAGTTTAAATGCAGAAACTTTGCTGAGAACATACGGCTCTTTAACATTTGTCTTACTCTATCTATTATAGACGAGGGTTGAAGTGTCTTTTTTTTTTTTTTTAAGATTTTAGAAGATATTTAAGCGAGGAATTGTCTCTGTGATCAGCTGAGTTTAACTTTTGATATGATGAACCTTTGCCAAATAAATATTTTTTCTCATGAACTCAACATTTCTCTTGAGTAACATACAGTCAAACAATTGGTAATTTTTTATAATTCAAACTGATGAACAAAAGTGGCCATAAGCTACATTCTACATCCTGTTATTTCATGTAATTTTGGATTTACCAATAAACCACCTGGTCAAACATGTCTGGCATGCTAACATAACTTTCTAAAAGTAATGATAGGTTTTGAGCCCTGAACACTGAATTGCAGATCATAAATAAAATCATATACCAAGGGTCTTAGAATCTGGGTCTTGGTCATATACCAAGGGTCTTAGAATCTGAGTCTTGGTCATATACCAAGGGTCTTTAGAATCTGAATCAAGGGTCTGTTATTGGAAGACAGCTTTTATTTATTAAGCAAGACATATTACATTATTTAATACTTTGTGGTTCAAGACTAAGTTTTGAATCCTTGCATAGAAACGTGAGTCCTGGAAAAAAACAACATTTGTGCTCTCTTATGATTTACTTCTTTAGGAATCTTTTCTTCCTTTTCTTTATCCATGTTACATCCTACTCTCACTTCCACTTTCCCATTCATATCATAATTTTCTTCCTTGTAATAGGTTATACTGGTTTCTATTTTCTTCCTGTTTTCCAATCTTCTTCTTATTGTTGTGTTTTACCCAGCCTCCAGGAACCTTAATTTTCTTACTGCTTACTGGAGCTCATAGCTTTCTTCCTCTCAGTACTTTTCTTTTAACTTTCTCTTGTTTGCACATATATACTTCATTAAGTCCTGCTTACTTTGTATCAGAAATGGATGTTACAGCTATTTATCCTTTAAAAACCTTTCCTTTTCTCCTATTACAAGCATTTGAGAATTATATTTATTTTAATAAAGATTAATTATTTGTACTCTTGACCTACAGAAAATGAAAATAATTGCTAAATATGCCACCATAGAGGCTTTTTCTTTTTTCTCCTACTGTTCAGAGGTCGTGGACCGATATTGCAGAACACATTGCATAATTTCCTTGTCAGAAAGATTTAATATGTGTAAAGAACAGTTATTACTGTATCTGTACATTTCCCCATCTGATAATTCATGTTTAACAAACTATTATTTCATGCTGCATCAGTTGCAATGGGGTGGAAAGGAGGATTCAGAATCCACTGTATGAGGGGTCATTGTTGAGTACAGTGAGATTGAGATAGACTATGACCATGGACTGCAAACGGAAATTTGGAAAAATGGATAAACAACAGAGAGAAAATTATTTACAGGATCATATTGGGCATGGAGGGAATACATTTAGAATGGTTAAGAATAAACTGTAGAGAAAAACTAAAATAAGATGTTTAAGTAGGAGAAGACTGAAGATATGGAACTACCTTCTAACAAGAATGCTTAGAAGCTAACTGAAAAATTGATTCGTCAACTCCATAGGGTATATAACACACCCTCTTACTGTCTCAGAGCTCCTTACTCCTGCTACCACTAAGCCAATTTCTTACCACATTTTGGCCAGGCCCCCAAATGTCCTGAGAGTACTCTTATCACTTTGCAACTTTGAAAAGTAAATTATGAGAATGAGAGATATCACAGAATCACAGAATGTTAGGGATTGGAAGGGACCTCGAAATATCATCTAGTCCAATCCCCCTGCTGGAGCAGGAACACCTAGATGAGGTTACATTGGAAGACGTCCAGGCGGGTTTTGAATGTCTTCAGAGTAGGAGACTCCACAACCTCCCTGGGCAGCCTGTTCCAGTGCTCTGTCACCCTCACTGAGAAGGAGTTTCTTATCATATTTAAGTGGAACCTCCTGTGTTCCAGTTTGAACCCATCACCCCTTGTTCTCTCATTGGTTGTCACCGAGAAGAGCCTGACTCCATCCTCGTGACACTCACCCTTTATATATTTGTAAACATGAATAATGTCACCCCTCAGTCTCCTCTTCTCCAAGCTAAAGAGACCCAGCTCCCTCAGCCTTTCCTCATAAGGGAGATGCTCCACTCCCTTAATCATCTTTGTTGCCCTGCACTGGACCCTCTCCAGCAGTTCCCTGTCCTTCTTGAACTGAGGGGCCCAGAACTGGACACAATATTCCAGGTGTGGTCTCACCAGGACAGAGTAGAGGGGGAGGAGAACCTCTCTCAACCTACTAACCACCCCCTTCTAATTCACCTCAGGATGCCATTGGTCTTCCTGGCCAGAAGGGCACAGTGCTGGCTCATGGTCATCCTGTTGTCCACCAAGACCCCCAGGTCCCTTTCCCCTACGCTGCTCTCTGATAGGTCATTCCCCAGCTTATACTGGAACCTGGGGTTGTTCCTACCCAGATGCAAGACCTTACAATTTCTCTTGTTGTATTTCATTAAATTTTTCCCTGCTCAACTCTCCAGCCTGTCCAGGTCTCGCTGGATGGCAGCACAGCCTTCTGGCATGTCAGCCACTCCTCCCAGCTTGGTGTCATCAGCAAACTTGCTGATAGTACACTCTATTCCCTCATCCAAATCATTGATGAATATATTGAATAATATAGGCCCCAGTACTGACCCTTGAGGCACTCCACTAGATACAGGCCTCCAACTAGACTCCACCACACTGATCACATCTCTCTGCCGCCTTTCCTTCAGCCAGTTCGCAGTCCACCTCACTACCCGATCATCCAGACCGCACTCCCTCAGTTTAGCTGTAAGGATGCTGTGGGAGACTGTGTCAAATGTCTTACTCAAGTCAAGGTAGACCACGTCTAACACTCTGCCATCATCCATCCATCTTGTTATGTCCTCATAAAAGTCAATGAGGTTGGTCAAGCATGACTTACCCTTGGTGAAGTCATGTTGACTGCCCCTAATGACCCTCTTATCCCTGATATGCCTTGAGATGACACCAAGGATAAGTTGTTCCATCACTTTCCCAGGGATGGGGGTGAGGCTGGCTGGTCTATAGTTACCCAGGTCCTCCTTCTTGCCCTTTTTGAAGACTAGAGTGACATTTGCTTTCCTCCAGTCCTCAGGCACCTCTCCCGTTTCCCAAGACTTGTCAAAGATGGTGGACAATGGTCCAGCAATGACCTCAGCCAGCTCCCTGAGCACCCGTGGGTGCATCCCATCTGGACCCATGGATTTATGGATGTTCAGATTGCCTAACTGCTCCTTAACTCAGTCCTCATCAACCAAGGCAAACTCCTCCATTGTCCTGCCTTCCTCTGGGGCCTCAGTGGTACGGGGCTCCTCAGGACAGCCTCTGGCAGAGTAGAGAGACCAAGAAGGCGTTCAGTAACTCTGCCTTCTCTGTATCTTCTGTCACCAGGGCACCCACTTCATTCATCGGTGGGCCTACATTGCCTCTGGTGTTAGTTTTATCTGCCATGTATTGGAAAAAACACTTTCTGTTGTCCTTGACTCCTCTCCCCAGGTTTAATTCTAAGGAGGCCTTAGCTTTCCTAGTTGCCTCCCTACGCCCTCTGACAACAACTTTATATTCTCCCCAAGTGGCCAGCCCCTCCTTCCATGATCTATAAAATCTCCTCTTCCACTTGAGCGTACCCAGCAGTTCCCTGTTCAACCACACAGGTTTCCTGGCTCCCTTCCTTGACTTCCTACATGTCGGGATGCTCTGATCTTGTACCCAGTAGAAACAGCCCCTGAACACTAACCAACTATCTTGGGCCACTTTACCTTCAAGCAGCCTTGCCTATGGGATTTCCCTTAGCAATTGCCTGAAAAGGACAAAGTTTGCCCTGCTGAAATCCAGAGTTGCAATTCTGCTTGCTATCCTGTTCCTTTCACATGAGATCCTGAACTCCACCATCTCATGGTCGCTGCAACGAGGGCAATCCTCAACCTTTACCGCTTCAACCAGACCCTCCTTGTTAGTGAAGATGAGGTCCAGCAGTGCACCTCTCCTAGTCAGCTCCTCCACCCTTTGCATCAGAAAGTTATCATCAAGGCACTGGAGGAACCTCCTGGACTGTGGCTGTCTGGCCAAGTAGTCCTTCCAACAAACATCAGGGAAGTTAAAATCCCCCACCACAGCCAGGGCCTGTGATTGTGAGGCTGCTCTCAGCTGCCTGTAGAGGCTTCATCAACTTCCTCACCCTGATCTGGTGACCTATAATAGACACCCAGAATAGTATCACCCTTGACAGCCTGCCCCTTAGCTTTCACCCATAGACTCTCAACTCGCTCCTCATCCGTGCCTGGACAATACTCGATACATTGTAGTTGCTCTCTCACATAAAGAGCAACTCCATCACCACTCCTGGCTGGCCTGTCTTTCCTGAAAAGGACATAGCCATCCATGACCACATTCCAATCATGTGTGCTGTCCCACCATGTCTCCGTAATTGCCACTAGGTCATAATCTCCTGCCCTAACACAGGTTTCTAACTCCTCCTGCATATTCCCCATGCTGCACGCATTGGTGTACAGGCATTTCAGAGAGTGAGCTGAGCACACCAATTTCACCCTAGGGGTATGGGAGGCCTCCCAGCCTTCATGAACTCTAGAGTGATGCCCTACTGATGCAAGCCCAGCTACAACCCCATCCCCTTTCGAGTCTAGTTTAAAGCTCTCCAAATGAGCCCTGCTAATTCCTGTCCCAGGAATTAGCAGGTACCTAAAACTGATGACATTCTTTACAAATTGTAAAATTAAATCAAGATTTGTAAATAAATATAAAAGCTAGTAATCTCCACAAAATTATCTGTTGTCCTCTTTTCACAGCAACATAATAATTCTACTCAAAGAAAGAAGAAATAAATTACATTGGAAATTTGATCCACAAATTCCTTTGACCCAAGGACTGCAAAATGTGTTACTTTTGTGAATTCATGACGTAATATTCTCTCTATAACCTCATGTTTAACTTTTAGAATTGCTATACCTATCAGCTTTGTACTTGGTTCACAAACTATGATTAGGGGATTTCAGAGAACAGAATCTATACGCTGCTGCAAATGTGTCATTAGGCAGTAAAGAATGAAAGGTTCATTGGGCCAGAGAAAAAGAGGATAAGTACAAGTGTGAGAAGAAATATGGCTTTCTAATCTATTAATCTGGGCATTCATCATACAAAATTTCTGGGTTTTGGCTCTGCATAAGATGTTTTATAGATAACATTTTGTAGTTTATGATCCTTTAACGTTAAAAAGTTATTAGGCAAAATAGCCATCAATGAAACAAAGTCCTGGATCTTCCCATTTTCAGCATTTCATCTCTGCTAATTCAGATAGTTCTCACCTGCATGCTCATTGTGTTTCTACACTGCAGTTTTAGCCTAGATTCCTGATCCTTGGTAGCTCCAGGTTCATGAGCTTTTGTTTACACCTGCCTGGACAGATATGTTCTTGCTCTACTTTTTCTACAAATTACTTAAAGCAAATTGATGAGCCTAAACATAAATATTTGACTTTCAGGAGATTAGTTAGTAGAAACTCTAGGGCATTCTAACACAATACCACAGACCTGCACTTGATCATAGAAATTTCATGTACACACAATACATATTATACAAATCTATTCTTAGCAACCATCATCCAAAAAATCTGTCTTTCATTGTAGATGTGAAGTTTAAAGTTGGTATAGTGTTATATTAAGTAGCCTGACAAATTCATAAATGGACAAACACAGGGTAAAAATGGCAGTTTAGCAACAAGTAGTCCTCTTACATGTGTAAAGAAGTTTCCAAGAATTTTGAAGGCCTAAGAAAATTGTGGGTAGAGTTCTAAACATAAATATGCTAGCTTTGAAGTGTTGGAAGTAAATTTCCTTGACTTTATCCAAAGTAGATGAAGGTAAGACCGTGTTTTGTACTCGTCATGCTTTCATGCATTTTCTAGCCTACATTACTATGACCAGGAGACTGGTAAATCTCTAAAGCAAAGAAAGATTGTTTGAACTATAAAACCTGCATAGCAGTTGAAAAAAAAAAAAAAAAGTTACAGAAATTGAAGTTCTTAATTTCTTTGTATTAAAAGCTATGAGTTCTCTCAGCTATAATGGCGTCCTGTGACCCTCTGTGAGCCAGAGGGCTAAATGGGTATCGGGGTTATTTTTGGTTCTGTATTGTGTTCTATATAGCCTAACTACTTATGTTCCTCACTCACGCAGGTGTTATTTGTGCTAGTTTTAAAACAAAACCAATTCTTCTAATTCAGCACATTAAATGGGATAAAATTGGTGTGTCTTTCTCTCCTCTCCCTCTCCCTCTCCCTCTCCCTCTCCCTCTCCCTCTTCTTCTTTTTTTCCCCTCTTCTTTCTGTCACGGAGGCACCCCAAAGTCAGTTTTAGGAGAACAACAAGTTCCAAAACAGACTTTATTTTAGCCAGAAAAGTTAAGCAAATAAATCGACTAGAAACAGGGTTTATACAATTAGTTAGCACTCCGACAACATAAAATACAGGTTGGATATGAGTTGAGGAGATTATTGGGGTACAGCAAAATAAGAATAATGAGGATCTACAGTGTACATGCACACATGTATAAAACAGAGCCCTCTGACTCCAGGGTACCACAATAAATAATCACTCACCTGGGCTAGGCAAGGACTCATTCAAGGATATATCCAGTAGATAATCACTCACCCAAAGAAGGAGGTGAGGTGCTCTCAATCCCAGGAAGCCTCCTTAGGTGATGTCCCAGTCCAAGGAGAATGCTACAGTTCACAGACCAGCTGTCCAAGAAGACCGCTCCAAAGGGGGCCTTTGGCAGGAACCCCGTTTATAGTCTGGTCAGATCTGGCTGTGGGCATTACAACATGGTCCAGAAGCTTTGCAGCTACTCTGGGCACCTCCTCTGCTAACGACCCTGTCAGTTGACTCAGAGTCCCATTAAGGACCCGGTCAATTGACAGAGGGTCCCACCCCTCCTGCCCCATCAGCTGGTGAGGGTGAAGTCACACTGCCCCGGGGTAGGGGAGGATGTGACTATCAACACCTTGGTACCACCCTAGGTGTGTATGTGGCCACAGGCACAATGGGGCACAAAAGGTGCTAAAAGAGCCATCAACTGCCCCATTGAAGGATTCAGATCTCAGGGGGATGTGCAACTGCCAGACTTTCTTTTCCTTTCTAATATTACATTGCAAGTCAAGGACCTTCGTCAAACAGGCAGGCACAAGAGAGAGGTTGTCTGACCACAGGCAAAGAAGTGCTCCAGACCTTGACAAATGTCTTCATCTGATGCTTGGTACCATTGCACCAAAATATATTTGTGGGACAAACTAAGAACACAGTCAAAGTTCAGACTCCTTCAAACTACTTTTGAAGGGTTTGAAGAATCCCATGATTGTATAACGTAAACACAATAGTGATTGCTAAATTATGTCAGAATTGCTTAGTATGATGGCAGGAAGGTGTCTAGACCTTTACTGAGTAACACAGTCCTGTGTTGAACAGTTTACAATAAACATCAAAAGACATCTGCTGATGATACATCTGTATTACTGGTAAAATACAACAAAATTTCCTTATACAGTGGCTCAAGTGTATAAGAAAGAATGAAATGGAGGGCTTCCTGTTGTCTCAGAAATGAAAATGTAGGCTGTATGATGGAATAGTTAGATAGATGGATGGATAGTTACTTAGATGGATAGTTAGAAATGCACCATCACTGACCTTCAACAATACTGAATGTTTAAAAAAAGAACAAAAAAAACCCTGCCTGTCAGAACACAGAAATAGCTGCACAAGTTCTGCTGGAAGGACCACTGATCTCCAAATTTTACCTTTGACTAGTGACCACCAGCAGCAGTTTCAGAAAAAAAAAAAAAAAAAGAAAAAGTTTATAGGGTTATATTCTCACCTACTCCTGCCTAACCTCTGCCACTGTCTGATATTTTCAGTGAACAATCCAAATTCTTGTGTTGTCATAAAGGAATAATTCCTGTGTTGTAATAAAGAAAGAATGAAAAATCTTTCCTTGTCCTCTCAGTCTCATTTCATTTTACAGCACTCATTATTTTCCATAATTCACTATCTTTCATCCCTGATATCTTTTTTCTTGACTAAATAGATATATTTTCTTTACATTGTACAGTAACTATGCTGTAACTTCAGTTATCTTTGTCAGCCTTGTACTACTTTTTCAAAGGGTGTTTTACTATCATATTAGATATCACACTTCCTGAACTGTATTCACTATTCAAAATTTAAGTATGTTCTGAAGGTTCACAGCAGCATCAGTATGTTTACCATTTTCTTGTTTATTTCAGTAGGAATCTGTAACATATTTACTTGATGCCTATGGCTACACATTATGCTGATGCTACTACAGAGTTGTTTATGAATGGTATAAGATTTCTACCCTAATACTAGTTAATTTGAAAACTTTCATTGTCTGTGTGTAATTAATGGCATTTTTTTGCACATCCATGATATGCATGCCCTGAAGCTAATCACCATGGGGGGGTGGACGTGTGACTGCAGAGAGTAACCAATCTTAGCCTGTGTTTTGTCGCATGACCACTAAGTAAGAGTATATATGTGTTGTTAGAACGTGCATAGGGGGACACTGATATTCAATGTGTTGTTAAAACGTTCATTAAAGGGCATTGATGTTAAACTCATTGAGTCTCTGTCCTCGCCCGTCCACCCGTTGCACTCAAAGAGACTTACTGTGCCAAGCTCTACATTCTCCACAATCATTCACCCATTATTCTTTTTATCCCTGTCAGGTTCTTGGTTTTATCCCATGATGACTTAGTTTCTTTAGTAAGTTTACAGGATCTTCCTAAAAGGTTTTGGAAATCTGGGTACACTTTATGTCAAAGGTTTGTAATTTGTCTGGTGTGACTTCCTTTAAAAAAAGCTATTTTGACTTTTCCTCAATTTTTTGTCAATCTAATAATTTTATCCTTGAATACAATTTTTAACAATCACTCAATCACTCAAAAGTCAGACCTAATGATGTGCAGATAACCTTATGCTCCCAAGCCTTTTTATTAGTTTATGTTTTATTTTCCACATATAATTCCCCAAGGTCAATTAAAGCCACACTTAATATTTCAATATATTTGTATCTGGATTTATTTAATACTCTTGGATGAATACCACTTGCTTCTGGGAATCTGTGTGTTTTATTCTATTGATTAGCACTTATTCTATTCTGATGACATGTGTTTAATGACAGTTCCCTCCCAGTAAATGAAGAATTCAGTGTGAAAAATTTCTAGAACTCCTCCACAACAAATGTAAAACATTGAAATAGTTCCATTTTCTAGAAGTTTAGTGTTTGGTTTGTGGTTTTGTTAGTTTGCTTTTGGTTTGTGTGGTGTTGTTTTGGTTTTGCTTTTCTTTCACTTTTCTTGTATGTTATGTTATACTATGATCATCTGTACACTCAAAAAATTATTTTTATTATTTTTGTCATTATTCATTACTCTGCGATGTTTTAATTTGTTTTTACTAATAGTTTAAAATTTTTGGCAAGTATTTTCTCAAAATTTGTTCTGATCACATTCATTAAGGATTTAGATTTAATTGTCTCTACTGTTTTCTTTGTTCCATTGTATCTTTTTATTAAATGAAGATTTATTTTACTTCACACACATACTTAATTCTTTTGTTTCACCAGTTTAGATTTTTTGAGTTGGTTGATATGAGTGGTAAGCATTTCCAGTGAGATACCAGTGTAGTGTCTCTAATAATACATTTCACTCACCAGTATTTTATCATTTTGGTTTTTGCATTTTATTTTCTTTTATCTGCTTTGTTGTTTTGTGGTAGTGGTGATGGTGGGTTTTTTGTCTGTTTGTGGTTGTTTTGTTTTGTTCTTTTTCTCTTTCCCTTCATATGTGGCTTTGGGTTTTATTCACTAGAGGATTTTTTTTCCTTTTAAGGATGTTGACTTTGAGTTCAAATTGGTCATACTTGCATAGCTGTTTCTCATTAATTATATGGTATTAGGTCACTGCAAAATAATTTATGAAAGTATTTTTTTCTCATTCTGCCACAAAGGGCTGATGAATATCAGGACTAGTGGATGCTCCTTCATATGACCTATGAGATACTTACAAAATGTCAACAGAAATAGATAAAAAGGTGATTTGTATATTCATTTCATGAGATTTACTCAGCATGCTGTAATTTGTGAAGTCATATAATAGAGTTTTTCTGTCCGTGTTAGTGCTTTTCCTTTTCTTTGCAATTCTGTGAAATTCTCCCGTAGAATGACGAAGATATTGCTTGGTTCAAATTAGTATGATGTGCATTCAAAGATCTTGTATAGCTTCAATTATGTCATTTTTTTACACTTTGATTATGCCATCTTTTACACTTGTGTTTTACTTAGAAAAATGTGGTAAAACATAAGTACCTATTTAAGATTAATGACGTTAGTGCTAGCACTGACGATTACTGTTTCAAAGGAAAAAATGAATTTTTTATATTAGGTCAAGTGTATGTTGATTTCAAGGGGCAGAACACTGTAATAGTCACAATGGTTCCATATATCATTGGATCAAAAAGAAGAAAGTATTTTATTTAATTTTATTTCAGCAAAAATTATTAAATCTTACCTGCAATGTAATATGGATGGCTGAAGGTTTTTAAACCCTAATACAGAACAAATACTGCAGCATAGTTATGATAGGCTTTACTATCAAAGTTAATAATGAATGTTGAAAAGACTTCTGATGCATGAAATGCACAATACATAGAATTTTCATCTCATTTCAGTCAGTTGACTTGAACCAACAAAAGAAAAATATGATTTGAGTAAGATAACCGGACTACTTATCCTGTATGTGAATATGAGCAGAGTATGACGTTTTATCAGAATATTTTCAATATATAGGCTTATGTAAAAACTTGTAAGACCATAAAAATGAACTTGTATTTTCAGAACTTAGAGACCAGTTTCTTAAAATGAATAGTAAGCTATCGGATAGGGGTACATCTGGTACTAGCACAGTAGAGGTAGAGTCAAACAGCTCATATTTTCGGTCTAAGTGTGGGTCTGATGGATCAAACGGAACTCTTAGCATTGGAACAGTTTTTAGATATTTTTGTGAAATATACAGCAGATCTCAGAAAAACAAAATTCTTTCTGCACAGCCTTTTTCTTGAGACTTTCTGAATCATCCTGAAACATTGTATTGGGTACAGACAGTAGATAAAGCGTTATAGGAGATACAGTGGGTTATCAGGAAGTGTGGTTATTTTAAATAGTTATATATTAAACTTTTTTTTTTTTTTTGTTAGACCTTTTAGACATGTTGGTCATAGACAAAAATCATTTAAGGAATTAATATAATAAATTAAGTATTTTAAAATGTAAATGAAAAATTGCATTGCTATGCATGTTTACTATTTAAAAAAATCCTATGGTGAGAGTTCTATTGAAGAAGAAAAAGAGAAATAAGCATGCAAACAAGTAAACTGAAATAATTTTATTCAATGACTGTCTTTCTTTCCACTCTCTACACAGCCTTCAACAGATGACCCCTTTTCACAGTCCTTCTCAGTCTTATGTTCATTTTCTCTGTCGTTCTCTCCCTTAGGTCATCAGTCTTCCACTCCTTCAGTCCCTCTTTACCACTAAAGGTAAAGTTCCTGTATTGAAATGCCTCCAACTTATATTTTGGTCTGACACTCCATATTCCACAATAATTCTCCCTTCTTTTCCTGTTCGTTTTACTAGTGTTTCACTTTAACTCTCTTCAGCTGTATTTTAATTCCTTAATGTTAAGGTGTGGAGGGAAAGTATATTTTTCTAAGCAAACTACTTTTATAGTAACAAGAATATTTCATATTTTATGAAGGCTGTCTGAGGGTATTTTGTTGCATTAGGCTAAATAATTTAGCTAATTAAGAAAAGAGGAATAATATTAGAATTCATTCTCTTTACTAGTTATAAAGGGAGCCTAATTAAGTAGCTTAGATATGAGCTGTACTGTAGACAACTAAACCTAAGTGAAATCAATACTGCATGAAATGTCAACTTTTATCCTAAGGTTCAAATTTAAAAACAATATAGTGGCTATCTTTAATAATCAAATCCATTAAATTTGATAGTAAATCTCTTGACTCAGAGAAGCTTATGACTTCAGAATCATTTACAGTAATGAAAGCTGACAGTCATAAAATTAGTTTCCAGAAATGTTCATTAGAGTAAGATAACGGCAACAGGAAATTTCTGTGCAATTATTTGTAAATTCATGTTTCTATGAGTTGTACGCAGTATTGCTCTGTCCTTGATGTTCGTTCCAGGCAACGAATGGCCCAGCTGCTACACTCAGAGGACAAATACTTCTGATGAAAAATTTTGCCGTAGCAAGCAAGTTTATTACATGAAATTGGTGTATTTAAAAAATACATATATACCTCAAAAATAAAACTAGAGTGTAGTATTATTACATTTCCAAATCAGGGACAATGTGTTGTATCTCTTTGTTAGCAATCAGGACACATAACCACGGGCGTAGTTATATGCAGTGCTTTATTTCAGCACTGGGAAACCAGGGGTTCGCACCCAAAGCTGGCTTCAGCGGTCAGTTTAAGTTGCACAGTATTTATACAGTCCATTCACATACATATTCATATATTCATTAGGATCATTAGGATATGTAATAGTTACTCAACATTTATTGCAACATCGATTGCAACACCTTGGAACTACTTTGGTCATGCGCAGTGTCCCCTGGTGGTCTTGCAGGGGGGTCTTCAAGATGAAGTAAGTAGTCTTCATCGCTTCTGTCCTTTTCACCTTTGGGTACTACACATGCGTAGTACTCTATAATTGCATAACTGCTGACTTGTTCAATTTCCAGAGATACTGTATGTACTTCTTCTCATTCTAGGCATATTTGGGTTAAGATAAAAGCTAGGTTGATAAGATAAGAGTATACTCGAATCCCTTGTTAGGTAAAACACGATGCGCTTTAACATCCTTTCAGGACAGTTTGCAAAACTGATTCATCCTTTCAGGAACATTTTGTAAAACTGATTCTGTTACTAACATCTTCATTAGAAAAGGGATCAAAGCAGTCAGTTTTTTTCTTGTAAGAGAGATAGAAACAGTCAGACTCCTTTATGGAGACACTCTGCATTGGTAGAGACAGTAGTGCAAGCGACAAAACACAAATCCCATTGGGAAGAAAAAGGAAGGAAGTTACAGCGTTTAGGACATGCAAGTGAAAACCTAGAAGATGCAGACATGTGAGACCCACATATGTTCTGAAGAATCAGGATATTATTTTACTCAAGAAAGAAGAGAATATTTGGAAACGATTTTTTTTTCAGTTTAAAAGCTTCCACCCTCTCTGGAATTTCAGTTTAAGCTATGGTTACCACATATTAACTTTTCACTTGGAGAATGAAGATGACAACCAGCAGTAGAGGATTTAAAGCATGGCTACTCATCCATAATACAGAGATGAGAAAGATGTTATGTAAAGAAGTCTGAAAAGCAGACTTATAACTTCTGTACTGCTCCTGTAATAGTCTCATTCTCCCCACTGCTGTAATACCATGGAGTCTCACAAGACCAGAACCCTGAAAAACTTGTGCAACAAAATACAGGAGTGTCTCCTTGCTATGCCTTCAGTAGGACCTTGAAGTACTGGTCAGATGAACACCCCCTGAAAAAGGTTAAAAGGTCAGAATTGGTGTTAATTCAGACACTGGTCTGGAATTATTTGGGGTTTGCTAATATCCCTGAAACTTAACATAACAGCAAAATTTTAAAATAAATATAAGTAAAGAAGTAATTTATTTGCAGAACTCAAATACAGATCAGACAAATATTTGTTTCTAAGATGGATGCAAGGGTATATGATAAAAAAAAACATGCTTAAATTGGCCCATACTTTAGATCAATACCAAGAATTTCGGATTCCACAAGTGTCTTTCCTGGTTGAATTTTGATGATGTGTCTCACTTTCCTTGTACAGATTTACAGAATATTTAAATACAATTTTTATATATGTATTATTGTTTTGTATGCAACTACTCTTTATACATATGTGTATATATATACATAAGACTATGGGTTATAGTGATTCCAAGGTGCTGGCTGAAACATGAGTAGCTGCATATGTAGTTCCAAGGTAATCTCACATGGCTCCCTGTGTCAGCTTTGGGCTGTCCTGATTAATTTTCAATGACTCCTAATAGTCATCCTTATAAGACCTAGCACGGAAAGTTTTAAGTGTATGTAGATGGATGCACTGTGTCTGTTTCTTAGTTGAATTTCTTACACAAATTCCATAAAGTTAAAACCAATGCTTGTATCATGAGAATTTTTTAAGGAAAATCTTCATTTTTTTGTCTGAATTCCTAAAAGAACTGAAGATAATTCTTTGGAAGATATTCTGAAACCATCCACAAACAACAACTCTTGCTTATCTGGGGAAAGAATTTATTTAAATTCTATGACATCAGGTTTCATCTGAAGATGGATATTTTCTTCTTGGCCTTTTGGTTGGTAAATAAACTGACAGATTATAATCTACTATGAAAAAAACAGATTTATGGTTCTATATTGATTTGATGTGTCTTGGAAGCCTTTTAACTTGGATATATAAGTAAAATATGTTGTTCAGTAAGTACTTAATAACTGACAATATTTTATAATGCCACATTTAGCCTTCTATGTTCACATATATAGAATATACAGTAGCTCAAATAACTTGGCAACAGGCATGCAAATTCTAGAGCCTTCAAACTCATAATTACAAAAGCATATAATATTTGTTAACATTTTTAAATTTTGTGTTTGTTTGTTTTTCTTCTCTAACTGCCTGAGGTAAGATATTGTATCTATATCACATAATATCTGAAGATTAACAGACTCAGGAACAGCACACATACACAAAAGAAAAATTTAACAATGTCAGATAGGAACACTACAACTCCGTAACTCAGAGAAAACCAAATTGTGATAATTACTCTGAACAGTCATGTCATCAAAATTTGTATTCAAGCAAGACAGGTGACTACTACAGTAATACACTTCTTAACATGAATACTTGATCTTCAGTTATGCTGTTTTTTATTATATGGATTTCCTTCTTCTTTCTGTATGTATTATGCTTAGTAAGTTCTCAGAGGCAGTTGCACTCCATAGGAGAAGAGCTCACAAATAGATCAGATTTTCAAAGTCAAAACAAGTGAAACCAGTGGAACTGCAGTGGAACAGTTCCCTGCAGCTCTGTCCTCACCTCCCTTCATTTGCTGCCACATAAATTCTCTTAATTTTACCTTTTATTACTTTTGTCCTTCAGACCCTTTATCTCTGTGGAGAAGCACATTCTCATTTAATAAGGAGTAAAAACTGAATACAGTCCCTGTGAGTTCCTGATCATCCTGGATATAGCCCTACATATAAATGTAGATTTAATGCTGCTGCAGTTCACTGAACATCTGAAAAGAAAAGATAAATGTTCCCTGCTTAGACTACTGTGGTGACTTTGACATTGCTGGACATACATTTCCCCAGTAGTGACATTCACTGAAGAGACAAAAGAAGGATTAAACATTATAATTGTACTTTGACAAGAACATATGACTTCTGGGATGGATTAATACTTCTGCAGAGGATTTTACTACTATGTTTGACAATACTTCCTTGTGAACTTTTATTCTGGGTGTCTTTTTTCTTTAGCAGTAAAATGACTCATGGACTTCTCTGGGCAAACATTTATCTCTCTTCCAAGGAAAATATACTGTTAGTTTATGAAAGGTTATCCAGAATTTTCCACTGCTCAGCAGAATTCGGTCATCTCAGGTGACCTTAGAGTACGTCATAGATTCTTACTTTTTACCCTAGGTGACCTCTTCTGACTATAATCTTGGATAACTGAAACATAACTTTTTTTTTTTTTTTCTTCTTCTTCCGTGTAATTCTGAGTTGGAGAAATCCATGATAGGGTCCATTTAGATTGTTGACCAATCTATGGGTACGCAAAGTCTTTCTGGGCAAAATAATCATGTTTATTCTGAACCATTCCAGGTGGCCAGATTCATGTCTTCCAGAACAGTGACACTACCTTGACTAATTTCAATGAGAATCTTATTTAGCTGGAGCTTTAAAAAGAGATCTGTCCAGATTTTTTCTTGGAGGAGTACTCCAAAATTACCGAAAAGGCTTTAAAACTAACCCCTCTCCTACCACCTCAAACAAACAAACAACAAGAAAAAACAACAAAGAAACAAAACAACAGAGTAAAAAAACCAGAGTAAATCCAACAATTTTTGCTATATTGTGGGAAGGGAAATCACTGTTTTCAGAGTAGCTTTGGTTTTAGTGTTAGTTTCTCAGTGGCTTCCTGAATGGAAGCTAACTCTACACAGTCCCACTTGCTTCTTCTGAAGCCATCTTCTGTTTGCTATCAGTTCTCCAAAGCCCCTTTGTCTGCTTTATTTCTCAGTTTGTGGATGATGGGAAAACTCTTGGTCCTATGCTGAAATCTCCCCATTTTCCTAGGAAAACCTTTCCCCAGGCATGCTAAAATGTCTATAGAAATACATCAGGTTTCCTTGGACACCCAGGAGGTTCACCTGATCTCTCATTTTTTCCTTACGGGAACACAAATAAAGAAGTAATTTGTCGTATTGATACTGCAACAGTGCCAGTTTGTGAAAAAATGTGCACATAGGAATAGCACTAAGAAACCTTGTTGATACCTTTTGAATCTCATGGAAGTAACTAATGTGCACTTTAGCTCAGTAAAAAAAATAAAAATATTACCAGCATTTTTTATATCTTCATATATTAAATGGTACCTACTGGTCATATGAATTGCAATCAAAGAGTGGGTCTTGAAAGATGCATCTGTCTCCGATTAACTTCAATTTAAGTGTTGCACTTTGCATAAAGGAAGATTTTCTGATTTCTATATTGCTCTGAATTTCAATGGAATTCGTGGGACTACTATATAAGGTGCCCAGTTGCATTACTTAAGTACTTAATTTAATTGGGATGAATTTGAGGTTTACTTTATCTATTCAGCTCTAACACATGCATTTCTTGTGCAACCATGCAATTATGTCTCATTGGAGAGGCAATACTGCAACATTTCATTAACTTTGTTGTAGTTTCAACAGTGTGTCAGGAAAATAATACAGTTGTCTAGTAAGTCTAACACACTGGTAAATTGCTAGAAATGAACTCTTACAAATAACAAATTCAACAGTAAAGCAACTTACAGTGTTCACTGATCAGCTTAATATAAGATTTTTGACTTCTGCATTTTTATGCAGCATTTTTTTAAAGTGCTGCTTCAGTATTTTTTGCTTTTAGCAATAGAAATGTTTCAAACTATCGTAAGTTGGAAAATTCTTAAAACACCAATGCTTACTTGATATTTCCTAATGAAAAACACTGACTTTATATCAGCAGTTCTAGGTAATAAAGCCTTGGATTAAACTTACTACCTACTCTAAAACTCTATACAAAGAAGTGGTCTTACTAAATCATGCACCAAATGGATCCAGTCAATACCAGAACCCAAGTCTGTTCTTCTAGAAGCTTCCAAAAATCTTTTTCTGTAATACTGATGGACAAACTTTCACTTCGCTGTGAAGAATATAATTTTGGGAAGTTTTATAGTTGGAAAAGGAAAGACATGCTTTAGCCTGATTCGGTTTTGTTTGCTTCTGTATTTCTCTAAGAATGTCATAATTCCTTCTTCTCCAGCACCCTACCACCGTTTGCAGAGAACAAGAGCCAAAAAGAATTGGGACACATTATGCAACGGTAACAAGTGATCTTATTTAGGTTTAATAGCAACTGCTCCACCAGTAGTGGAGAGATAGAAATTATTTTTGTCTAAACTGCTACGGAAGTTTTCATTCTAACACTGTCATGTATGTGTAATTCTTAAATGAAAATTGTAATAAAACAAATTTTGATACATCTTTTTGGACAGTGATTCAGAAAAAAAACAGTATGGCCAGCTCTTGTTAGTAAAGTAGCTATAAGCCTTACACTGTATCTTAACTTTGCAAAGCGCCAAGGCTCCAGTACTGGCCTCTTAGGTTTGCTATGACTTTGCAATGAGAATATACTGCTGAGTCAGAGTTTGATATTAGGTATTTTTTGCTATGGTGTGAAGTTGAATTGTAGGACAGTAGCTGCGTCATTCTTTGAGGGTATTGATTTCCTTCCTTTGCTGATAAAAAAGACTATGTGACTAGTTTCAACTTGATTTACATTTAGATGGCTTACATTTAGTGAAACTCCCACCTATACTGAGCATAGGTTAGGTTCTTCACTGAGCCACAGAAGACATTCAATCAGTTTCCTTCTCTTACTGAATATTGTAGACTTGACCTGTCGTCCTGAATCACTGAAACCCAAATAAATTCAAAAATACTAGTGAAAAATTTTAAGATTTCTTTACACAAACCTGTACTAAATCATAAGCTGCTTAGATGGATATCAATATTAGTATAGACACTACTTGTCCACTTTATTGTAAAGGAGCACATAATGTGTAACTCTTTACCACGTTTTTCACATGATTCTACACCAAATATGGTACCAGGCTTCTCAACCATTTTTCTGGAGAAGTCAATGGACTGGACAGGTGAGGTGGTTTTATGTGTTTTTGTTTGTGTTTTTGTAGTTGTTGTTTGTTTGTTTGTTTTTACTGAGAAAGTATGAATGCTCCATCTCTGCAACTGTTCAAGGCCAGGTTGGACAGGGCTTTGAGCAACCTGATCTAGTGAAAGATGTCCCTGCTCATTGCAGGGAAGTTGGTCTTTCCAACCCAAACCATTCTATAAATCTATGATTCCATGATTCTATGATCACTTGTCTTTGAGTCATGCTGCAAATGAACCATTAATGCTTATTTACAAACAGAATTGTAGGTAAATGTTTACATACAATTTTCTCATTTTATATTTATATACTTTTGTAGCTAATATTTATCAAGCGAAAGATATTTTGCTGTAATTTCAGATGCTTGTTTTTTTCCTCTTCTCTATATCGCTATAAGTATTACAAAACCTTTTTGAAGGATCTTGATATTTTTTACCAGGTTAATTCGGTATTTTATTAATTACATTTCTGAAATCATCCATTTTCTGTCATTATTGAAGTTACTCAAACTCCTATTAAATACAAAAAAGAAGTCAGCATTCCAGGCTGCAGTTTGATTAGTCATAGGATTTCCCAGTAGATAGTGCATCAAAGCTTTCAGACATAGCTACTGGAAAAGAAATCTCAGATCACAGAGGAGTATACCCACACCCACCCCTCAGGTCTGTTTGAAGGAGATACTTTGTGAGTCATACACAAAGAGAAAAAAAAAAAAAAAAAGAAAAGAAACAAAACAAAACAAAACAAAACAAAAAAGCCCCGCAAGCTTTCAGCTGTACAGCTTCAAAGTTTCTCTAACACAAATCAGATCTCCACGAAGACCAAAGTCCCAAAAGGTAGAAAATGCTCATTGAACAGGGCAACTTTATCTCCATCTTAACAGATGAAACTAAAAATAATAGTTTTATTTTTTTAAGCAGCAATGTTATGGTATTTCCCCTGGCCCCCATATGCAGACCGATATTACATTGAAAATAAACAGTTTATTTAGAATAAAACAGTATTCATGGGGGGCTGATTTTATGTCTTTTGTTTTTGTTTGATTATGTTTTTTTGTTTGTTTGTTGTTTTTTTTTTTAATCTGAAAATTTGACTAAATTGTAGATGTACCTGAGTAAACATTCACCATATACTTCACCCAGACCACCTTAGGAGTTAGGTATGTCATTATGTGTTTATGTACATGGATGATACCCATTGTTACCTAGCAATCCTATAAATTACTTATTTTTCTTAAATATTGTTGCAGATTGAAATTCAAGACAATTTCAAACATGTTCAAAGTCCACTTAAAACATTGAAAGATTGTGGCGTAGTTCAATATGTTATGGAGCATTCATATTTTAACAACTTCTTTTTCTATCTATTGGGAGTAAAGGAAGTGGGAAAGCCGGAAGGATGCTAAAACCTTTTTGAAAAGCCAGGAGGATGCTAAAACTTTTTTGAAGCAGAGATAAATGAGGTTGAGAACAACATACCCGTGTTCTGTCCGTGCTACAAAGGGAGCAACTGAATTGAAAAGAAGTTAGATATTTTCTTAGGGTGATATAAAGACATCAATACTGTACAACCTTAGGGCTGTGGAGCACTTTCTAACACCTGGGATTCAAAAACTCACTTCCAGCTCACCCAACAAAGGAGATCTCTGCAGTTATTATTCACCTTGATTTTCACCGCTAGGAAATGTACGGGTAGTCAAAAAGATTGACACTGTCTTCCAGCAATACAAGATTTAGATAATCAGAGGATCAAAGGACAGAGGAGACTCACCAGAGAATTAGAGTTTGGAACAGGTGATGTCCCAATCCCATACTGAAGAATCAATGAGTCACTTGTCAGTGTAGCAGCCCAGACAGATACCAGCCCTTATAGATCCATGGAACCCAAGTTTACACATCATATACAGCTGTTCTGTCATAAGTACAAATGGTTATGACCCACGTATTACTTACACTTTGTGTTCCACAGCAAATGTTTTGAAATAAATTTCTCTCAGACTTTTCAGTTGCTGGTGACATCAGTTGTAAGAAAGAACAATTTCATTTTTTAGTAGAACTTGTTGAAGATTGAAAGCTGAGTTCTGTACATGCAAATATTAAAAGATATAATCTTTAATTGGGGTGACAAGCTACATCTCCTCATGCTTAAAAAAATGTAGTTTACTTTTGGAAGAAGGAGTCCTTAGTGGAGGAAATGGGTGTGTTCCTATTTTGTTTGTTTGTTTGTTTGTTTGTGGTTTTTGTTTTGGTTGGTTGGGATTTTTTTGTTTGTTTGTTTGTGGGGTTTTGTTTTTGCTTTTTTCTTTCCTAAAGGTTGTCCTTGAAGAATAAAGGAGGTTATTATCCATGGGAACCTAATGCTATTTGTTGATGCTGGAAGTGCTAAGATCATAAGGATGTAAGTCATCAAAATACCTCCACACAAGACCAACAACAAACTGAGCTGCCTAAGGAAGAGCATTACTAGCAGGGTGAGGGAGGTGATCCTTCTACTCTTCTCATCCCTCAATGTGTATAATTCCTGAGAGAAACTGAAGAAGGGCCAAACTCTTCTCAGTGGCGCCCACCAACAAAAAAAGATGCAAGGGGCATATATTGAAATGTAAGAGCTTTCACTTAAAGGTCAAACATTGAAACAGGTGGCCAGAGAGGTTGTGTATATCCATGCCTTAATAATTTATATTCTCTTTTCCCACACATGAAGCAAGTCACTCCAGACTTTTTTTAATCCATTGTCCTTAGTATGGTGTTCTTTCTTTTCTTGAAGAGTCTTTCAGGTCTGAATCATGACTATTCACTGATAAAACTGCTGAAAACTGCAACATCAGTGCATTTGCTACTAAATAATCACAAATTTACGGAAAAAATACTGTCCAATTTGTATCAAGTCTCAACTAAAGTGAGTGGAAACTCAGGAATATAATCTGTCTGCACCTAAGTTTCCACTCTGTAAAAGCAGAACAATGTTATTTCAAGAGTATACATGAGTGTTGTTAAGATATGTAAATAGATTCTAATCACTTACTGATGAAAGTCACGGAAAAACTCAGAATAAAATTTGCAATTTCATTTTTGAGCAATTTCTATGGGAAGTTTGAACTGGTAAAGTTTCTGTGAAATCACGTTTAATATTAATCAATATGACTAAGAGAAAATAATGAATTGGTAATTTTTGAGTGTGACACTTCCATCTGTTTTGAATATGTTGTGATCTGTCTGAAGCAATAAAGTCAATTCAGTAAGCAAAGTCTTAATTTTCATGTAAAACACAAGGATATTGAAACAGTGAATTTGAGTTTCACAGACTTTCACATTTAACATTAATTTTGACATTTTTGTCTGCTAAGTACTTGACTCTATAAAGTATTCTAATGTTTATTTAATGTGTTCTAAGACCTTTTATACAATCTGCAAAAAACCTACTTCATTATGTTATGTGTGGTGTTTTGTAACCGTTTCAAAACTATTTGCAGAGTGTTCCTATTTCTTGTTTTAATATCAGCCTGAGTTTTTGCTTAATCTATTGTTTCTCTGATTTTTTTGGATAGAAATCTTTGTTTTCTTCCTTGTTTATTTGGTTTTCCTGAAATGTATTTCATGTGTATATCTCAGTATAGTTATTGGCTAATCTATACATCTTTGTATCTGCACTAAGTTGGCAATGCACTTAAGTAGAATATCACGTCAAAAAAAAAAAAAAAAGGTTTTATTTTCTGAAGTATTTCAAATTTTATAAAATAACTGGCAATATGAGTACTAATTCTTTTAAGATTTCTTCCTATCTTTGGAAACATAGTGTTTGCATTCAGAAATTTCTTTTTGTCATTGTTAGAAATAATTTCCATAGTGATATACTTCTAATCAGGATATTTAGTCCATTTAATAATGGAGTTCTTATTTTTTCAAAATAATAGTAATAATATATTTTCCTGTTCTTAAAATACAGAGGGTAGCAACAGAAATTGTAGTATGTCTTATTTATATATGTATAAAGATGCAGACATATATAAATCACACATACATATATATAAATAACAAATACATATATATATACATACATATATATATATAACATTTGTAGAAATGCTTATCAAACTGTAAAGCTCCAATATTTTTTCCTTCATTATTTGTGTGGAAATCAACAGCCTTTCAGGGAAAGCCAGTGATACATTGCAGCAAGAAGGGCTGAGAATAGAAGACACTTGCTGTACCAGCCCATATTAAAATGTGGTGTAAAAGAACATGTTACTCCATTTCAGACCTCTGTGCAGTGGCTTACAGATTTGGGATTGTGAACTATCAGGGGTTGATCAATGACTTCCAAAGGGCCTGTGAACATTACTGAGCAAGTCAAGACTACCATAGGCAGGCTTTTTAGTCATATATTTTACCACCTAATAGGGATAAACTTTATTATGACCTGATATACTTTAGTGGTAAAGACCGATCATTTAAAGAAACGCCCTATCATTCCTTTGAGTTCATATCCTTAAAACCATGAACTATTGTAACTTAGAACTTCTTTTCTGGCACATACTTAACATATAAAGTACAGTTTCAGCAAATCTGTACTGATTATCCCCCAATATTAGAATATAAATCAGTAATAAATAGTAAGACTCTAAGGTCTAATATATGCTGCATGAATTCACCATACAATTGGTAAAATTAAAGCAAGGAAGCCAATTCAGTGAGCTTCCTTTACTTATTGAAAGTCTTGAAATCAACTGAACCATTATGACTGGAACGAGGCAGAAAAATAACAGTTCGTTCTCATTTTGCTTTATGTATTCTTTCCGGATAATACTGAAAATCAGATGGAAAAATCCTCTCTTGGTTCACAGGTTCCAGTTCTCTGTTTTTTGCACTCAGTTGTATAATCTGCGATGACTGACAATTAATTCTGAGGATGTTAATTCTAAATTACTTAAGAGCTTATTATTGTATTAATATTTATTTATTTATTTAATCTTTATTTTTAATACTTTCATTGAGATTTCTTAGCATTTTTTGAGATGAAGAAAACACAAGTCAGAAAATGCTGTTGAAATTAGAGCATCTGAAAAAAACACGTTTCTTATTTTATGTTTTATACTGTACACACCTGCTTTTAGGATCTACATATCCTGCCAAATCTACCACTAAACCATGTCCCTAAATACCATGTCTACATGTTTTTTAAGCACCTCCAGGGATGGTAACTCAACCACTGGGTAACTCAAACTGGGTAACCTGTTCCAATGCCTGACAAACCTTTTGGTGAATAAAGTTTTCCTAATGTCCAATCTAAACCTCCGTGGTGCAACTTGAGCCCATCTCATCTTGGCCTATCACTTGCTACTTGGGAGAAAGACCAACACCCATCTTGCTACAACCTCCTTTCATGCAGTTGCAGAGAGCCATAAAGTCTCCCCTGAGCCTCCTTTTCTCCAGAATAAACAACCCTAGGTCGTTCAGCTGCCCCCCATAAGATTTATTCTCTAGATCCTTCAACAGCTTTGTTGGTCTTCCCTGGACTCTCTCCAGCACCTCAAAGTCTTTCTTGTAGTAAGGGGCCCAAAACTGAATACAGTATTCAAGGTGGGGCCTCATCAGAGATGAGTGCAGGGAGGGACAATAACTTCTCTAGTCCTGCTGACCACACTATTCCTGATATAAGCCAGGATGCTCTTGGCCTTTTTGGCCACCTGGGCACACTGCTGGCTCATATTCAGCTGGTTGTCTAGCAGCACCCCCAGATTCCTTTCTGCCAGGCAGCTTTCCAGCTGCTCTTCCCTGAGCCTGTAAGGATGCATGCGGTTGTTGAGACCAAAGTGCAGGACCTGACACTTGACCTCATAGAATTGGCCTCAGACCATTGATCCAGCCTATCCAGATCCCTCTGTAGAGCCTTTCTACTCTCCAGCAGATCAATACTCCCACCCAACTTGGTGTCATCTGCTAACTTACTGAGGGTTCACTTGATCCTCTTGCCCATATCGTTGATAAAAATTTTAAACAGATCTGGCCCCAATGCTGAGCCCTGGTGAACACCATATGTGACGGGCCACCAACTAGATTCAACTCCATTCACCAGAACTCTTTCGGTCTAGCCATCCAGCCAGTTCTTTACCCAGCAAAGAGTACTCCCATCCAAACCTTGAGCAGCCATCAGCAAATGATTAAAAAAATCCAAAAATCTCACAATACTGTTGTAGATGTTATCATCCCTCCTCTCTCAGAGCCCTGAATTATTCTAAATTTTATTCTTTATTTGTAATTGGAATTCTCCAGTCACAAAAGATTTGTAAAATTTGATTCATATTTGTAATTTTCCAGACGAAGCCTGGTTAACTAAAATTATAAAATAACTTGAATTTCTGAAAATTCCATCAATATTGTCATGTCATGCAGCTTTTTGTTAATCTATACATCACTTTTTTTTAATTAGTCACTCATCTTCTTTTACAGCAATTTTGTTTAAAAATGGTGCTAAAAATATATATTTTCTATAGTTCATGTGGGGAACCTTTCCTGGATGAGACTGAGGTTTTTTGCATTTGGGTAAATCTCCTTAGTGTCTCCCATGAGTGACGAAATTTCACAACCATATTGCATAACGATTTCACTGACAGGGCTTCCCATTCACATGAGTTACACTTCAGTCTTCATTGTATTTCACAATTTGGGGATAATCTGTTCTAAAACCGGTGGATGAATCAGACATTACTTCCAAAATCCTGAATATTCTTTGAAGTACATGGTAGTAGTTATTTTTCGTTCTCCGAAAAAAAAAAAAAAAAATCACACCCACATTTTATCTTGCCACACTCTCAGCTTTGCTGAATTCAAACACATATATGAACTCCTTTGCTTTTCTGAAAACAACTTGAATACTGTCAGCTTCACAGGATCTTTAGTCTTGGATCAAAAAATAGTATTTAATTTTAAAAAAATAAATATCTATGATGGAGGAACGGTGTCATAGAATCTCAGAATCACAGAAAAGTTGAGGTTGGAAGGGCCCTCTGGAGGTCATCCGGTTCAACCTTCACTCAAGCAGGGCCACCTAGATCCAGATACCCATGACCATGTCCAGACAGCTTTTGAATATCTCCATGGAGGGACACTCCACAACATCACTGGCCAATTGCTTGTTCACCATCAGAGTAAAAAAGTGTTTCCTGATTTTCAGGAGGAACCTCCTGTGTTTCACTTTGTGCCCATTGTCTCTGGTGCTCACTGGGCACCACTGAAAGGAGCCTGGCTCTATCCTCTTTCCATCCTCCCTTTGGGTATTTATATACACTGATAAGATCTCCCCTGAACCTTGTCTTCTCAAAGTCAAACAGTTTCAGATCTCTTAGCCTTTCCTAATGCGACAGATGCTCCGTTACTTCATCATTTTTGTCACCCTTCATCAGATGCTTTCCAGTATGTCTATGACTCTCTTGTACTGAGGAGCCCAGAACTGCACACAATTCTTCAGGCGTGGCCTCACCAGTGCTGAATAGAGGGGAAGGATTGCCTCCCTCAACCTGCTGGCAATACTCTGTCTAGTGCAGTCCAGGACACCGTTAGCCTTCTTCACAGCAAAGGTACATTGCTAGCTCATGTTCAGCTTGGTGTTCCCCAGGATCTGCAAGGCTTCTTCTGCCAAGATGGTTTCCAGCATATACTGGTGCCTGGAGTTGTTCCTCCCTAGGAACTTACAGTGGCTTACAGTTCTTCTTATGGCACTGTCACATACTGTCATCATTAATTCTCATATATAAGTGATACCATAGAAATTCACAATGTTCAACAGTATACGAACTGAAAATAGAAATTTATTCGCAAAGAAATTAAAACATAAAATGCTACTTGGCACAGCATGGAATAATTATACTAAAATATATTTTGAGAAAAAATGCAAAGTATGGAAGATTTCTTTAGGATAAGAAATGTTTGCTTGGTATAATATTAGTAAATTGCAAACCGCTGAATACCTACAAGATTTTTGTTGCTTTTGAGATAGAAACAAACCTGATAAAAAGTTGCCTTCAGTTTCAGATATTATATATTATTAATTTATTTTTTCTTTTAGTATTTTTGTTTAGATAATAAATCAAATATTACTGTATTGATAAATAATTATTTAATCACAGAGACTGCAATTGAAGTACCTATAACAATACATATAAACATATGTATATGTGTGTGTATATATCTACAAATGCAGCATTTTAGTAAAGCAAAGAAAAACCTCATACAGGACATGCCTCCAGAGATATCCTTTTTTTTTCCTCCAAATAATTTTCCTTTTCTTTGTTCTTTTATAAAATCAAATACCCTCCATGTCTCTTCACACTGCAAAAAATCCCCCAAAAGAAAGCAAAAAAAACCCCATTGTGATCAATGTTCCAGGTCTTGAACAAAATCATTTAATTAAAACTTCATTCCTAGCTCAACTTGTCTTGGAAATCAAGCTGAAAATATAGCCAGGGTAAGTCCTTTAAAAGACATATTTCATTCCATACAAGCGTGAGGATTTACTATACATTTAAAATATTTAATATGAAGTTTGGTGCAAAGAAACTTAAGCTCCTGGCAGAAAAATAGCCGATCTTTTCTTTTATTCTGTACAAAAGAGAAAAATTTTAGACTTTGTAATGACATGATAATTAATATGGAAGACTATGTTTTTTTTTTTCTGCTACTTAAGTAGAAACATTAGAGTCTAAATACTGAGACTGAATGTAAAACAAATTATTTCTATGATTGAATTTGCTCATTTTCTTTGAAGCATACCCTCATTATTTCTTCCAAGAACATATAGTTTTGTGAATTCATACCATATAATTTTGTTGAAAAGAATCAGTTCAGAGGAGATCACTACAGAACCTGACAGTTACACTAGAGAAGTGAACCTAGGCTTGTTTTGAAGAGTTATCAGATCCAAACAGAAGACAATATGAGCTGCAAAAAGAGTGAAGCTGTGTTCATAAGATTGCCTTAGGCAAACCAAATGTTCAGTTCACTTTCACTCTTTATTTGCCACAGAAAAGAACTATAAAAACTAGAAAAAAATATTTGATCGTATTTTATTCCTATGGGACCTCACTATGTCTAAAGTAATATGATTGTGATGAGAAGAGTTATCTCTGGAAAGCACCAAGTCCATTCAAACTTCCTGGACGGAAATTTTACAGTACAGTATTTTGACAATACAGCTCCCTAGGAAATACTGATCCCCTAGGGTACAACCAAGATTTAACTATTGCTCTTTTTGGGTAGCTGGCTTTAATGTACTTCTACTGGAGGGGTTCAAAACATGTTTATACTGACAGTGTCTTCAGAAGTGCTTGGGAGTGGTTAGAACCAGCTAACTCCTTAGCAGGGATCTGTTAGGTTGACTGAAGTACAGAGCAGTTCAGAAAACAAACAAGCAAACAAACAAAGACAAACAAACAAAATCACAACAAAAACTCCACCCTACTTCTTTTACAAGCCCAGTCAAATGCAAGTCACAACATAGCAAAGTTGCATGATTTGAAATGCACAGTAAATGGACATGGATTATTTGTGCAGTCAACCTTACTACAGTTTTCCCCATCATGTTTGCAGTGCAGGCAGATGGAGAAGGAGCTCAAGTGCACAGTCTGCATTTAACCTCTTCTGCTATCCATTCATGCCAGTGAGACATCTGATTATAACAGGCAGCAAGTGAAATAGAAAAGGGAGGGAAAAGGATATGGTAGGCAAAGATAATACCATTAGAGGTAGCATGACTGCATAGCTATTAAATGAAAGCATGGCCTGTGAGAGAAGATTTTGAAAGAAAGCATGATAAAATCACATTTTACCATAGACAAGGACTCCTACAGCCCTAGACCCTTTAGTAATCTTGCATGCAAGCCATGCTGTAACTGGCCAGTTCAGAAAATATGCCCAAAGTTCACCATCTGAAGCAGTGCTGACAGAAGAGTATGTGATAACAAAGTCTGAATAGCCAATAGGGCAGCCAAGTAGATTTCTAGTAAGGTACTTGTATCTATAGTGAGATTCCTCTAACAACAGAGAGGCCTGGCTATATATATGGGCATGGTTGATCTATAGGATGGTGACAGAAGAGAATTAGCAGAATTGAGAGCTGTTTGAGGATTTTTTCTGATATCAAATTATTCTTCCTGTATTTGAACTTGATCTGTCTCTAGTATTGATAAGCAAGCAACTGTCTCCTTACTTCACCAGAAGTACAAAATGATGCAACATGTTTGATGACACAGACATGCAAGACAGGAGTAATTGCCCTGAAGCTGAGGTGACTGAGTTACCAGAAAGGCCATGGCTATATGGTCCAGAGACCAGGGTTCTGAGGGTTGAATGCTGGAGGGACAGAACAGAGGTCCAGTGAGACCCATGCTTGTGCATGTGCCTTGGGGGGTGTTGAGATCTGCTAGCAGGCTTTGACCAGGCAGCAAGTAAGAGCGGGAACAGGCCATTCCTGTTGTTCACGTTTATGTTAGTGGTGCTCAGGTGTAATGTGCTCTCTCTAACAGTATTGCTATTTGCTAGTCTATGGGCGTTTGACCATGTCTGTAGAAGGTGTGTGTGTGTGCATGTATCTGTTTGGTAGTACAACAGGAAGGACAAGTCCCTCAGGTCCTGCAGTCTGTTAGATTCATTCAGACCTTAAGAATTTACACAAATGTTGTTCTCTGCATAATTAGACCATTGAGTCAGAATTTATGTCAAGTTAGACAGCAACATCTACTGTAATCCACAGAAGCAAGTAAGACATTTAAATAGTATGATAGTATTTGGAAAGTATTTTAATAGAGTAAAACAGGCATAAATTGGAGATAAAAAAAAGTTTTTGGAGTAGGTAATGTATTTCCTGCAGCAGATACAATCTCTTATTTCCCCAGCTGTAGCAGTACAAATGAAATGATGTGATAAAACACTTTCTTTAGATTAAAACACAGTGCAGTTAATATAAATGTTATTATGTTGGCCATCTATTTTTCATTTGTACTAATCAAATATAGAACTACATTATGCAGAAGTATAATCTGGAAAACCAAATTTTCCTATGAAAACAGAGTGTTCAATTGCAGTCACAGTTTTTATATTTTCAGCCCTTTAATAGGATCATATGTCAAGATTTTCTATAACTCAGGTTTTCAAGTGTAGAAGTTATTTTAGTCTAGGCTCACTAGTGATAAATTCTAAGCCAAATATATTAAATGTTTTGCTTTGTTACTAAGGAAGGTAATATTAGCCTCATTTACTAGATGAATGTGGAAACGAAATGTATTACTATCGATTGTTCCTGTCAAGCATGGTTAATTCTCTCAAACAAATAATTAGTTATTTCCATTTCTGTAGAGATGTCACGTACAGAATATACTCAGCTCATTTTAATTCAATATTCTCTATATTTCAAGAAGTCTCTCAAATGAAGATAACAAAATGTCTTAGCAGACAAAACCCATCTGTACAAAAATGTATTTGAGAGTAGTGTATTTTAACATTGCAATACTCCATTTACAAAAGTACAAAAGAGTTGTCACTGCTGGTGGCACCTGGATTTTTTTTTTTTTTTACTGTAGCAATGATTATGAAGTAAAATGGTAGATCCAGATGAAGTACATATAGCCAGATGCCAAATACATACATGCAAATTTGTGTTTTTTATTGTAGAAGATATTTTTTACATCCAGATAATAGAATGCCATAAAAATCATAATAGGTTTAAAACATGGAACATTAATAGGTATCAATATTAAAATATCAGAAAAACTAAATAAAATATGTTTTATTTAAAATCAGATGCTCAAAATTTTATCAACTGAATCTTTAGTTACTAGGCAGAGCCTACTAAAACCCTCTAAATTCACTGTTTTCATCACCAGCATCAGCTAACTTATATAAAGAATCTTTTGTAAAATATTTATTTTGCCTTCTAGGTTGCTTGCTTCTAATGGCATACTTTAATAGTGCACTTTATGTTTTGGTGTGACAAGTATCACGAGATCAGGCTTTCTCAGTAAATGAAGAAAAATCTTGCATTTCAGTTTCATTCAAATTCACTTCCTTTATACTTTGACAGGAGAAAAACCATGTAGAAATTTGAGGGTTTGGGATATATATCTTGTGATACCATAAACTTATGAAATATGAGTATGTGGCTGCAATTCAGGTGCCAGCTACTTCACAGCTCAGTTTTTAATGACATAAGGTTAGAGGCTAAATTTCCAAAGAGATCCAAGGGGATTTATTGGTATTATTACTGGATTTGATGGTGAGACAGAGGCTTAATCCCTATGTACTTCTCTGTTTTAAAAAAAAATAATAAATTCACAGAATTCTGAACAAAGAACAGGATGTGTGTGTAACAAAATTTAACCTTGAAAGAAAATAAAACAGGCCTGTCATCTTGTTTGTGTGTTATTTAAACAGAGAATTTTGTTTCATCTCTTCACAGGAATATGATCTGAACAGAACTGGCAGCTCTTTAAGGACATTACTCTTGCAACACAAGAGCTCTTGATTCCCATGTTCAGGAAATCAGGCAAGGAAGGCAGCATACCAGTAAGGTTCAGTAAAACCAAAGTGTAGGAATGAAATGCACAGGGGTATGTATTCTGGGCAGAACAGAAGGACACTGCCTGGATGTGTAGAGATGGGATTAGGAAAGCTAAGGCACAGCTGGAGCTGAATTTAGTAAGTGATGTGCAGAATAGTAAGAAAGTTTTCTTCTATAGTTACGTTGGCCAGAAAAGGAAGATTAAAGAAATTGTACTCCCCCTTGGCACATAAGACAGGAGAACTAGTGACAAGCAACATAGA
This sequence comes from Patagioenas fasciata, assembly GCF_037038585.1. NCBI lineage: Eukaryota > Metazoa > Chordata > Aves > Columbiformes > Columbidae > Patagioenas > Patagioenas fasciata. The sequence goes on along the minus strand of NC_092520.1, from coordinate 42,513,846 downwards.
GATGGCTGAGGTACTCAACGCTTTTTTTTTTACCTCGGTTTTCAATTGTAATGTCTCTTCCAATATCTCTCAAAACCCTGACACTCAAAGCAAAGACTGTGGGAAGGAAAGTTTCTCCCATCATAAATAAAGATCAGGTTTGAAAACACCTGAGGAACATACACAAGTCCATGAGACCTGACAAAATGCATCATAGGGTCCTAAGGGAACTGAGCCAGTCTCCATCATATGTGAAAAGTCATGGCAGTCAGGCAAAATCCTCAGCAACTGGAAAAAGAGAAACTGGTCATAGAATAGAATGTCCTGAGTTGGAAAGGACCCACAAGGATCACCAAGTCACAGCCTGCATATGACAACCTCACAGTTCAAACCATGTGTCTGAGGGCCTTGTCCAGTCTCTTCTTGAACACTATCAGACTCACGGCTGTGACACCTCCCTGGGGACCCTGTTCCACTGCTCCACCACCCTCTGGGTGAAGAACCTTTTCCTAATGTCCAACCTACATCTCCCCTAGTACATCTTCCTGCCATTCCATTGGGTTGTGTCAACACCAGAGGTAAAAGATCAGGGCCTCCCCTTCCTCTTCCCCTTGTGAGGAAGCTGTAGACCGCAATCTTCTGGTGAACTCCAAGAACTCTTCTTCAACTTATTTCTGAGTTACAAGACTAATTTTGAAACGTATATTCAAATCACTCAACAAGTGAAAATGTGTTGGACGATAATTCCTCACAAGGTGGCTCTCAGTACTGGAAAGGGATGTGATCATATTTTATCGTAGACTTGTAGTCTTTGCCAGGGTAAAGTTAGTATCTCCCTAAAAACCTCTGAGCAACCAACTGAAAATGAGAAGGGAAGTGTTGCCATTTCTTATCCTAAAATTCTGTTCCAGGAGAGGGTAAGCACCCAGAAACACCTTATATTTCAATACAATAAAATACGTTGCTTGATTTTACTTTAATCCTGTATGTCTTTTCTTAGATGTCATGTGTTTCATCCTAAATTGGTTCCTCTGATTTCCTCCTTCAACAAAAGAAAAGGTGCAACAGCTGTAGGGCTTTGTCCAGTATTATTAACTGAAAAATCACTTTCATTACCCTTACTGCAATTTATTTTCTGGCTCTCCCTTGAATATACCCATGCAACAGACATCAATACTTTCAGTCAGAATGAATGCCTCTTCTCATTATTCACATCTCTCTTACTCAGTCCTTCTGCACAAGTGGTCAGTATCAAATCTGTTTTGCAAGGAAAAGGATATTTCTAGTGATTAGGATGACTAATATATCATAATCAATGTATTTAAAAGTGGATAGAATATCTTTTCCCTTTCACACTAAGTTTAGCAGTTATTAATTTTTACTGACTTGTATTAGAGATTCATACCATCTAATTTTAATCATCCAGTTGTAGTGTTCTGATGACACATTTGTTAATTCTCTTTCACTGTTAGTTACACAGGGAATTAAGAACTAATTTCCAAATCTCAATCATATCTCAATTACATGTTTAAAGTAGCCCAAAGCAGATAGCGTGAATAACCACTTCAGCTATCTGTTTCTGCTGCCACTCAATATATGAGTTCTCATCAGTTGACATTTGCCACTCCTCTCTGTGCGTTTAAAACAACATCAGTTCTCAGAGACAGAGAGGAATTACTAACCTTTCGTCTCACTTGGTGCTTTTAGAACAGAATTCTTGAGTTCTCAGATCCTCTGGGATATTACATGGTGATATTATATTCGTGCTATGGGGGGGATACAGTAATCATATAACTAACAGAAATTAGTTATGAATTCTGATTTAAAAGGAATAATCCCAACTAAATGTTTTCTTTTATTTGAAGAAAAATAACCTTTCTCCTGTTGTGCCCTCCATGTATGTGCCACTGAACAAACTTTTACATCTTGCCATACATGCCATTTTCCATGTAACTGAACTCTGGCCATTGACACCTCCCAAGCAAACAAACAAGCAAATACAAAACTGTTGTTTCAGGTTCAGATTTGCTATCTTAGTACATTAACAGAGCAGTGGAACACTTCTACAGAATGTAATTCAGTCATCTGTATTTTGGGAAAAAATTGAACAAAACCTAGCATGTTTTTACACTGGAATAAATAACACTGAGAATATTCTTGGGCAGATGTCAGGATCTGCTATGGGCCAAGGTCATCTTCCATACTAAGTTTGGATGTTGCCAAATAGTTTTTGAGACTAAGACAGTTGTTTAATAGTATGGACATACAGCGCTGGATGCCTCAGTGGCAGAAAACAGTTCTCAGCATGTTTAACTTACTGACAGTTGAAGTACTAATTAAGGTGGATTAAATCACCCTCTGGAGGTCTTCAAAGTTAGATATTTCTCTCATAACCTTGCTATAGATGTATATAATGAACACAGCTGAAGAATACCATAAAATCAAGTAAGGAGTTGCATAGTAATAAGCAGATTGTAGGCAGAAAAGGAAGGGAAAAGCTTGCTGGAATGTCCAAGATACAGAATCCAGAAATGGAAGAAAGGCTAGTATAGGTCATCTATAATTGTAATATTTAGTTTACAACCAGCCTGTGCCTATACAATAAATTTGCTCATCAGAAATTTTTAATCTATACATACGGAAACAATTGGAGCTCAGGGGGAATCACCCAGGGGGAATCAAGAGTGAAGAATAATGAGGTAAGTAGCACTCTGATAACTGATATCTGCAATAATATTGTTAACATTGTAGAGGTTGTTTGTTCGTTTGGTTGGTTTGGTTTGGTTTGTTTCCTAATGCTCTGTTTCAAGCAATATTGAAATTACTGGGACTTTGTTCATTGATTACAAGCTCTAGATGAAGAACCCACTGAAGAGAGATCAGCTTGAAGAAAAAAAGTTGTATGACTATGATAAGGATGGGTAGTGGATAAACACATTGATAAATCATTTCACAAGCGATATAATTAAAAAAAGCCACACCTTTGCACACAGAATTTACAATCAAGGCCTCTAAAACAAAATAAATAAGTATTCTGTGTTCAGGAAGAATCCACAAACTGCATTTTAGCTCATTTATTTTTTTCAAACACAGAGATATTTAAAATAAATCAAGCTTTTCTGAAAAAATATTTGTAAATTCCTACTGTTAGCTATTCATGAAAAAAGACTTTTTAAAAGTAATTTAGTTTTTCTAGCTTTAGTCTGCATTTTAATTAATAGTCCTTATTTTAGTCAAATGATAATAGCCTGTAATTTTTTATTTCAATATATTTTCTCTTTCTCATTTATGTAGGAATTATTTATTACCTGATTTTCCATTCTAAACCAAAGCAGATAATATGGTCCTGTTTTTAAAAAAATTCTTATGTTAGTGCAATTTTTTTGGGACATTAAAGTTTTCATACCACTGCAGTCTCCTGACTTTCACAATGTATTCGCTATTCTTCCTACTTGGCTCTATGTATACATTAAACCGGATTACTATTCTTTTTCATTATCCACATTCCTCATATTTATTGATTTTTGTTTGTTTGTTTGTTTGTTTGTTTTTTGTTTTTGTTTTTTTTTCCTTAATGATACACTGTTTTCTTGAACCTCCAGGCATCTCAAATGCAACTCCAGGATTTAAAGTGTTTTCATATGAAAATATACTACTGAGTTGCAAAATATTTTGTTTCCATGTAAACTGCATACTTGAAGTTAATTATGGAGTTCACCTTCTGGTTAAGGCTGGGAATCAACTCCAAACTCAGACATGAAGATGCATTTTCCACGAAACTTAAAATGAGCAGGGTTCCATTATAAATCATAGAGATTCATTTGATACAGTAAGATGAATCTGGTATGCCATTCAGTTTGTGGTAATCACATATATTTGGTTGTCTGAGAGGCCTGTAGTGCCATTTCTTATGTCTTATTGGAGTAGCTACCACTCCACAGAACACACAGCTTCTCTAGGATGTCATATCTCCAGTCCTATGTGATAATCTCATATAGCATCTTAGATGGTATTAAATATCCATGTTTATGCATCTCAAACGAGGCTCAGATCACTACTAACTACAGACACTATCTCATACTTTTAGGCAACTTGAATCATCAGTTTCAGTTTGAATTGATCCCTCTCTCGATTAGCAATAAATATCATGGGTCTCTTTCTCTGGTGCTATTTTATTTGTATGTATTTATCAAAGAATCAGTTGCACAACATTTTTTCTTGCTTTTGCAGAATGACTATTAAAAAGAAAATTACTTATGGTCCCAAGAGATTTAAACTTTCTCTGTAATCAGAAGCATCAAGATAGAAAAGTGCTTATGGCATATATCTATGTAATCTTTGGGATAATTATTTATTTTTCCTTGACTAAAGAAAAATATGAAGACAAAATGTTCTCAGATGTTTGGGTCTGGAACCACAATGGCTGAAAAGGTCAGTGGAGAAGTATATCAAACTTCTGAAGTTTCGTTGTAGTTCTCATTAAATTCTATCTGACACATCTTTCCCCAAACAACAGCAATTTTGCAGGAACAAGTTCAGAGATCTCTTTCTTCTTAGTGAGAAAACACTCTTGTGAGAACTGCTGTGCATATGAAATGTAACATGAAGTGTTATCTCAGTTGGCTTTCTTAAACAGAAAAGGTAAAGTTATTTCAAGATAATGGTGAGCTGTGTCTGCAAAAGAAGAGATGATCTACCTAGGACAGCACTGAAACTTATTTGAAGAGCTCTTAAATAAACAATACTGTCAAAATGTGGATGTCAGCTGTTTTGCTGGCTGGATATTTGGTAGCTTGGAAGTGTGATAGCCTTTAGATCAATCAATTATAAGTGGACCTGAATGGAAAATGGCTTTCCATGCTGAGATTTTTTTTTTTTATAATTTGATAAAAGAGAATTTTCAGTGAAAACCTTAAGGTGTTTCAAAGCATTTTAATGTAACAGGAATACAGCTGAAATTTTGAGCCATGTCAAATCATGGCTCTGAGTGAGGCAAACTATGGTTCTAAAAGGTGGCTTTCCAATACCATAAGTAGCACAGCTGTATGTTATTGGTTGTTCTAGTTTCTATGATTAGTTTTAAACAGAAATATTGCCATAGTTTTAGTAATACTTTTTTTGAAAATGTTTAGCTGCAGCTGATATATTTATGAAAAGCATAACTAATTTGATCAGAATTTTAAAAGCACAACTGGTCAGGTGTTATGGGAAAAGAAATACAAATAAATAAAAATAGAAATAAACCAAACCAAACAAAAAGTCTCTCAAAACAAAAACCAACCAAACCAAACCAAACCAACAAAAAAAGCCAATCAACCAACCAATAAAAAACCAAGCACACCAGCAAACAAAGCAAAGTAATTGGTAGATACTGAAGAAACAAAGTTATACAAGAATATATGTCTTGCAATTTGCAGCAACCAGCTAGTTAGCAACAACTCAATGGCCCAGCAACTAGTGAAGGTCAACCTATCTGGAAGATGCTCTCTACCCCATAAGACTCACCAGGCCCAGCCTGAAGGGGAACATCATGACTCTGCCCTTGGGTACACCTCGGATGACCTCCAAGAATTCCAAGGACCAAGTTTTCATGGCTGTAACTGTGATATTCTCATGTTCAGCTGCTTGCTTCTCCTGGCCTCTCACATCCACAGCTTTTGTCATCAAGGAAAGGGAAAGAAGAGAAAGACAATTTCCTGTACATTTGCAGTGTTCTTTGAATTATTATTAATCACTCTGTCACAGTGGCAATAAATATCCGAACTCTTTCGCACATACCCAATTATTGCATAGCAATTAATGCATGTTCACTTTTTTCTGAGCCAAAACACAAAGGTGAGGCATATGTTACAGATAATTACTGAAACATAACAGTATGATTAATCTATGACTATACCTTCTAACCCTTACAGTTGTATATATGTAGCCTCCGTATTTTACTTTTCTTATTAAATAACACATTACACAGAACAAAAAGTTAACAAATATTTAGTTTCTTGATCTATTTAAATTTATTCCCACTCCTCAGGGAGGAATGTTTCTTTGGGTAATTTTTTTATACTGATACTGTAAAAATTGATGAAGAATAATATCAAGATCTTTGGTCATGATTATGCTCTTTAATACTTGAACTTCAACATTTGTACAAGCTTAAACTATTCTGCATACAACTTACTTACTCTTTTTGTCTGATTTATAAGATTTTATCCTAAAGAATATGAAATTAGTCCAGTGCTTCTTATGAAATATCTAATCAAGTATGAATATTCTAATTGCATTTTTGAGTGGATGAAATGATCATTCACAATAAGATGGTAATTATAATCAAACACAGGTTTTCACTACACAATGGAAAGGTCTTGGTAGTGTCAAGTATCAATTAAAATAGAAATAATGTTATATCAAACATATAATACTTCACAGACATTTGATTCTTGACCTTTAGAAGATAATAGAAAATTCAAATATACCTGGAGAGAACTCAGGGTATATTAACTTTGATTTTTTTCAGCATTCAAGAGGAAAAATTACTTAGATATAGAAGATATTTGACTTATCTGAATGTATTCATCCAAAAAAAAAAAAAAAAAAGAAGAGTTCAGAATGGGAAAAAAAGAAGTATTATACTAAAGGTTCCTGTCACTACTTAAACAGACCATGCATTTCCAGGTTTGAACTAGATACCTAACCTTTAAACAGTCTCTAAATTAATCTCTTTTTAAGGATATGGAAGAAACTTCCAAAGCTATGGTAATAAGCCAGGACTTCTTCAAAGACAAATCTGCAAGATTAAACACAAGATTTGTCAGAGTCAAACTGTATGGCAACCTTTCGTGAAAAGAGACTGGTGGCTGAAGTGACCTCCTGAGGACCCTTTAGCCTTCTTATGCAACCCCCCAGTGTTGAAAACACTGAGATAGCCACTATGAAAGTACTTGGAATGTTCCTGTGCAAACTGGTTTTCATATAACCAAGATATTTAAAATTTTATATTTTCATCTGTATGTCCAGAAAAAAAGGAATAGAATTCTGATCTATCAGCAGTCTAGAGCAAGATCATCTGACTTATATCCAAATCTGAACTAAAAAACTGGACATTTAATTAAGCTTGGTTTGTCAAGGCTATATTCCCTTTCTGGTACAGTTACAATTTCTTTACATTCAGGAGCGAAGACCTGTTTTACCCCCACATTACAGAGAGAAAAGAGAAGGACTGGAAAAAAAATAAATCAATTTTTCCAGAGAAAAAATAACAAGAAATCAGAATACTGAAGAGACCTGTATGTAGTTTGTGCTGAAGTTATAGCACTATCCCTTCAAGTCATACTGGAAAACCATGGAGAGGAACTGATATTCTGCCTCCTTAAACTGCCTAAAGTGAGCATTTTGCTGGGAGTTTTAATAACAAAATCTTATGTCCCTTGGGTACAGTAAGGCCTTGAACAAAATACTGGTCATCCATGCCATGAAGGAGCATCAGAGACTTCACAGTCATGGAAAAACTAGACAATTTAGTGAGTGGGGAAAGAGGAGTATAATGATAAATCTACAAGATCTTGCAGGGCAATTCTCTTGCCATGTTCACCCTAAAGACCCCAATATATTGGACTTGAAGAATACAAGATAAGGAAAAGAACACATTAAAATAAGAACATACTCATTTTCAGCTTTTCTCCTTAGTAAAGACAAATAATAACATTACTAGAAAACCTCTTTTGTATTCGGGGTGTCACAGATCCACCTCCACAAATAATGTCTACTGGGAAGGAACTCTTCCATGTGCACACATATTTTGCAGTCAGAAAAGTAAGAATAGAAGATGAAATTGTACAAAGTGGAAAATGTCTGCAAAATATTGAGAGAATGAAATACTAAGTATACAGAGTACAGTGCGAAGAGAACTCAAATTTTAAGCCCACAAGGCATATAGAAGTCAGAAAGAATCAGATACATGATATAAGCCATGTTTAAATAAAATAAAAACCACAAGGGAAAGACTGAGAAAAAACAGACATCTCAATATCTATTTTTTTTCCTTTTTTAGCTGATATTTAATGAGACAAAAATTGATAAACAGCTAAAAGATTAGCTGACTTGATAAACAGTTGACATGATAAACATTAGCTGACTTATCTAGCAGAAAGTAAAATAAAAGGATAGAACTTTCTCATAGTAAAAGATGGCTACAAATTTTACAATTAAATGCAATTTAATTTGAAGGAGAAAATAAGTATTTTGAAAACTCAATCATTACTTTTGTCATACTATGGTTCTTTCATCATTTAACATATCTCCTTTTTTTTTTCCAGTCGTTAGTAAATATTCTCACACTGAAAGCTGAGCAAATGTTTAAGCATTTTGTGTGATTATTTTCTGATCACACAGTACTTTGGATGGTTGTGTCCTAAAATTGATTATGGAACTTTGTTTTTATGCAAGGTTCACTGCAAGTAAGAAGACTTACTGTATTATCTTTCTGTCTGTGTATCTATCTACATGACAGGTGAATGGTATTATGGTTTTAATCTAACTTCAACCACTGGATAAATTGGTCTTCATCACATAACATTCTGTTCATTTTCATGGACATTCAACATATTTTATGAATATAAAGTCTTTCTGCAGTTCGGTGAACATTTAGGGCCAAACAACCTCAAGATTTCTTGTTAGTAAAGAGATCAATGATCGTACAGCATAGAATCAACACTTTTTAAAAGGTACCTGACAGAAGCTGCAGTTGTACCCTTATGAAGCATAAAAGAGAGGCAGTGTTTTGACTTTCTTCCTCTTTCATTTTTCATTGATACATTTTTCTAATTTATCAGCTCCTTGTTAAATGTAGCTATTTCTGCTTATGTTTCTATGTGTATTTTTCCAAATAACTCCTATTGTATTATTCTTTCAGATCTTTAAGAAGGCTACAGTACATACAGGATGCAGCTTAAATTGACTTTAGACAGAAATAATTTCCTTGGTAGGGTTTTCATATTCCAAAATGTGCTAAATTACTGTTGTTTTCATGGTTTGAAGAATTCCCTATAGAGCTTATTTCATTAAAGAGTTTTTTATTACCTTTTTCTAATTTCTGTCAAGCCAACAGAATAAATGTTACTGATTCTAAAGAGACATTCTAAAGAGCAAAACAAAGAAAAAAAAGGTTGGTATCTTCCTAACTTAAAACTGAATACAAGCTTGCAGTTTTGAGCTTTATCTAAAAAGCATCTTGAGGTAAAACTTCACTTGTAGAAATTCATAATGAGCATGCCTTGGCTATACAAAGCAGTTTTTATAAAAGAATAAATATGTTGCTATGAAATCTACATGATAACAAAATAAAAACAATATTTGCAATTTAATTTCTTTTATAGTGAACATTTTCCACACAAAATAGGCTCAATTTTTCAGAGTACTACAGCTACAGTGTGTAATAGTCCTATAAAATCTGCATATATGCATCCCACATGCATCATGGATTAAATGACAAAGTAGTTCCCTTCTATATTCTTCACTTTTCTTCTTTCTACTGACATCAAAGAGGAAGAAAAGTAAGTTTTTAAAGAACTATTTTAATAACCTATTACAAAAAAGAAAGCAAAAATCAATGGTTGCCTCCATAAAAGTCATGCAGGCAAACAGAAAAGCAGAATACTTTGTGAGTGACTGTACATTAGATGGCAGAAATCAATAGTTTCAGTAAAGAAGGTATCCTTAGGGATAGAAAGCTTCGAGGTATGAATAGAAGAGTAGCTTCAGTGTCTGACATCTGCAGAACTGATAATACGGTTTCTAATCCCTGCCCAAGAGTGGGTAAAAAAGCACACTCTTTCTAAAGTTTAACGAGCCTGGGTGAATACATTATGCTATCTTTCCTGCTGAGTTTCTTGAGCCCCTCTTTACCTGAGAGATATGTTAAAAGACCAATCAAATAATCCAGGAAAACCATGTAGCTTAACTGGCAATGTTCAAATGATGTTTATCATTCCTTCTGGGTCCCCTAATGGCTGCTGAAATGTCAAATACTTACTCAGACAGTAGCTTGATTTTTCAGTACCAAATATTATATTAGTATTAAGGAAGAAAAATATTTTATGTAGTTTTTGTAAATCTGCTTTGTGCATTAATCTCACCTTGAAATACAGAAAAACAAACATAGGGCTTCCTACTGTCTGTGATTAAGTGTTGTCACTCTTTGGTAGTGTCCTGACTTCACATCATCATTATCCAGTTCTCTTTTCCCATGTTCCAGGTTCTATGTGAAAGAAAACTACATTTGAAGAGTAACAGTGCACCTCAGTTAAAAACATCATACTCTACTGACAGGGAACTAGGGTGGAATGACTTTTGACACATATTCACCATCAAGTTACTTGGTTACAAATGTCTTTCAGATCAACATCAACTTATAATGCATCCATGTGTCTTTTTTCATAGAATCATAGAGTCATTTTGGTTGTGGAGGACCCTTAAGATCATCAAGTGCAACCACAACTCTAACATTAAACCATTTCCCTAAGAACCTCATCTATACATCTTGTAAACACCTCTAGGGATGGTGACTCCACCACTTACCTGGGCAGCCTGTTCCAGTGCTTCACAACTCTTTCTGTGAACAAATTTTTCCTGATATCCAACCTGAACCTTCTGTGGTACAACTTCAGGCAGTTCCCTCTTGGCCTGTCACTTGCTACTTGGGAGAAGAGACCAAAAACCTCCACGCTACAATCTCTTTTCGGATAGTTGTAGAGAGTGATAAGGTCTCCTCTCAGCCTCCTTTTCTCCAGGCTAAACAGCTCCAGTTCCCTCAGCTACTCCTCATAAAACCTGTGCTCCAGACCACTAACCAGATTCATTGTCCTTCTCTGAACTCTCTCCAGTACCTCGATGTCCTTCTTATGTTGAGGGACCCAAAACTGGACACAATATTCAAGGTGTGGCCTCACCAGTGCTGAGTACAGGGGGACAATCACTTCTTTAGTCCTGCTGGCCGCGCTGTTTCTGATACAAGCCAGGATGCCGTTGACCTTTTTGGCCATCTGGACACACTGCTGGCTCATGTTCAATTGGTTGTCAATCAACACCCCGAGATCCCTTTCTGCCAGGCAGCTTTCCAGCCACTCTTCCCTGAGCCTGTAAGGTTGCATGGGGTTGTTGAGACCAAAGTGCAGGACCTGACACTTGGCCTTATTGAGCCTCATAGAATTGGCCTCAGACCATTGATCCAGCCTGTCCAGATCCCTCTGTAGAGCCTTCCTACCCTCCAGCAGATCAACACTCCCACCCAACTTGGTGTCATGTGCAAACTTACTGAGGGTGCATTCAATCCCTTCATCAACTGATAAAGATATTAAACAGAACTGTCCCAAATACTGAGCCCTGGGGAATACCGCATGACTGGTCACCAACTGGATTAAACTCCGTTCACCCCAACTGTTTAGGTCTGGCCATCCAGTCAGTTATTTACCCAGGAAAGAGTACACCCGTCCAAGCCATGAACTGCCAGCTTCTCCAGGAGAATGCTGTGAACTAACTAATTCCAAACAAAACAAATCCCAAGAAATGACTTTGAGGGCATATTTCACACCAAAAATGATTCTCTAAAATCAGTAAAAAATAAGTTCAACCTGATGTGGGTTCTTTCCTGTCTACAATATTATTCACTAATTCCTAGAGATGCATTAATAAAAGTCATTAAGAAACAAATGGATTTACATTAAGGAACTGCCACAGGAGATTAAACACATGCTTTACACTTCAGGCAATAGTGCTGAGCAGGAAGAAGGGAAGGAAGAACAGAAAACAGAAGAAAAGGACAGTCAGGTAGAGAAAGAAAGAGAAAGAAAGAAAGAAAGAAAGAAAGAAAGAAAGAAAGAAAGAAAGAAAGAAAGAAAGAAAGAGAAAGAGAGAAAGAGAAAGAAAGAGAGAAAGAGAAAGAGAGAAAGAGAAAGAGAGAAAGAGAGAAAGAGAGAAAGAGAGAAAGAGAGAGAGAAAGAAAGAGAGAGAGAAAGAAAGAGAGAGAGAAAGAAAGAGAGAAAGAAAGAGAGAAAGAGAGAAAGAGAGAAAGGCAGTTAGGGAGAGAGAAAGAAAGAGAAAGAAAGAAAGAAAGAAAGAAAGAAAGAAAGAAAGAAAGAAAGAAAGAAAGAAAGAAAGAAAGAGAGAAAGAGAGAGAAAGAGAGAGAGAGAAGGAAAGAAGGAAAGAAGGAAAGAAGGAAAGAAGGAAAGAAGGAAAGAAGGAAAGAAAGAAAGAAAGAAAAAGAAAGAAAGAGGGAAAGGGATGGAAAGAAAGACAGGCAGACTGAGAGGAAGGAAAGTAGAAAGGCAGTTAGGGAGGGAGGAAATGTGTTACATTATTTCAGACATTTTTAACTGAAGAGGTTATGCCTTAAGTTGCCAGGAATGGCATGAAGGCTCAGAAGACTCAGGACCAAATGTTCTGTAGTTTGATCATCTGACTTCAGAGCTTAAACCTGAAAAATGTGTCTGGAAACCATTCTTCTTTGGAAAACTCGAGGACAGAGTGTGCCCCCAGGTTCACTGCATTTATCAGTACAGATGTAGCTATAGGGAATATTGCATGGGGATAATTATTAATATAAAAATATTTTAAGATATTATTTCAACAAGTTAACTGAAGAAAGGCTTCCTTTAGAGATGTATAGATTGCCACTTTTTAAACATAAAAGTAGTGCAGACAGAGATGACAGTCAGGGGACTAGGTTATCAGTCCTTCAGATGTTCTTACCCCAGCTTGGGGAGATAATTTCTGTCACCAAGTTTTGGGTAAACTGTAATTCTGCCAAGTCTATTAGATATAAAGAGGCAATATCTGTTCGACCTGACTTCTTTGTCATGACAAAATGAGAAGCATCGAAGAAGTGCCTTACATCTCTGAAAGGCTCCCTGCTGATGTGAGAATCCCAAGGAGCTGCAGATGTCAAACACCACAGTTAAGAGCTCCATAGCATTTTAAGTTTCCACTCTTTTTTTTTCTTCCATCAGTGCAAGTCATTTCATATTATCCATTTCACTATGGTGCTCAGGAAAAAAATAAATACATTTGACATGTTACATGTAAGTGCATGCTTGAAGCTATAGTCTAACCATTTAATATGAAAAGCCAGAAAGTTCCCAGGGTTGCATTGGAAAGGTTGAATGAATCAGATTTGTCATGCATTTGACACTTCCCTATTCAATACAGTTTGTATCAACTTACTGCTATAACTTAACATTTTTGTATGATTTAGTATACACGATAACTCCTAGTCCTTATCTGGAGTTCTTGTCATGTCAAAAAATGTGCACAAAAGAACTAGGTAAGTAAATATTGATGTATACCTTACAATCACTCTGAAGGCTGTATTGAGTGCTTCTTATGTGCTGTGCTACTTTTGCAGGTGTTATCTATAATAGGCAGGCTGATCTGAAATTCAAAAAAAGGGCATAATTTTCACATATGTGAATTTGAGGTATGATTTTTCAGCTGAGGAGAAAATCAGACCATGTTCAAACACTATGTTTTCCACCGTGTTTTTCTGAGATATTTATTTCTCTGTTTTCAAAATACGTTTTGTAATGTTGCTAGCCCTGTAATTGATTAAGTGACTGCAAGGCATACTGAATGTTTGTCATCTTTTTAGGGGGAACCTTCAGAAGTTTTTTTGCTCTCCACCTCCTGCTGTGGTGAATAATGATTTTACTTTGCTAGATGAAGGTGATGATGATGAATCTTCCTGAAATTCCCTATGGCTGTTAATTTAAGCAAAAAGAAGGAAAAACAAAACAAAACAAAGAAACTTGGCTATTTAAAATTTTAATATGGTATTGTCAGAAGAAATAGTGACATAGTTAAAATGCTAAATAATGCCTAAGCTTGCAATGTAAAAGTTTCTTAAAATTCACATAGCACATTTAAAAAGCAAACTGTAATTTCATAATATAAGGTCATGTAGTTTTTTGTTGAGATTTCTTAACACAACGCTGAAATTAAAATAGCAATTTTGTTTTCAGATCTAAATTATGAAACCCATTGGTTAGTCTCAGGATACTTTGAAACCATCCTTCTGTACAGTGAAACCTAAAGATTGGAAAAGTACAGAAAAACATAACGTTGTAAGAATAATAGTCTTAAAAATAATTTAGCTGAAATTATATATTATTTCATACTGTTTAAGGGAAACTGATAGCATTCCTATATTTCTTAGTACTTGAGCATTTCATATAATAAATCTGTGTCTGTACCATCAGTTAGCATGAATCTACAGTCTGATCTTGAGTTCTTATCTCCTGATCAGCTGCAGTGGATGCTTATTTAGTTCGAAGCTGTCCCTTGGACTAAAGCAACACATTACCTTTAAGACACAACACCATTGAAGTTCTCAGAAAAGATTACTCCACAAGCACTCCCCATATAAACAGTATGGGTAAATTAGCCTCAAGATATTCCCTTTACCCTAAAGATTAGCAAGCTATGCACCCTTAGGAATCACTACATGTTCTCGAAAGTCACTTCAGGACGTGTTATGTACATATGTGGAATGATAATAATATCCTAATTAGTTGTGACAGAATACCCTGATTTTTACAGGTACCCAGCTGAAAAAGTACTGAAGAAATGTTGATTGTTTCCGAGGGTACAGAGAGTCTTTGGGGAAGTTCTTTGTAGTTAAATGTGGCCAGTCCCTCTGGTGGACCTTAACTGACAAATGCAGACACAAGAAATTTTACATTTTTTCTGACTGGAGGACCAGGGATTTATCTACTACGTCTTTAGTTATGAAGACATGGACTGTGTCCTTAACTATACTATTACACTTGAGAAAGGTTCATGCATTTTTTATCAATTAATCGAAGTGCTACCAAAAGGCAGCTGTTAGTGAATGATTGCTTTAGGTACAGCTTTTTTTGTATACATACTGTTGAACAATCTGTAAAGCCACCAGAATGTGAAGGTGTATGGGGAATGGATTCATTTTAAAGAATGCCAAAGCAGTACTTTAAGTGTTACTGTTAAATGATTCAATTGCTTTTGCAGCCTTTTCTTGGCTTTCTTAGAAATGTATGGACACTTGGTGATATTACTCGCTCTTTTGGCTAGTAACAACTTGAAAACTTTATTATTGCTTGACAAAGGATAAGCCTTTTTTATTGTGTCAGCATAGCCAATTTTAATTCCAAACTTGCATAATTAGAAAGTGAAAAGAAAAACAGAGAGAGAGGCATAGAACTGGGATGATGTAAAGGATTATACAGGTTAAATTGAATTTGTCATCTTCCAGTATGATTTTATGTATTTTGAAAGAATCAAAATCAGAACTTGGAAACTAAAATCATATGAAATTTCTAGCCAACATGCAGGTGTGATTTTTAATGATCAAATAACCAAAGGATCATGCTGTTACTCTTGGTATTATCTAATGTAACTTCCCAGAACACCACAAGCTGTAAGTATTTCTTGGTTTGCATTTCGGTGTGTAACAAATTATCACAGTAATATTTCCTGTTGTGATAGCATGATCTAGCAGAGTTCTTTTTTTTCAGTGAGTTGTCTAAGACTGTAGTTTCAAAAGGAAGTGAAAAAGATATTAAATTGTCAAAAATAATGATAGCAAGAACACAAAGATCAGACGTATCATAAATCAGCAGAACGTTTTATAATGGTTCTCTCTATAAAATCATCTTCTACATATTTTTTTTCTTAGTCAAACAAGTAAAATACAAATTAGTTCTATCAGATTTTTTTTTTTAATGTTGTTATTATCTAGGTAACTTCTGAAGTCTGCTTTGTACTACCATTTTTGTGAATAGTCTTTTACAGGAACCAAAAGAAAAATGTCCATGATAAAATAGTTAATTTGTTATCTATCTAAAAAATAAAAAAAGCAGTCTTTTTTTTTTTTTTTAATCGAAGTCCTATTCCATTTTCTAATAGAGAAGACCTTTACAAAGAAGAAAATTATTCTGTGCTTTTTGTATTTTGTTGGAATAATGAACTCTGTATAAAGACACATAAGATAAAAGCTTTGTGAACTCAAGCCAAGCTTTTTTCCAAGTGGAGGATAATGACTCATTATAACTTCCAAATGTGCTTTCAGTAGCAAAAAATGCACCAGAATTCTTTTTATGTTTTCAGCATGAGAACCACTCTGCAGGACTATTTAATGGGAAAGACTTATGTCCCACAACATAGTGTGGGGTCAGATAGAAATTCTCTTCTGCCCCTCATAAATCCCCTGTGTGCACACTAAAATACCTATATCTGTGGTGCATCTCATGTGACAGAAATATGAAATAAAGTGTGTGTAAGATACAGCATTCTTGAATTGGTATGGAAGAAAATTTTGAAATACTCTGTAAAGCATTTAGTCATTCTGCGTTGCTTGCCACAGCAAGACTGTCTGACACACAGCTAGCTCAAAGTGTTTATACACAGTAACTCTTCAGGAAAGAAAATCCTTAAGCAGTAAAATTATCTTCAAAAGAACAGTCCAAGTGATTAGGAAGTAAACAGAAGAAAAAAAATATTTACTGATGCAGCAAATCCACTTTCCCTTAGAAAATTTGTATTTTAAATAAGCTTGAGAATGGATATATATATCATAAACTACTTTGAGGTTGTAGTCTTTCAGTTGTCCAGATAAAGCATCTAACTTTATTAATGTATGCATCTCTTTACAGTCTTCACTTTTGGGCCTTTTTCTTCTTAATATAAATTAAGTTGTGCATAAGGAGGTAGTTGCTATGTCTCAAACTGAGATTGTATCAAGATGCAGCTGTTCCCAAGCATGGAAGCTCAGAAGTGCACACAAATTCACCAGATTAGAGGATATTTCAAGGGAAAAAGCTTTATCTGTCTTTTATTTCAAATTAGTTATACACATCTCTAAAATCTCATCTGAAACATACTCGGTCAAAAGCTCTGTCAAAATATTTGTCATGTGTTGTATCTCTTACCTTAAGATTTTTATGTTTTCTCTTCTGATTTCTTTGGTAGTTAATGCCACTAGTGATTAAATCTACTGTATCTGATTTTGCTAGCACATCCACATACCCCCTCCAGCCGCCCAGAACAGTGCTTGGCTCTTCACACACTGAGTCTGAATCCCAGGGTCAATTCTTTACAGTTTTACAAATTGGTAGATTAAGTCAAATTAAACTTTAATTTAGTAAATATTTTAAATGTTTGGTGTCATGTTTTTTAAAAAATGTACACAGACAAAAAAACCCAGACCCATGGCACAGTCATATAAATTGTCATTTGAAGTATATCTTATGCAAAGCAGAAAAAAAAAAGGATCTTGGGCTTCTTCGTTCAAGCAAGTTATTAGTAAAACCTTTTTTTAGGGCTGAATAGCCAGTGAACAGACAAAGCAAGCCTCGTTTTTTGTAGTGTAAGAAAAGCAGAAAGCTTCTTTGAAGGTGATAGGACTGTGCTTAATAAAAAAAAATATTTCAAATTAATTCTTATCAGATTTATGTAGAATATAAGTACATCACTATATCAAGTTTACAAAAAACCCAAAAATGTTTAGTGGGACTATACTGTACCATATTACAAAAATAAATCCCAAACAAATATCAGGAAATGTAGTATTTATAATAAGAAATTTTTGTTCTTCTCAGTTAAAAAGATGAGGATATTGTTATTATGCACCACAAATGGTAATATATTTCAGTGAGAATAAAAACTAACCTTTTATAACCTGAAAATGAATGACAACATTTTGTTTAGGCTTTTACAGATTTCACATTTGTTGTCTCTGCTCAGGGTTAAGAGTTCTATTCTATTTAATTGTTGCTTTCACAGAAGCCATTTCCAACCTGTTGTCAACTTTGCTACTCTTTATACTCTTTTTCATATCTCTGGATCCTATTTGAGATGGGGGATCAGAACTGCATACACTATAGTATACACTAACATAGACATATGTTTCACACAGTAGGCCAACAATATTTATTCTACCGTTTGTTATTGTTTTCCAAACATTCTGTGTCCTTTTTTGTTTTTATGTTTTTTGTCAACCTTGTATGTAGAGACAACATATTCATAAAATCAGGGATTTTTAAATTGAAAAAGTAATTTTTCAGTGGTAAAAGCCTATTCAGAACTCCTCAGTGTGTGTTTAGGAAAACAGGATTGTATTTTTCCATGTGAACAGTTTCGGAATTATCTTCAAAAAAATTTGCCTCCATTTTATTTTCTGACAAATTGAGAGTATAAGATCCTTCAATATTTCTTTACTATTTAGCAAAATATATAAATTTTGTCATTTATGGCCCCTCTCCAGGTCATAAAAGACAGCATTCACATATTTTGCCAAATGCATACATTTTTAGCAAGGATGCACACAGACATTCTCATAGGATTCCACTGGTGAATTTCTTCCACTGTGAAGCTTGCCATCTACTCCTGTAAATTTGTGTCTAGTCTTTTTACTAGTAATTTGAGAACAATTTTCTATTTAACTCTATCATGCTTTATTTTCTTCAACATGCTCACTAACTCCTTCAGAGAGATATGGACTATATGAGAACTGCCTTCTATACTGTTTGTCATAGATATGACTCAGGCTTGCTGAAGGTAAGATTCAGAATAAATTGATATCTTGAATGACATTGAGGTAAATTCATAAAGATTGATACTGTTCTGAGAATAAGCTTCCTTTCATATTAGTCATATCAACACACTTTCTAAACCACCATGGCCTAAGTAATGCTGATCCATAAATCTCCTCTGTTCAGTATGTTCTATGATTTATTGATTCTGCTGTCTTCAATAAATTTGAAAATATGTTGCCAAATAATTTTTTGCCTTTTTTTTTTTTTTTAAGTCAGGGGGGAAGAAAATAGTGCTCACATCCTCTAGCAGTGCTATAACATCTTGGGAATATATTGGCTATATCTGCGTTGTATAACTTTTTAAATCCCACTACTTTCTGGAATACATTTTGTGCGTCACAAAGAGTTCTTAACTACTCCACAATTTACATTATCTATATAAGAAAAAAAAAAAAATTGTTTCTGTTTTCTTTGATTAGATTTTGAGCAGCATTTGTTGGGTCTACATTTGAATGCATTAGCAGAAAGCAGCTCTACATGACTGTCAAATTCTTAAGTTCCTGTCCAGTTCTCTGGTAACCAAATTGAAACTGCTATGAAATTCTGGGTCTTTGCTGGACCTGCCAGGATGTTTCTCAGGCCTAAGATGTGTTTAATGGAGAGTTCTTTTTTTTTTTTTATAACATACTCAAGATAGCAAAAGATTGTTTCCAGATAAAAGCATTTCTGTTTTCACCCATCAAAGATGTGCGCTCCATGCAGAGAAATGTTCTGGAAGTACACGTGAGAATTTTAGTGTTACTGCGATTAAGAAGACAACTGGAGGAATGCTTGCCATTTTTCCAGTTCTACACATAATCCTATTGGATTAGTTCCTGTTATGATCTAGTCTCCAACTTCCTGGCATCTTTTAAGAGGAAAGACCAAACAGTTCTGCTACAGAGGTAACCTGACATTCATGAAGGGCAATTAGAACAGCATTCCTTACTGCAATGCGTGAGTTAGAGACCAAGGACAAAAAAACCCCATAAACTGAGGGACTTCAGAAACTGAATAATTACTTGCTAGTACAAAATACATGCACCATTTGAGCATTAAATTTGGGCTCCAGTGGTGACTATTTCTTGTGTTGACTTGATGAGGTTCACAGCTGCACCTTGAACCATTACCTCTGTCGTCTTATGACACCTTCCTTTTTTGAATTTCAGATTATGACAGTTTTCCCCATGAGGTGGGTCCAGGTACATCCTAATTTGGTCCTTTACATGAGAGTAAAGGCATGAGTAAAGCGAAGAGCTTTATGAACATTTTATGGTGTTTCTTCAATGCTACGTTGTGGTCAGAAATGTAGAAGGTTGATGTAGGATGTAAATGGCCCTGGGGGAATCTGTAGTTGAGATACATCTGCAACAACTTTGGCATGAGAAACTTAAGGGTTAGATGCAGCTTCAGATTTTAGAAACTTAAATGTCAGTGTTTGCATATACGTTTCTACATTTTAGATTAAGTTACTGGCTCTCTGGACCCCTTAACTGTTGATTAGTGGCTCATTTCAGTTTCCACACAGTTATTTAGTGTTAGCTGAGATGCCTTGGGTTATCCTGTCTGGCCTTCAACTACCAGTTGAGAAGGACGCGAATACAAAAATAACTCCACTAAGTCCTGTGTTACAGGTGGTTATGAATATCTCAGATACCCTAGGGCATCTTAAATGTCTATATAACCCTACATCAGGACAGTCATACCAATTTCTAAAATTTTCATTGACCATACATTTGACAATTTATGAGATAAATCCCACTCCAGATGCCTTACAAAGGAAACATAAGGTCCTTTTATATTCAATGGAGAGCAATAGAAACCTCTGGAGGCATCGTAGAGAAAATAACTGTCTGGAGTTTCTATTTCTAGGCCTTGGCTGTAAAGATTACTAAATCAGAGTTAGATGTGAGATATCTTAGCCAGAGATACCTAAAGCCGGGTTAGATAAATATATATGCTCTGCGCAGAGGTGACCTTCAGTCAATATGATCTATACAGGAGGTATTTCCACTTCCCTGCATATTCTTACTCCCTTGTTTGTAGCTTCATTTTCTTGCACGGAAAAATCATGGAGCAAATCCTCTTCAAACACACTTTGGGGCACATGAAGAAGATAATGTCTGAGAACAATTTGTATTGATTTGTCAAGCATAAGTCTGACCAAACTGACCGTCTTCTAAGGCAAAAAGACTGGACTTGTGCATTACAGGACAGAAGTAGATATCATTTGAAAAGCAAGATTTTCAACACAATCTTCTGCAACATTTTTCTGTCTAGTTACACAATGAAATTCAACAAGGAAAAGAGCAAAGTCCTGAACTAGGGAAAGAAGATTCCCTGGCCACGATACAATCCATGGAAAGATCATCTGGGCAGCTACTCTGTGGAAAAGGCTTTTGAGACCCTTGTGTGAGAGTGAGACAAATGTTGGCCACTAGCGCGGCCTGGCAGCTGAGATGGCCAACAGCATGCAGGGCTGTGTTAACAAGATCACAAGCAGCAGATCAAAGGAAGGGATTATCCCCCTGCTCAGCACTCATTGAATCACATCTAGAACACTGCAACTAGTTTTGGGCCCCCCGCTACAGGAAAGACATTGGTGAAGTGGATGGAGCGAGTTCAGCAGAGGGAGACCAGGAAGGTCAAGGCTGAAGCTGTGAGAAGAATCTGAGGGAAGTGGGCTGGTTCAACTTGCAGAAGACACCACTGTATGGGGACCTAACAGCAGCTTCCCATTACCTATAGGGAAGCTACTGAGAAGACAGATCTAGGACCTTCACAGCAGTGTACAGCAAGATGATGAGTTACAAAAGGCATAAATTTAGATGAAAGTCTCACTCTAGATATGAGGAGTTGTTTTTTTTTTTTTCTTTAATCATGAGGACAGTCAGGCAGTGGAATAAGTTGCACAGAGACATTGTACAGTACCCAGCCTTGGAGGTTTTCTAAATTTAACTGGATAAAGTCCTGAGAAACATTGTCAGATATCACAGATGACCTGCAGTGAGCAGGAGGTTGGACAACAGACATCCTTAAGTCCTTTCCTGCCTGTGATCTTATAGACTCCTATAGTATAGACTCCTAATGCATGTTTTTGAGATTTATGAAATAATAAGACAAGAACAGTGCTCTATCTG
This sequence comes from Patagioenas fasciata, assembly GCF_037038585.1. Lineage (NCBI taxonomy): Eukaryota > Metazoa > Chordata > Aves > Columbiformes > Columbidae > Patagioenas > Patagioenas fasciata. Next base: position 42,492,136 of record NC_092520.1, on the reverse strand, counting down.
ACCATTTATTTTCTTGTTTCTCTCTTAAATTCAGGAGCTTTCAATATAAACTTGTACACCTGAACTTATTACCTTGCTTGATTTTAATAGCCAAAAATCTAAATATTATTATTTTGATCCTAAAGTAGATTAAATGAATCACATATCAAAATAGCTCCTTCCTACTTAGTAACTCTAAAGGAAGCAAAGAACAACTGATTTAAATGTAGAATATTCACTGAAAATATTTAAGGTCATGAAACATTAATTCATACCCAGAAAGATATAATTTGGTCAGCTGTCTTAATGTTTAGAAGTTATCTATGAAATGAAAGGTCAAAAAAATGGACTCAGTTTTTGGTTGGAGCAAACAAACACTGATCTGTTGTTCTCAATCTATTTAAAGTTCAGTTTCTGAAGGTCTTTTGCTGTTTTACTAAAAACTGAAACTTACTTGAAATGAATAATTAGCAACATATTATAAAGATTTTGTGAGAACAAAATAAATAAGATTGCTGTTATGAAATTTTGCTTATGTGATTTCAAATCATCACAAAATTATATAAATTACTAATATCTGTTTCACTATTTAGTACAATGTTCAAAAAGACAAACAAAAATAAATGTAGTTCTCATTTAAATGAACTAAACTCTAATATTTTGCTTTCTTTACAGATATGATTGTCAAACAATATACTTGACATGGAGGGCTATTGAATACATGTATGATGCAGCATTGTGAATTCTTCTCTGCTGAGCCTTGCAAAATGAATAGATTGATAAAAAACATTTACAGTGAAACCCAGACACATAAATGAAAGAATATGGTTTCATGAGAAAAGCTGCCATTTCAGACAAAAATGATTGGCATCTTCATTGTGAACAAAGCACTCATTGCAAGGAAGATTTCTACTTAGAGGTGAGGAAGAACATAATTTAAGTACCAGAATCATGTAATTTATCTAGGGGAAAAGATGTATTATGTCATATGGTTCATCAGTCTGGTGATTCATAATTGTTCCTTGTCGTGTTTTCAACAGAGTTTTGCCTGATTTAGTTTTAAACGTTCTAGAGAAATAACTCTCTTTATTTCCCACAGGAGACTGTAGTGGCTGTGAGAGCTTATTGCAAGGAAGTTTTTATTAAGTTTAGCCTGATATTTGTTGTTTCTATAAGTCACTGAGACTTTTTTTTATTATTATTATTATCTTAATTGCCACTCTTTTCTCACTCAAGATGCTAAAATGCTGTTTCTTATTTATCCCAGATATATAACTTTGAAATAATTCCTCTGTAAGTGATCTCTCCAACCTTATGCACTTATCTTTCAAACTGTCTGTACTTACCTGGTAATGAAATGGTTGGAACTCAGTATCTTTAGACCTGTCTGAACAGAATTACTCAGAGAAAGAATCATATTTAAATAAACTAAAACAGTGCTTATAAGCTTTTTGTGTAATTAATTGGAAATTGATAACTATTTCTTTAAGTTTCATTTTTCATTTTACTTATTACACAGCATCAAAGGAATATTTTTACAGGTCTGAAACAGTGGACAATTTATTGAAAGAAAATCTGTTAGGTGAAAACCAGTTCTGATTCTTCAGTGAAGAAGAAGAATGAAAAAGAAGTGTTAGTAGACAAGATACACAGCAAATAGTTGTGTGTGGATATTGTTATTAGGATTCATAAGCAATCAAAGCACTGATAGGTAGAGTTAGCTAAACATATAAGTAGCTCTATCTTAGTTTTATCACTTTAGTTTTTGAATATTATTTTGCATTAATAGGTTGCAATGGTCCCAGATCTACCTGGACAGGTATACCTACATTTGTTTAATATGTCAATTAAATCAATAGACCCACATGTGAACTTAGAGATCTGTATGCATACATATAATTGTCAAATATAAGACTTTGCTGCATTTTTTCCAGAATGAACGTTATTTATCTCTTGTCTTTCATCATATATGTGTTTTGGTTCTTTCTTTCTACCTTTTCTCTACCTTTCTCTGTTTATTTATTTATTTATTTATTTTTAAATAATTTATAGCTATATCCAATCTGGTATCAATAAATGGTATTTCTGTTACCCATAACTGGACTTATCTTTCTCCATTTTCTGTGTAGTATGAATGTTACTTGAATGCTTCCATTTAATCCTCTCCACTCTTTGCAATTCTCCTGAAACAAAATGTGAAATAGAGCAATAGCTATAAAATCACTTCAATGAGTAACAGTAAACAAGGACAGTCTTGGAGCTGTTTTCATGGATCTAAAAATGAAAATGAAACCAATGAACTTTTAAATGTCCTTTTGACAAGCTGTTGCTAGCATCAGTAATAGTGACCTCACACTTTTTTCCCCCTCTTTAGTGATTCCAGGTTTTTGATTAATACTTGATATAACATAGCTTGAAGGAAACCAGAGCAAATAAATGAAACAACTCAGTGACACTTTGGAGGACACACTGGTGTTTGGGAAGACCTTGACTTTGGTTGTAATTCTGAACAATCTGCCTGCTTGGAAGACTTGGAAGCAGATATTTTGTTTTGTAAGCAAATGCTTCAGTTATTATGCTGTTATACAGCTGGAATGTCAATGAGCATGTTGTATTATAAAACAGTATCTTTTTTCCCCCCATACTGTCCTAAGACTAAGCATAATCTCTCACACCAACCCTCAATCCCTCCCCTTACACAAGTCCATCTAATTAATTCTGCAGAGTTTTTCAAGAAATGATTTCTCAGTTTTTCAAATGCCTGTTTCACTGATAGACTTAGGGAAAACCCAAGCTCAGTTCTTAGCTAACTCTGAATTGAGATTTGGAAACTGATTTTGCAAAAGTTGTTGAAAAAAAAAATCACAGAAAGAGTCACAAGTGGTGCCAGGAAACTGCCACGCTTTTGTCCTGCAGCATGCTCACTGTGTACTGCCAACATATGCCTTCACTGCTGTCCTGAGGTACTTCAAATATAGGAAACAATCAGGTTAAAATTCTTTTTCTATACAGTTCGAGCCCTCATAAATATACAAAGATTTAAGTTTGCCTGGAACTGAGTTTAATTTAGTTTATATTACAACAAGTAGTTTTACAGTACAGAGAAGGTAGTCTTAATTCTGAGTCACACAATACAATTGGTAAGATTTCTTCATGAAAAAGCTATTGAACTCTATAAAAAAGTGGACAAAAGGGAATTCTGAATGGAAGAAGCATTTTCTGCATTATACATATGTGAAACACTTTGGTTAATCTAATCTGCATAAGGTAAATGTATAGTGCATATAGAGCTTATGAAAGAATTCTATAATATGTTTATGTATTTACATAACTGAAGTCAAAACGTCAAGATTTGAACATTTTTTTTTTCTTTTTTTTTCCTTTTTCTTTTTTTTTTTTTTGTTTGTTTGTTTGGTGTTTTTGTTTGTTTGGTGTTTTTGTTTGTTTGTTTGTTTGTTTTTTCCTGGAAGAAAATACTTTGTCATGAGTCACACACAATAACTTCAGTAAGAATTCAGGAGAATGAAAGAGAAAGAGGTGGGACTGACACCTCAAGGGTACTCAGAAGAAATAATCACTTGCCTGGGTTAGGTAAGTACTCATTCAAGGATATGTCCAGTAGAGAAAAATAACCACTCACTAGACAAGCAGGTTAGGCACAATCAGTCCTGGGAAGTCTCCTTAGATGGTGTCCCCGTCAAAGGGGAGGCTTCCAGTTCACAGAGTAGCCACTTTGAGAAGACCACTCAAAGGGCATCTGGCTGTGGGCATACAACATGGTTCAGGAGTTTCTCCGTTCCTCTCAGCACCTCTTTTGTTGGGTACCTTGTCAATCAGCTGAGGATCCCACCCCTTGCACCCCCCAGCTCGGGGGAGGTGAAGTCATCCTGTTCCCAGGTGGGGGAAACGTGACTTTCAGCACCACCCTAGGTGTGTATGTGGGCACAGGCACAGTGGGGCACAAAAGGTTCTAAAAGAGTCATCAGCTGCCCCATTGAAGGCTTTGGATCTCAGGGGGATGTGCAACTGCTACACTCTGACAATGAATTAATCAAATTTTAATGTTTTGATTAGACTGCCTATTTTATTGAGTCTAATTCATTTCACATAAGTGCTAAGAAATGAATATATTTATTTTTAATTAGTGGTAAACACACATAGGTTGTACCTTTGTGGTACAAGGTATATCTGAAAACCAATAAATGTTCCTGAGTCTTAAAGTGTACTTCACAGTTTAGATGTTTGTCTTTACAAATGCTGTAAAATTCTTCAATGGACGTACTTTCTGGTAGAAAATACAAGTATTGTAGATGTGATTATATTTATAAAATAATAAAAAGTAAATTAAAGCCTCATTATGTAGCAGAACACTCTTGGAAACTCTAACGGCAAACTGGACTGAAGTAAAAGATAGGCAGATTTTTAGAGGCGCTTCAAACAAAGCCTGTTATATCTCCAGGGCAAAACAAGGAAGTAGACTATGAATTGTGTATGCAGATAAGCAGAGACGATGAAATGGCTGGAGCACTAATCATATGGGATTTCAATTATTCTGATGCTGAAAGCAATGAGAACTGTGGAGTAGTAAAAAAAAAAAAATAAAATTCCCCCCCACTCAAACAGAATAGGTGAACACTCAAGTCTGCTGCTTCTGACTGCCAAAAATCAGCTGACTGGCTTTAGCTGGAATCCAGAGAATCACAACGATGTGATAAATGAGATACAACGGTTGTCATCTCATACTGAACCAGTGGGGACTCATCCCTGTGGGGAAGCAGGCTTCAGTTTTGTCAGGACACTATCCTAATACCTCTAATTTTTGCCTAAGGCTTGCAAACAAAAGCTGTTAGACTTTGAATCAATATATCCCTGGAGTACAACACACTCTGTTCTATGCCACTATTAAACATTTTGACTGTCACACTGAGCAGTTCTTTTCCTCTGTGGAGAAAATCAGTAGTGGGCAATACTGCAACTGCCTCCATGGAGATTGTTTTGTGCCTCCAGGGGTCACCATCAGAAAACAGTATATGTCTTCTATGAATCAAAAAAAAAAACAAAAACAAAAAAAAAAAAAAAAATCCCACAACATTATTGTTTTAGAAAAAATATTTTTAAAATGCAATTTCCATTTATTTCTAAAAGAAAATAATTAAGGTCTCTCTCACTTTTCAGTTAAGGGTTGTGTATCCGATAGCCTTTATCTGGTTTCAGGTCATATAAAGCATTGATAAATCTTATGGGTAAAATAGTGTTTTCTTGTAAAAATGACATGAAACAATCATGCAGGAAAATAAATAAAAAGCAAATCAAAACCAATAGCAATGTTCTAGCCAAACTTCTTGGGCCACTTACCGAAGTTTTCAAAGCCATCATAAAGAATTCATATTAATTTGTACATGATGTATTGTAAGAAATATTGAAGATGGCAGGAATTCATCATTCACAAAATTAGGGACACTATGGGAAATCAGTTACATACTCAGAATTTTAATTTTTATCTGAAGAATTTTAAGAGTAACTTGAAAAAATATTCTGTAATACTTTCAAAGATTTTCAGTGCAAATTGTATTGATCATCATTAAGTATCCATAGAATCATTCCTATTAAAGTCTTATTACAGTTTTTTAATTGTTCTCATTACATTCAGTGAAAATATCTATTTATTCAAGGCAGATAGTAACTTTAGGATTTTGTTTGTTTGTTTGTGTGTTTATGAAGTTTCAGTGTATACTCAAAACAAGGAAACTATGTCTTTAAACAACTTCACAACTGAAGTCATAGTTAAAAATTACTGGATTTCTGTGGCTATTTAATACTGTACAATGAAATAAAACTGTCAGTTTTATAATGAAACATAACCAAATGATTACATTTCAAAAGCTAAACTGTCACTAAGAAGAGTTTACCTGACACTGATTGTTGTATATGGAGATACCTCATACAAAGAAGTGCAGAAAATCACCGAGGCATCTCAGTAAAGCTGCCAACTTGCCTGAGAGGAAAGAAATATCTGAGTGTGATAGGCAGGAGGCTCATTTGCTTATTTTTATAAGCTAGCTATAAAACAAACAAGCAAACAATGACAACAAACCAAAAACCATGAACCAAAACAAAAAAGAAAAACAAAGCAAAACAAAACAAAACAAACAACACCACCTGCCAGTAGACTGGATCCTCATGGCATCTTATATGTCTTAATGTATCCTCTTTCTGAAATGTTACTGAAAAAAAGCAGAGAATAATACAAGTTAGAGAGAACATCTGGAGATTAGCTGGTCCAAACCCTGTTAAACCCACTTCAAAGGTGGATCTGACTTTGAATTTTGATGAGGTTGTTTATGATATTGTTCAGTTGATTTTTTAATATCTCCGAAGACAGATTCCTCAAGCTTTTGAGTGACTCATTTCAGTGTTGGATTACTTTCTTTTGTTGGTCATAGTGCTTTGGTTTTGATTTTTTTTTCTTGATGTCAAATCAAAATTTTCCTTATTGCAACTTGTACACATTGTCCTACCTCCTATAGCTGTGCTTGTTTGAGGATAGTCTGGCTCCTTCTACACTACACCAACTTATGAGATATTTGAAGACAGCAATAAAATTATTCCTTAGCCTTATTTTATTAAGACTGAAGAAGTCTAGATCTCTTAATTTTTCATCATCTCTCATATTTAAGAATCTGAATGGCCACAGTCTATGATGGAGTTCTCTGCTTCTTATTTTCTGTTTTCACAAATAAAGAGTATTTTAACTAGTTATTGTAGTAGACAAATAAGTGCTAGATATAGAACAACGCAAAACCAAAATTGCATCTTATTTTTGTCTGTCATTTATGAAGTATAAGGATTGTTTTTCGCACTATTTTGCATTTTTTGGCAGCACCATCAGTGACATGCAACTTTGCACTTCTGCGTTATATATCAAGAGGATCAGATTTTTATTAGACACATCTCTGTGGCACAATTTAGACGATTTTGCAAGTATGTGCTGACATCTGGTGGATGAACCGAACACTCAAAGCAAGCCGTACTACTATTAATACATGCTAGTGTCCTGTCCATTCAAATAAAGTACTTGCAGTGTTTTTGTAGCATAAGTTCTGAGTTTTCTTTCTAACATCTATTAGAGAAAATAAATCCTGAGTAAAGATTTCGTTGACAAGATTTCTGTTTCTGCCATGCCATTTGGGAAGAACAGATTTCCAAACAAAGTCTAATTATTTTCTGTTTTTCTCTGTGGACAAATGCACCTTTTAAAACATATACAACAGCAGGTCAGACCATTTGGAGACATGACTATATTCATGTAGGTCCAGCTGGAAGTATATTACATAGCTTACCACATCTCTAGTTAAAAAAGCCCCATGTTATAGCATTTGCTACCTGCTAGTCCATGAGACTGTGTTTAAGCAGTACCTGATCATGGAAAAGATGCTGTTCAAGAATAAATGAGTGTGGTGGTTGACAGCTCAATATGAGTCAGAAGTTTGTCCTGGCAATCAAGAGGTCAAACTGCATCCTGGGTTGCATCAAAGACAGTATAACCAGTTGGTTGAAAGAGATTATTACACCATTACAGCATTAGTTTGGCCTCATCTTGCATATTGTCTGCAGTTCTGTTCTCCACAATTTAAGAAGAATGTGAAGGTCCTTCACTGCATCCAGAGGAGAGCAACAAAGCTGGTGAAAGGTCTGGAAGACATGTCATATGAGGGGTGACTAAGGACTTTGGGTTTGTCTAGTTTGGAGAAAATGAAACTGAGGGATGATCACATTGCTCTCTACAGCTTCTTGAAGAGAGGACATGGGGAGAGAGGTGCTGATCTCTTCTCCCTGGTATCCAGGGATAGGACATGTGGAAATGGTTCAAAGCTGCATCAGGAAAGGTTTAGGCTGGACACTAGGAAACATTAATTTAGCAAGAGGGTGGTCAAACACTGGAACAGGGTTGCTAGAGAGGTGGTCAATGCACCAAGACTGTCAGTGTTTAAGTAGCATTTGGACAATGTCCTTAAGAACATACTTTGACTTTTGTTCAGCCTGAAGTGGTCAGGCAGTTGGACTAGATGATCATTTTAGGTCCCTTCCAACTGTAATATTCTATTCTATTCTATTCTATTCTATTCTATTCTATTCTATTCTATTCTATTCTATTCTATTCTATTCTATTCTATTCTATTCTATTCTATTCTATTCTATTCTATTCTTTCTCTTATAAATCCACTCAGAAATTAAATGGAGGTACTAGGAAGATGTAGGTCCTCTGCTCAACAGGGCTGGTAGGATAGTTCCAAATAGCACAGAAAAGGCTGAGGTATCCAGTGTCTTGTGCAACTCAGTCTTTATTGGTAAGGTCAGTCCCTAAGTATCCATCTGAATAAAGAAAGACATAGTAAAAAAAAAAAAAATTATCTAGTTCCAACTGCCCTGTCATGGACAAGGACACCTTCCGCTAGACTAGGTTCCTCAAAACCTCATCCAACTTGGCCTTAAACTCTTCCAGGTGTTAAGGAAGTTTATTTTCCCTAGGTTTCCTGAAGCTGAGACTCAAGCATGTATTCCAGAAATTCTTCTTAAAAAATTATTTCTAAGACACAGAATAAAGAGCAGCTTGAGCTGGGTGCTTCCAGAAGAGGGACACCAAGCAAAGAGAGCCCTGGGCAATTATACCCTTAGAAACTAAGCTTCCCACCCCTAGTGTGTCAGTTTGGGCCAATGGTAAAGTCTGGGTCTTGGGTCTCCCTGTTCTTAATTGCATCTCTTAATCTTTATTAGGCAGGCCATTTTTTAACTCAGTGGGTAGTTGTATGTCAGTCCTATCCTTCAGGTGCTATTTTGCACCTTCAGCTAGGAATAAAAGTAAGTCCTTGGCAATCACCAAAACATTCTTCTCTTTTTTGTCTGCTTTAGATGTGTTGTTCCACTCCTTTACTTATCTCTAGGGATGTAGCTCCTGTTGAAGAAGTGACTGGAAAGCTGTCTGGTGCAAAAAGGACCTGGGTGTGTTGGTCAACAGCCACCTGAATATGAACCAGTAGTGTGCCTGGGTAGCCAAGAAGACCAACACCATCCTGGTTTGTATCAGAAACAGTGTGGTCAGCAGGACTAGGGAGGTGATTGTCCCCCTGTACTCAGCTCTGATGAAGCTGCACCTCAAATACTGTGTTCAGTTTTGGTTTCCTCACTACAAGAAAGACATTGAGGTGCTGTAGTGAGTTCAGAGAAGTGCAACAGGGCTGGTGCAGGGTCTAGAGAACAAGTCTTATGAGGAGGGGCTGAGGGAATTGGGGCTGTTTAGCCTGGAGAAAAGGAGGCTGAGGGGAGACCTTATTGCTGTCTACAACTACCTGAAAGGAGGTTATAGAATGGAGGGTGTTGGTCTCTTTTCCCAAGTAGCAAGTGGTAGGACAAGAGGGGAGGTATAGATTGGATATTATGAAAAATTTCTTCATGGAAGGGGTTACCAGGCATTAGAACAGGCTGCCCAGGGAAGTGGTGCAGTCACCATCCCTGGAGGTGTTTAAAAAATGCGTAGATATGTTTCTTAGGAACATGGTTTAGAGGTGGACTTGGCAGTGCAAGGTTAACTGTTGGACTCTGTTGTCTTACAGCTCTTTTCAAATCAAAACAATTTTATGATTCTGTGATCAAAAGCTCCTCTGTTTTCCAGTTTGACCTGACTCTGGGGCCCTTCTAGGCAGAGAGGTCAAAAGTTCACAGTTTGCGGCCCAAGGAAACTTAGTTACTCATGCTAATCAAGCTATGCTAAGTTGTATATAAGGAGTTTCTAAACGAGTTCTGTAAGAAGCAGCATACCAATCATTTCAATAAGCTAAGACAGTCCATTTCCTAACACAAGAATGTGGCACCCACAGCTTTTCTGGGCAACCTTTTTCAGTGCCTCCCCACTGTCATGGTGAAGAATTTCTCATTATATCGATTCTAAATCTACCCTCTTTCAGATTTAAGCCATTACTTCTTGTCTTAGTACTGCATGCCCTTATAAAAAGTCCCTCTCTGGCTTTCCTGTAGGTTCCCTTTACATACTGGAAGGTTGCTAAAAGGTCTCTCCAGAGAGTTCTCCAGGCTGAACAACCCCAACTCTCCCAGACTTCACAGGAGAGGTGCTCCCTGCACCTAGGACAGAATAATCCAAAACAGCAATACAGGTTAGGGTCCAATTAGATAGGGTGTAGGTTTTCAAAAAAGACCTCAGGATCTTGATGGTCAGCAAGTAGAACATGAGTCAACAGTGCACTCCATATATTCTCAGTAGCATCACTAAGCATATAGTAGTTACTAAGACTTAAGGCTGCCCCAATGGTTTATGGGCTCAGAATATGTCAATAGACACAGACTAAAAGCTTCAGAGATAAACAGTTTATCTCTAAATCATAGTACAGCAACAAATACAGATCAGTAGTACGATTATCCAGGTCAAAACAAGATAAATCCACCAATACTGGGCTAAACACAACATCTGGACATGCAAAGACTTATGTGATCATGGCTATCAGACAAGCAGACAGGAAGCAGGGCATAGCTTCTTCTCCAGCAGAGCAACTTGGACCACCTGATGGGAATTCAGAATTCAGACTGCCCCTTTAGGCTAGACATGAGGAAGAATTTTTTTTATAATGAGGGTGGTAAAACACTAGAACAGGTTGGCCAGAGAGGTGGTAAATGCCCCATCCCTGGAAACATGCAAGGTCAGGATGGATGAGGCTCCTAGCAATCTGATCAAGTTGAAGATGTCCCTGATCATTGCAGGGGGCTTGGACTAGATGACCCTTGAAGGTCCCTTCCAACTCAAACTATTCTATGATCCTATGATGATTCTATCATAAAATGAACGTTTGTGTTTGGGCAACCGAATGGTACTCTGAAAGTGACTATTTTTCTTCCCAGAAAAAAAGGAGTCACAGAGTGGCTAAGTAAGACTCAGATCTGCCGTAGACACATCAAAAATCAGATGAATGCATGGTGAGATGGATCATGAACTGACAGGATGTCAGAGCTCAGAGGGTTGTGATCAATGGCGCAGAATCTGGTTGGAGGCCTGTAGTTAGTGAGGTTCCCCAGGGGTCAGTATTAGATCCAGTCCTGTTCAACCTGTGCATCAGTGATCTGGATGAAGAGACTGATTGCACCCTTAGCAAGTTCGCTGATGATACCAAACTAGGAGGAAGAGTTGACACACCAGAAGGCTGTGTTGCCATTCAGCAAGACCTGGACTAACTGGAGAACTTGGCAGAAAAGACCCTGATGAAACTCAACAAGGGCAAGCTGTCACGGGAGAGTAATTTAGAGTTCTGCTTACTGCAGAGCAGTGTTTAGATTTCTCAAAGAGAAGTGCGACTTAAAAGATTTCGGTGGCGGGTTCACTCTATTATTTACTGCATGGGGGAAATATGCCGAACTGAATGCTGCTGACCTTCTCTCCAGGTGCCTGTACCAATTCACCAAGCAAACTTTCAGTCATCTTTCCTCCCTTGATAACTGTTCACTCTGGAGTCTGTATTTTAGAGCTCCAAAAGCAAACTTTCAGGGGATGCCTGATAACTGTACACAGAGCAGACTTTCAGAAAACAAAATTCTTAGAAAAAAAAGATTTATTGCAGTAGAATAGCAGGAGAACTGATTCAAGCTGGGTACCTGCACAGAGGTCAAACCCGAGCATAAAAAACACAGACTTTTATATCTTTACAGACCATTCATACTGTGATTCAGTCCAATAGCAATATCTCACTTTAGGATCTTGTTGCTTCTCTTTGGATCTTTTTCACTGATCTCATATGTGCCTTTGTTTTGTTTAGCTGCAGACGTTGTTTATGATCCATGGCCTTGAAGGTGCTGTTTTGTCTGAAAAAATCCTTTTCTTTTCAGCAAAGTACAAAACAGGCCCTGTTCTATAGATGTCTGTAAAATCTGCACGTTAGCCTTGAAATCGTTATTTTTCCCAGTCACTTCCATTCTTACCAGCAAAGTGCAAACTAGGCCTTATCTTGCAAGTGTTCAGTATATTTTGTAGTTGCTTTTGGTAAAAATAAGCAGAACTTTACAACTTGAGATTTTTGGCAAATCCAGCTTACTAAGTAACATGAAGCAGAGAGTGTATTAAAAACCATACAACTTTATATTTCTAGATGATTCATTATATTTAGTATGCATTTACTTAAGCTAAATGATTTATAAGAAACTTAAATTGGGTTAATCCACTGACTTGTGAGTAGTAAAACCAGTGTCATACAGCCAGCTTATTTAGCAGAGAAAGCTCAAAGTAGGCTCACCCAGGCTGTCATATTTATAAAATAAAGTGGTTGACTCATAGTCAACTTGCATACAGTAGGAAAAATATGCATGATACTCCCTGTGCCCACAACTTATCTGTGTTTAGTTGCTGTTCTGCTTTCTTGTGGGTTTTCTAAAAGGAGTTCTTGGCCTGGCTGCAGCTCAGGCCTTTACCCCCTCTGAAGCCTGAATCAAATTGTTGCTGGTTTGGCTGGGGGAGTTGAGTGCACCCACCACACAAGTGTAGGGTCCTGTACTTGGGGAGGAATAGCCCCAGGCACCAGTATATGTTAGGGGTGGACCTACTGGAAAGCAGCATTGTGGAGAAGGACCTGGGAATTCTGGTCAACAATAGGTTGGCAATGAGTCAACAATGGGCCCTTGTGACCAAGAATGCTAGTGGTATCCTGGATTGCATTAAGAAGAATGTGAACAGCAGGTCAAGGGAGGTTATCCTCCTCCTCTTCTCTGCCCTGGTGAGGCCGTATCTGGAGTACTGTGTCCAGTTCTGGGCTCCCCAGTTTAAGAAGGACAAGGAATTACTGGAGGAAGTCCAGTGGCAGGCTACAAAGATTATTAGGGGCCTAGAACACCTTTCTTATGAAGACAGACTGAGAGAGCTGGGTCTGTTCATCCTGGAGAAGAGAAGGCTGAGAGGGCATCTTATCAATGCTTACAAATACCCGAAGGGTGGGTGTCAAGAGGGTGGGACCAGACTCCTTTCGTTGGTGTTCAATGGTAGGATGACGGTCAACAAGCACAGACTGAAGCATAGTAGGTTCCATCTAAACACGAGGAGAAACTTCTTTACTTTGAGAGTGACAGAGCACTGGAACAGGTTACCCAGAGAAGCTGTAGAGTCTCCTTCTCTGGAGACATTCAAAACCTGCCTGGACACATTGCTGTGCAATCTACAGTAGGTGAACCTGCTTTAGCAGGTGGGTTGGACTAGGTCATCTCCAGAGGTCCCTTCCAAATCTAACCATTCTGTGATTCTGTGAAAAGGCTCCTACCCATACTGCCTCATGCAATGATCAGGTATTCACACATCAGAAAGAGCAAGAAGCAGGATACAACATCTCTGGATAGGCAGCACACTTCTGAACTTCAGAATATCTGCCTAACATGTGAAAAACAAGCAGGACTACTGTAGACTACCATTGACATGACTTAAAAACATGCATTTCATGTTATTGTACTTTCAGCACTTATGGGTCTACCTCACTGGGCTGCATGGACTTGTGTATGTCCAGTTTGTTTGAATATTTCCCTACTTGATCTTCCTCCATCAAAGATGTGCCTTCCTTGTACCAGACTTTCCTACTGGTCTCAGTTGCTTGCAGCACCTGAGAATCATAGAATCATCTTGGTTGGAAGAGACCTTTAAGATCACAGAGTCCAACCACAATGTAACTCTAACACTAAACCTTGTCCCTGAGAACCAAAGAAACCATGTCCCTAAGGTCAAATCTTACCAGTAGTGATGGAGGCCAAGAGGACATTGGATATAGCTCTTATCACCAGCCCAACAAAACAGATCAAGTGCTAAGAAAAGGTGTGGTATATATTCTAAAAGGAAATTCCAGTGCAATCTCACAGACAACACTGATAACTGATTAATGTATTTTCATGTACTTTCAACCCTACTGAAAATGGCAATCATGCCACCTCCCTTGATGAGGCCCAGTACTCCTTTTCTCTGCTTTTTACTAAGGATGTAGCTTCAAAATGTACATAATGGCTTCAACACAGGAAATATCCATTCCCTGTTCTTATTCGCTGGTTTATGGTCCAGTTCTAAACTGAATCAGAAGCACTTGTAAAAATAGGGGAGGTCAGTAAAAAGCTGTTAGTGCCACCAGAGGGTCTTGGAGGAATTTGTTGCCACTCTGAAGAGATCAGGACATTGCACTGTTTCTCCACACCGAGCAGGTTCCACATATAGGTACAGTAGAAGAATGGTAGATCAGCACCAGAGAGTGAAGTCTGAAAACAATGTCCTGTAGCTCAGTAAATACAGTCACGTCATTGGTAGCATCAAGCCATGGGCTTCGTATTGTGTTTGCATAGCCTTGGGACTGAGGCTTGTCAGTCTGACATTTTAAATGTTTTAAATCCATAGACATATATCCTCTGGAGTCAGTCAAACAAATAATTTGAAAAAAAGCTATCAACAATTTGCTATTATTTATTGTCAAATCACAACATATTTAGAGAATTGTGACATTTATTGTATTTATTTGTCGAGGGTTAGGATTGCGGGGTGACAATCAAACCCTGGCAGATGTATTGTTAACCTCCTCTCCCCCCCCACTTCCCCCTTCTGCCCCTCCCTCTCCCCCCTTCCCACTCAGGACAGGCGATCGGGAGGGAAAGAAGGACAGAGAGAAGAGAGTTGGAAAAGTTAAAGATATTTTACTAATGCTACTAATAAGAATAGAGAAAATAATACAAAATATACAAAACCAATCTTGTAAGTCTCAGCAACTGCAGAGCCAGCACCCAAAGTCCTGGATTAGACTCTGTAGCCAACCGGAGCTGGATTCAGTCTCTCACTAGGCCTCAGTTCGCAGGGACGACCAGCAAGGTCCTCTCCTAATGTCAGCCATGAGGAAAAAGGGAAAAAGGCAAAGGGAAAAGGGACGAGATCCTCGTGATCTCCCACTTTTATATGAAGTATTCACGTGAATGGAATGTTATACACCGTTGGTCAGTCTCTCGGTCACCAGTTTCTCGTTGCCCCTCTCGCGAGATGTCCATCCGTGCTTATCAATAAGTTTGCATTCCATTGCTAGGTTTAACCAAAACATGTGTTGGGTTCTCCAGGAAAATGCAGCTAATATGAAGGCTTTAGCTGACAGGCAGAAATTCACTAAAAGAGAAACTTGTTTTTTTAACAAAACCAAGACATTCCACCCCTTATAATATGACATTCACTGAATACTTAAACCTTATCAATACAATCTATCAATACAATCTAATTAATCACTACTACTATATATATATATATACATATGTACATATATACACAGGAGTAATTAATCAGTGGACCATCCTTTGAAAAGTTCATTAAGTTCATTTTGTCACAACAGTCTCCCAGGGCAGGAAAAATGGTACAAGTGCATCTCATGACCACTGTTTGTGGGTTAAGGACACCAACTTCCAAGAAGGTGTCGGGCGCCACTCGAAGAAGCTAGCTCTAGTTTCATCACCATTGTCTTGATCTGAAAGACACTTAGTAAACATTGTTAGTGCAGCAATTCACATCATACAGTTCAGCATTGCATATTTTCACCTAAAATCAAATCCCCTTGAGGTACACACCGAACTTCTCCATCCTTAAGCATCACCCACCAGGTGCTGCCAGGTCCCTGGGCAAAAACAATCCCACGAATGGGCTTGCCTTTGCCTGAGGCAGGAGTAACCCAGACTGCCTTTCCTAAGATATTTTTCATGTGTACTACAGGGACTTTATCTCCTTCTACAGTCTGTAGAATTTCTGATTGGGCAGGCCCGGCTCGATTGGTTGATCCCCTAGTGTTGACCAACCAAGTAGCTTTTGCTAAATGTGAATCCCAGTTTTTAAAGGTTCCACCACCAAGTGCCTTTAGTGTAGTTTTTAACAAACCATTGTACCTTTCAATTTTCCCAGAGGCTGGTGCATGATATGGAATATGATATACCCACTCAATACCATGTTCTTTGGCCCAATTGTCTATAATACTGTTTTTGAAATGAGTACCATTGTCTGATTCAATTCTTTCTGGCGTACCGTGCCGCCAAAGGACTTGCTTCTCAAGGCCCAAGATAGTATTTCGGGCTGTAGCATGAGGTACGGCATATGTTTCCAACCATCCAGTGGTTGCTTCCACCATTGTAAGTACATAACGCTTACCTTGACGTGTTTGTGGAAGTGTAATATAATCAATCTGCCAAGCTTCTCCATACTTATACTTTAACCATCGCCCCCCATACCATACAGGTTTTAACCGTTTTGCTTGTTTGATTTCGGCGCAAGTTTCACATTCACGAATAACCTGTGAAATAGTGTCCATAGTTAAATCCACCCCTCGATCACGAGCCCATTTGTATGTTGCATCTCTACCTTGATGCCCTGAAGCATCATGGGCCCACCGAGCTAGGAAAAGTTCACCTTTATGTTGCCAGTCCAAGTCCACCTCAGCTACTTTAATCTTAGCAGCTTGATCTGCTTGTTGGTTGTTTAGATGTTCCTCGGTGGCTCGACTTTTAGGCACATGAGCATCTACATGACGAACTTTCACAGGTAGGCTCTCTAGCCGAGCAGCAATGTCTTGCCACAGTGTGGCAGCCCAAATGGGTTTACCTCTGCGCTGCCAGTTGCTTTTCTTCCATTGCTGTAGCCACCCCCACAAGGCATTTGCTACCATCCATGAGTCAGTATAGAGATAAAGTATTGGCCACTTCTCTCGTTCAGCAATGTCCAAAGCCAGCTGGATGGCTTTCACTTCTGCAAACTGACTGGATTCACCTTGTCCTTCAGTGGCTTCTGTAACTTGTCGTGTGGGACTCCACACTGCAGCTTTCCACCTTCGATGTTTTCCTACAAGACGACAGGATCCATCTGTGAACAGTGCATACTGCTTATCAGTCTCTGAAAGCGTATTATATGGTGGTGCTTCTTCAGCACGTTTTACTTCCTCCTCATCTGGAGACATCCCAAAGTCTTTGCTTTCTGGCCAGTCTGTAATAACTTCTAATATCCCTGGACGGTTGGGACTTCCAATTCGAGCTCGTTGCGTGATCAGTGCAATCCATTTACTCCATGTAACTTCGGTTGCATGATGTGGAGAGGGAACCGTCCCTTTGAACATCCAGTTCAGCACCGGCAGTCGAGGTGCCAGGAGGAGCTGTGCTTCAGTGCCGATCACTTCTGAAGCAGCTCGAACTCCTTCATATGCTGCTAGTATCTCCTTTTCAGTTGGAGTATAGTTGGCCTCAGATCCTTTGTATCCTCGACTCCAAAAACCTAAGGGTCGACCTCGGGTTTCTCCTGGTGCTTTCTGCCAGAGGCTCCAGGTAAGTCCATTATCTCCGGCTGCGGTGTAGAGCACATTTTTAACATCTAGTCCAGTTCGGACTGGTCCAAGGGCCACCGCATGAGTTATCTCACGCTTAATTTGTTCAAAGGCTTGTCGTTGTTCAGGGCCCCACTCAAATTGGTTCTTTTTACGAGTCACTCGATAGAGAGGGCTCACAATGTGGCTGTAGTCAGGAATATGCATTCTCCAAAAACCTACAACGCCCAAGAAAGTCTGTGTCTCCTTCTTGTTAGTAGGTGGAGACATTGCTGCAATTTTGTTGATCACATCCATTGGGATCTGACGACGGCCATCTTGCCATTTTATTCCTAAAAACTGGATCTCTCGTGCAGGTCCCTTGACCTTACTTCGTTTTATGGCAAAACCAGCATCCAAAAGAATATGAATTATTCTCTCACCTTTCTCGAAGACTTCTTTCGCTGTGTCGCCCCATACGATGATGTCATCAATATATTGCAAGTGTTCTGGAGCTTCACCTTGCTCCAGCGTGGTCTGGATCAGTCCATGGCAGATGGTAGGACTGTGTTTCCACCCCTGGGGCAAGCGATTCCATGTGTACTGGATGCCCCTCCAGGTGAAAGCAAACTGCGGCCTGCACTCTGCTGCTACAGGAATAGAGAAAAATGCATTAGCAATGTCAATTGTAGCGTACCACTTGGCTGCCTTTGACTCCAGTTCAAATTGCAGTTCTAGCACGTCAGGCACAGCAGCACTCAGTGGTGGTGTAACTTCATTCAGGCCACGATAGTCTACAGTTAGTCTCCACTCATCACTAGACTTACGCACTGGCCAGATTGGGCTGTTAAAAGGTGAGCGAGTCTTACTGATCACACCCTGGCTTTCCAATTGACGGATCAGCTTCTGGATAGGAATCAAAGAGTCTCGATTGGTGCGATATTGCCGGCGATGCACCGTCGTGGTAGCAGTTGGCACCTGCTGATCGTCAACCCTCAGCAGTCCTACAACAGAAGGGTCATCTGAAAGACCAGGCAAATCAGACAGCTGTTCAATTTTCTCAGTGTCCACAGCTGCTATACCAAATGCCCACCTATACCCTTTTGGGTCCTTAAAATACCCTCTCCTGAGGTAGTCTATACCAAGGATGCATGGAGCATCTGGACCAGTCACAATGGGATGCTTTTGCCAGTTTTTTCCAGTTAGGCTCATTTCAGCCTCTACAACAGTCAGTTCCTGGGATCCCCCAGTCACTCCAACAATATTGATGGATTGCGTTCCTTTATAATTAGAAGGAATTATTGTGCACTGAGCACCAGTGTCCACTAAAGCTTTATACTCCTGGGGTTGTGTTGTACCAGGCCATAATATTTGTACAGTCCAATAGACTCTGTTATCCCTTTCCTCCACCTGGTTGGAGGCAGGGCACCTCTAATTCCTGTTTTGCACAGTCTCTGGGTGTGAATTAGAGGTTCCTTCAAGAGCATCAGAATCTCTTCTGCTCCTTTTGTAAACTGGAGCAGCCACCTTCCTAGGAGTTTTTCCTTTTATCTCACGTACTCGTTCCTGAAGTTCTGAGGTAGGCCTTCCATGCCACTTATTCATGTTTTCTCCCTGCTCGTGTAGGAAGAACCACAGTGAACCTCTTTTTGTGGGCTGTCTCTGCCCTCTCTCTCGAGATTGGAAACGCCTTCTCCTAACAGCTGAAACATAGGTTTGTGCAGGTCGTGAACGGTACGAGTCTTCTCTGAGCTCTTTGATTTCTTGCAACAGCTTTTCAAACCGGTCATCAGATTTTTCACACAGTTTCTCCACAGCGGAGACACAAGCCCGTAGAGAACCAGCAAGGCTGTCCTCAAAGTACCGGAGCTGCTCAATCACTTCATTAATTTCTTGTACACCTCTAGCCGACCAGACCATCCCTGCCAATGACTTAGCATATGCAGGTGGTGCACTTTGTACAAATCTGCGCCACATAGATTTTGTACAATTGATTCTATCTGGGTCTGTCCCCTCTTGGCTGTTTGGTCCTAGATAGATGATCTCTCGCACAGCTAATTCTCTCAGGAACTGGATACCTCTCTCCATAGTATTCCATTTCCCTAACTTGGATATACAATCTTCCTTGTAGGGAAATCTGACTTTCATAGCTGCCAGGAGTCGGGTCCAGAGAGTAGCGGCATTAGACTCTCTTGAAATTGCCCTATCAATGGTGGAATCTTTTGACAGAGATCCCAGCTGCCTGGCTTCACCACCTTCTAATTCAATTGTTTCTGCCCCATTGTCCCAGCATCGCAGCAGCCAGGTTAAAATATTCTCGCCTTCACGACGACTAAAGTCTTTTCGCAGATCTCTCAGCTCACCTGGAGAAAAGGACCGAGTGGTGGTCACTTCATCTCCACCCTGTCCTGATGATGATGCCTCTTGGGTTGATGTTGGCCCTGTGCCATCACCTGCTGCACGGGTAGTCTTTCTAGTGACTTTCTTACAACCAGCAACTGATGCTGATATGGGTTCACCATCATCTGATTCATTTCCAGAGTCTGAATGACTGTCACAGTGATTGCTGTGGTTACAGCAGCAACAGTGCCCAGTGTGTGAAGACGGGGGGGCTGCCTTGTTAGCCTTTGAGGCTGGAGAAGTAACGTTATCTGCAGCGACCTTGGCAGAGGAGCTCTGCGGAGGAGCTGTAGCTTCAGCCTGTGAAGCCGCGGTTGGGGGGGCAGTGGCTGCAGCAGCAGCTTTGGCTGTTTTGCCTTTTCTCGAGCGGCTAGGAGTGCTTTTTGCTAAAGCTTCCGAAGACGCACCGCAAATCTCAGGACTAAGAAGAGACGCAAACCTCCTATTGAACCTCATTTCTCTTAACAGTAACACAAACTGACACACATTCAGCAAACCAAATAACACCATCACAGTTCTATCAAAGCTCCAAGGATATTCAAAGTTCTCTAACACATTTGCAAACTGTCCCAGCGAAATCACAAAAGTATTGTTAGTCAGCCTTTCTAAAGATTCGCTTGACCAATTAGCAAATATAGAGCCATTCTGCTCTTTAATCTCTCCTGGAGGTTTTTCAAGGTAAAGCAAAATCGAGTAGAAATTCATTAGCGGCTGCAGTATAATGAAATAAACCAATGCCAAACCACACAGAATCATCATGACCGCTGTCCAGTTTCTTGTTGTTATATAATGAATACTTCGATTCAGAAAGAAACACCAACACAGATATGGGATCAGCGAGCACAATGTAGAAAATAACTGATACAACTTTTGCCATAACATCTTTAAATCAATGTAATTCACTTTGCCTTAATACCACTAAATAATATCCGAAGCAAACAGACGCGCGAGTATCACAACTCTATGAGCTGGCACCGTGCCAAGAAAATTGAAAGGTACGTCAGAGCAGTAGAAAAGCCAAAAATCTCCAAATTTACCCCTTTCTCTGGCCCCACGTTGGGCGCCAATTATCTGTCGAGGGTTAGGATTGCGGGGTGACAATCAAACCCTGGCAGATGTATTGTTAACCTCCTCTCCCCCCCCACTTCCCCCTTCTGCCCCTCCCTCTCCCCCCTTCCCACTCAGGACAGGCGATCGGGAGGGAAAGAAGGACAGAGAGAAGAGAGTTGGAAAAGTTAAAGATATTTTACTAATGCTACTAATAAGAATAGAGAAAATAATACAAAATATACAAAACCAATCTTGTAAGTCTCAGCAACTGCAGAGCCAGCACCCAAAGTCCTGGATTAGACTCTGTAGCCAACCGGAGCTGGATTCAGTCTCTCACTAGGCCTCAGTTCGCAGGGACGACCAGCAAGGTCCTCTCCTAATGTCAGCCATGAGGAAAAAGGGAAAAAGGCAAAGGGAAAAGGGACGAGATCCTCGTGATCTCCCACTTTTATATGAAGTATTCACGTGAATGGAATGTTATACACCGTTGGTCAGTCTCTCGGTCACCAGTTTCTCGTTGCCCCTCTCGCGAGATGTCCATCCGTGCTTATCAATAAGTTTGCATTCCATTGCTAGGTTTAACCAAAACATGTGTTGGGTTCTCCAGGAAAATGCAGCTAATATGAAGGCTTTAGCTGACAGGCAGAAATTCACTAAAAGAGAAACTTGTTTTTTTAACAAAACCAAGACATTATTTTATTTATTTTGCATATAATTTTTTCATTATTGGGAAACTCAACAGTGGATGGGCTTAACTCCATGTGTCTTTTTCTCTCCAACTTTGATAAAGGAATTATTTCAAGCCAAAAGTTTAATGACATATATTTTTAAACTAGCTTGATAAAAGGTTTAGTGGTTAGAAAAAAACATTTAAATCACACCATCAATTGCTTCAACTCTCTCATCTGACCTCAGTTTTTACATCTATTCCATGCACAATGACTTTGTACTCTACAACTATGTAAGTAACTTAAACAGTCAGGCAGGCAATGCTCTCAGGTCTGAAATGCATTTGTCTCTGTTTCTGTGCTTTTAGAACATAGTCTGGAACAATTTTGACCTGGGCCAACCAGCAAGCTCTTAACTAATTCCTGGATATGTTTTAGGAAGTCAAATATTCCAACTACTGTGTCTAAATGTCAGGCAGCAGTTTGCATGAAGCCACTCTTATTCTGTGGCTGAAAGCATTTACTAATAGATGTGGGTCATTCCATTTAACCCTGTGCTCAGGAAGGTTTCTGAATTCTGTTTAATTTAGTGCTATTGATATAGCTTTAGCTTCTGAGATTGAAGATTTTCTTTTATCATGTTCTTCTAGTGATATCTGAACTGCAGGTTGGTACACCCTGGGTAGCTTGACAAATTCGAAGAACAGCTTTTTAGTTTCTAGTGTCCATTGTTACTCTTTTTACTAAAATCTGTTTTAGCTATGTGGAAACTTATAAGCACACTAAAATCATAAAAGGGTTTGCAGATATTTTTGACTTAATTTCTTCAGATACCTTTCATGAGACAATAACCTCTTTTGATCCAGCATCTTCCATCTGAGGATTTTAAGGTATTGCTAAAACATCAATAAATGAGTCAGTGAAACTTTGTAACATATTAGTGAGCCAGGGAAGACTGAGAGCTGGATTTATCATGTATTAGTTGTGCAACTACATATCAGTACACAGCTCTGTGAAGCACAATAGCAGTGTCAAACAAAACTCCTGTAGCCTCCCTGAAGAGGCATCTCATCATCATTTGATGAGAGCAGGTTAGTAAAGAGTAATTAATCTACTTGTCAAACATCAGCGAGCATAACTCCCATTAGTACTAGACTCCAGACTGCTATTTTATCCCTGTTAAAGAGCTTTAGTCCCCATTATTCATATGTCCAAGTTCTGCATTGAAGATGAGGTGTCTAATCCTTCATAGCAACCAAAGTTCCTTTATGGCATCATTTCCCAAAGCTGTTTTGCTCTTTACTCTTTCCTGATGAACAGACTCTACTATTGAAAATCTCTCTGTTCCAAGCAGAAAAAGGAGATAGTCCAGACACCCAGGCCAGTAAGGGATTCCCAGAAGAACCAGGGGAATGAGGCAGATTTCACCCTTATGCAGGCAGAAGGTTTGAGTCAGGCACAAATGCAACCAGAAGATGGTGTGGGCCAGGTCCTCAGCAGAGTTGACTTTATTAAGTACCTGCTATAGGATGGCCACTACCAAAAACAACATCAGAGAAACCACTGGACATCTTGGCTCACACCACTTTCTGAGCATCTCTCACTTGTTAAAAGAATATTCTTGTTATGGAGATTGGATAAACAGAAGTATATCACTACAGGAAAGAAGTAGAAGCAATTTCATCTCTTGTCATTTTCCTTCACCATGTTTAAAGAGTTCTCCAGTGCTGTGTGACTACTGACCAGCCCTCCTTCCCATATGTTGTATTTATTTTGATTATCCTACCTTTGGTTTGCAGCATAGTGTTTTGATTATATTTGGTTCTTGCTTTCTTTTCTAGGCTGGTTATCATCCTAAGCCTTCCTATTAGGTTAAAATATAAGAATGTATTTTCAACAGCCTTTATGCCTTGGTGAATAAACAGATTTTTAGATTATTTATTCAGATCTATAGTCATATTATCATTATCTACTGCATGGCTGAACAAAGTTAGGTTATTGCTTTTCCTATTATCTTAAATTGCAGTATAGAATTCTTTTTTAAAAAGTCCTCAAAATATTTGAACTAGTTACAATGCAGAAACTGTTATAGCCACAAGAGAGAGCTCTTGTAAAAACATACGACTGCTTGAGAAGTAAGTACGTTTTGCACTTTAACAACGAAAATAGTTTTAGTAATTAGTGTTTACTTTAATTATTGTATTTTAGCAGATTAAACACTGATGTAAATTAGCATGGTATTCCCAATTCCGTTTATATTCACCTTTTTATTTGTTTTTAATTAAAGCCAGGAACTAGTAAATAACATGTATGTAGCTACATTCCTTTTGACATGACAACAAAGTACTTTTATGCAATAATATTTTCTCTAACATTTCATCCCTCACTCTTCACTTGCATGGTACAATGATCCTTAAAAACAAAATATATCAATTCAATATGAAAATGCAGCTCCAGACTCAATAATGTATTTGCTTTATAGAAAAGGGTTTATATTAGATAAACTGTTCCTCATACCCTTTGTGGGTTAAATTGTACCTTTTTGGGTGCTTAAACACAGGCTACACCTTTGAGACCTTAGAAGGACCTACCTCTCCATAATGTCCTAGCAGAAGATGCTTTGTAAATGCAGAATAGAACATGATACACATAATCACGTAACCGAATGGAATTCTGCAATTTAACAGTAATTATATCTTTGTGACAGATATCCTACCTTGTTCAAAACCAAACTGAACTTTGTAGAGAGAGCACAGGATCACAGGGGAGCTAGATCTTTCTTCTTGGTTTGAGCTACCTAGATTTGTTGAAGATCAAAGTACAATGCTGCCCTAGTTTGTGTCTGTGACTGAACCAGTATAAATGAGTATCTGTCTTTGCCAAATCTCGTCCTCATAAAATCCATTCAGATCCAAAGGAATGAAGCTACTTTTGTTATTTTTTTTTTTTTTTTCCCCAGAGAACTGTTTCCCTGACAAGAGAGCTTGGACAGTGGTTATGTTTAGCCCCTTGAAGTCCAATTTGTGTTTACGAAGCAGAAAACTGCATCACTTGGAGAATGTGGTCTTTTATGTTTGCAACCATTTTCCACCACTTTTGAGGGCATACTTTATTCTACTCTCATGAAAATCAATGGCTAAGCTCTGTTTATTTCAGTCACTGTGGGATCTGGCCATTAATATGTTAATTTCTTATCTTCTCTTCCAAATTCTACCATCTGCTTTTTCTATTTTTCTGATTTGAATAAAAAATGTGGTTTACAGACATATTTTCAGTTACTAATGCTGTTAGTTTCCTTACACAGGAATGTCTTCAGCTAAACTTTCCAGATGGTATCCAAGATTCAAGCATCTTTTCTTTAGATTCCTCATTTTGAAGTTGTTACTGCATGATAAATATTGAATTAGAATAACAACCTTTCTCAGGTACCAAAATAGCTCACTCTTCTGATCTCATTATTTTCTTCCATTCTTCCTCTAAATCTAATAGCTTTCTGTCCCCGAATTGCAGTGCTTAAAATATCTATGACTCATTAGTTGTAAAAAAATTGTCTTTTTATTCATTAGTAGTAGTGCTTTTTATTGAATGTCCCAGCAGTGGCCCAAGACCATTTAGGTAAAAACCATTATTTCTTCTGTCTAGACAGGAATTAATTTGTAGTTTTGCCCTTTTGCACAGGAATGATGGAGAATTGTTGTCATTTGATGCAATACACAAAAGACTTTTGCACTTTTAATCTACAGATCAGATATTGTCAACATTCCCTTTATGACCAAGGTGGCCACAATTCAGCCAAGTACTCAAACAGATGTTTTTTCTTAATGATGTATAATAATTTCACAGCAATTATAAATGTATTTAAAGTTACATTTGTGTTCCATACATTGGCTTCTGAGGACTTTATTATTTGAATGGAAAGACTTTTCTTATATTTTTCTTTCTTTTAAATAAAACATCAGCAGACTTCACGTTTCCTGATAGAGATATCACACTAAATATAGATCACTAAATTCTGTGTTCAGAAATAAAACCCTTCACTTCCATAACTGATGTGGAATAGCAGTTGGAATCACAGGACCAGAAAAGACTGCATGGCTTATGATATTCAATAACTACAGACATCAATAAAGTAGATGTTTAATTAGAGGTATTTATAGAACATGTATAAATCCCAAAACACAGGTGCATCACTGAACACATCATCAAACACAAACCCCAGACCATATGATCTATTGACTTCGAACTTTCAGTGTCTAGACAATGCAGAAGGTATTGTACATCTAAATCCATGTCCAGACAGCTTAAAATTGTCCATATTTCAATGATACTGAGAATCTGCTCCTGAAATTAATGCCAAAAGTTACTAGATACTCAATGTACCTGTCATCAAAGCTGCATAATTTTTTGCCACCGTATGCTTTTATTGTTCATTACCTGTCATCTCCTTCTCAGATATTTTGATCTTATATGGACTGTTTTTATCCTGTAATACAGGTTTCCTTTCTCTTCCCAGAAATCTTTATGATATATTCTTATACAGGATTAATGCAAAAAAAAAAAACCAAAACCAAAAACCAAAGAAGTTATTTTCATTTTGGTTTCAGTTAAGGAAACAACCTCCCTTCTTCAGAAATGCAATTGCACATTTGCTTGAAGTCTTTTAACAGGAGTATAAGCCCTCTATAGATCACATACTGAGTCTTAAAAATCTTTGAAGCTAGTCAGGCTAAACCATGGTAACTGCTAAAATTTATGCTGAAAATGACGAGTTACAGAATGTCTATTTTTCCGGTCACTTATTCTGTGTCTGGTTTCAAGGTTCTTTTTCAGTTCTAGCAGCTTTTCAGAACACTGAGTATCAGTCAGTCAAGCTCCTTCTTACCTACAAAATGTGTGAAAACATGCATGTAGTAGTGCTGAATAACAACAGTGGATTTTGTCAGCAAATCCTGGCTACAGCTAGACCCTGGTATTTCCATCCTCAACAAGTGCATCTGTGTTAGGCTGTTTTCATGGGTGAATATGCCTTACACCTGTTATCTGTACTCCTACAGTAGGTGTTTGAGCACAAGAGTGGTGCACTCAAGCGATTTCCCTCCTGGTGGAGTCATGTTTAAAGTCACTTCTGGGGCACATCTAGGGCATATCGCCAGCAATGTAAATGCAAGGTCCTCCAGAGCTTAGCCCTTTTGGATGTATCAGTCATTCCTGGGAATGATACAACTGTCACAGACAGCATCCCTGGAAAGCATGCCACATGGACATATCATCCTAGAACTATAATTTATGATGTCATGTCAAGTACTGGTCCTTCCCGCTTGGTAATGTAGCAGTTGGTTATGTAAGCGTAGTAAAAGAGAAGCCAAGCAATACACTGAGAGGTAGGGAGTAGACAGCCTCTTAATCTGCTTTGGAAACCAGAAGAATCACCAAAGTATTAGATATTAAGAGCAATATAAATAACAAATAAGAGCCTTTAAAGGAAGTATATCTTAAGGTTATGTGAAGCAATGAGTTCCTTGCTTCTAAATATCATGGTTGAAGAGCTACTCAGTAATTTTAGTCATTTTATAGTGAGAAGTGTCTTTGTAATAATTGGTAGTAATTTATGAGCAATGTAGATCCACAGATTCTGTACTTAAAAAAGATCACCTTCCCTTGTGTTTTTCATTCATATGAATCATGTTTTTTAACACTTATTTTGCTAGACTAAACTAGACATAGATTTTTACTCTCATGTTGTAAAATAGATTCTCCATTCACCTTCACATCTTCCAGTTCAAACTTGTGCTTCTTGACTATAGGTGAACAGAATCGGATGCAACTACACGTAGACTAAATGCTGTCTACAAAGATAACACTAGAATTTCGATTTTTCAGGTTTTGTTGTTGTTTGTTGGTTGGTTTCTTTTTGTTGTTTTAATTGGAAGTTCTAGAACTTCACTGAGAAAACTGCCCTAGTTTACAGATATCTTATGTACTTGAAATTGCATCACAATTTATGTTATATCAATTTTCAGTGTAAGTTCTTTCTTCCAGAGTCATGATCTGATCTCCACAGTATTGATCAAACTCTTCAACCTTATGTTTTTACATGGATTTCATGACTTATGCCTGGAAACATAGCCAATTATGAAAATATTAAATATTTATTGCAAGTCTGAACCTAAGGAAAAATGCAATCTTACTTTTATTTCAGTAACCTGTATTTAATACCTACCAAAAGTCTATTAATTTCATAATTCTTTTATTAATCCATGGAAAACCTCCAAATTGAAAAATATTTGTAAAAATATATATTATTATATATCAAGATTTTGTATTAACCTTATCTCAGATAAGGTGTCTCTCTGACTCTCTCTCAAAAAAAAATCATGATCTTTAAACTAAAGTAACAGACTTGTCGTTGTCTCAATCTGCCTTATCTTCCTCGAGGTTTGTGGGTTTTTTTTGGTTTTTTTTTTTTTTTTCTGTTCTTCTATTATATTGCTGGGGTATGCTGATGTGTTATTTAATGTTAGTTTTATTAGTAGTATGGATATAGATTTTTCAGACAGACAACACAATCATTACAAGCAGTCCAAACTTCATTCACAGCTCAACTATGATATTCTAATACCCTTTTCTCATGATATTTAGATTACCATTGGTGTTCTATACATCGTTATCCTTATTGAAAACAGAAGCAAAATATGTATTTAGTATGCTGGCAACACCTATAAAATTTCTACCTGTGTCTTTCCCTCCATAGACTCTGGTCAATTTATCTTTTCATCCTCTTTCTGTATATGTCTGTGGAGAATCTTTCTACTCTATTTTCTATTTTCTACTCTATTTTCTTTAGTTCTTCCTTCAAATTTTGCTTTTTGAACTTCTGAGATACAGCTGTCCTATCATAAACTCAAGGAGTCGAAGAACCACAGAACAGCTGAGGTTGGAAGAGACCTCTGGAAGTCACCTGTTTCAACCACCATGCTCGAGCAGGGACACTTAGACCCAGTTGTCAAGGACAATGTCCAGGTGGCTTTTGAATACCTCCGAGGAGGGAGACTCCACAACCTTACAGGGCAACTTGTGTCAGTGCTTGGTCACCCTCACAATAAAATAGTGTTTCCTGATGTTCAGCAGGTACCTCCTCTGTTTCACTTTATCCTCTCACTGGAGACCACTGGACAGGGCCTGGCCCCATCTTCTTTACATCCTTCCTTCAGGTATTTATGTACATTGATAAGATCCTCCTAAGGTGAAGGCTCTGCGTATCTCTAGGATTTACTTATGTCTAAGATAAGCAGTCCCATCTCACTGTCTTTCCTCACAGGAGAGATGGTAGAGTCCCTTCATCATGTTCATGGCCTTTCACTGGAGTCTCTCCAGTATGGCCAGTTCTGCACTGTACTGGGAACCCCAGAACTGAACAGAGTACTTCAGGTACTCTATGTAATCTCTGTCATTTATCTTTTCATCACAGATTATCTATTTTAATATATTTTTGAATTGTTTATTCCTCCTAGTAATCCTGTAAACAGTAAATTCTGTACACATTTAGTGATCTCTGCAAAGACTCTTACACACACTAATGAAGTAAACCTAAGTTAAATGCATCTTGAAACCCCAAACAATATATTACAAGGAGGTCCCAGGTAAAAATTTTTTCCTACTGGGTTGACTGAGAATGGATATCATTCCTGACTCTGAATGAACCCTGCAAAAGCTTAGATGCAGACTGACTTGTAAATGCAGTTGTTTTGTAAACTGTTGAGCACCCATGACTCCTAATAATTTTTTTCTAATGTTTGGATATTAGCTCTTTCATTTAACTTACTAATGATTAAAAACATGAACCAAACCTCAGAAAGACCAGTTTCTGACAGTTAGCTTGTTCATTAAATTGTAAATTAACAATTATTTAGTATAGTACATATTGGAGTGACTGAAATGTTTTATGAGACTCAAGCTTTGATATTTCCACAGTTTTCATTAGGAGAAAAATTCTCTGGACTCTAATTCTCTAATTTGGAAAGTTTCCTGGATTTTTCAGCTTCTGTTTCCCACTACTCAGTTTTATACTATTATTCTCAGACTAATCTTGAACCACCTTACTAAAATCTCTAGGATATACATCATTAATCTGCAGTATACAAATATGATGATTCAGTGTTTTTCTGATGGCTAATGATTATTCTCTTGATAAGCACATTGGGGAATGAACTGGATACCTCTAGACCTAAAGCATGAATTTTTCTGATCTCAATAGTGAAGACAAAAGAGACAATAGACCATATACTCTGTGAATCAAATACTGAGGGAAAATCAATATGCACTGAATACTAGATTGAACTGCAGTTTACTATGAAAATGACCTTCAAGTAAGTGGTATAGAGACCTGATCTAGAGGAAATATCTAATTGCTGTAATGAAGTATGATCTATCACCTACAATTTATTCTAGACCGGTCTGTTAGTCATATTTCACTCTACAGGATTTAAGTCAATCTTAGAATCTGTGTAAACACTGATACCCTCTGTGAGCACAGTATTAGGGCTACCTTAAGTTTTGCTCCAGTCTGCCAATCTGAGGAATCTAATCGTGAATGTCATTGGTTATCAATTTTTTTTTTCCTCTTCTTGTTCCATCCTCACACTCCTCTTTATATATGCAGAGAGACTGAGTATCCTGTGTCTGTTAGATATTTTTCTGATCAACCTACCTCTAACTGTGCAAGAGAACTGTACTTTAAAAATGTCCTGCTCTCACATAGAAAAAGTGTTTCAACCTATCAGCATCCTTAGAGTAAAGCACTCTAAGCACTCTTTTTTCCTATTTTCTCCTTTTTTTTTTTTTTTTTTTTTTTTGTTAATTTAGCTTGCTTCTAAACACCTTTCCTCAGTCAGAAATACTGTTAATATTATGCTTCAGGTAAAGTTACCAGCAAGTGGAAACCCAGTGAAAGCTACACCAGTGTATTTTCCATCTTCCTAAAATCCTGCCTAAGAGCATGCCCTTAATTCGTATGTCTACAAACTCCAGGCTACATTGAGTTGAAGCATATCCAAGGTCTGTAGCTGTAGCGGAGAAACAGAAAATATGTCTCTGGCTTAAAGCATTTTAAAGCTGTACTACTATGCCAAACAAGAGATGTGTATTCCCTTGTACAAAGACTTTGTATATTAGATTTATACATCAATAGTCTTAATTCTATTGGCTTGCAATATTTTGACCATTTTAATAAGCATCAAAGCCTTATTTCAGCACCTAGATCTGCCTCCTGGACCTCCTGTTGATTTTGTGTTTTATTTTATATTACATTTAACATTCCAAATCAACACCATGAAGAGTTTTAAATGACGTTTCTACTTAGTTGAAAATAAATCCCTGAAGCAAATAAAAATGTAGTATTTTCAAAGCTTAGAAATATTTTCTTTCACACAATTAACACAAACTCATATTTTCATAAATTTGCCTTAAGCTTGCACAAACTTTCTTAAAAGACTACTTTGTAGGAGCTAATGTAGAGCTAAACACTTTTCTGCTATGGTAACTTCAACTTTCCCTAACATCTGACAAGAACAGAGGGTCTCTTCCGCAGTGCAGTGAAACACATAGAATTTTTATGCAAAGGAAAATGTTCCTGCTAATCAGCTGATATTCTAGACTCTTCTAGAATTTTTTTTTCATTTTTGGAAGATTATGACTTTCATTAGATTCACTACTGCATGGAAAACATTTGACAGAATTAAGTCCATCCACAGTGGGTACCATGCTGAGAATTCAGTTTGCTCTTCTGCTGCTGAAACCAAGAGGGTATTGACACTGAGTAGCGTGAGGCTAAAACTTGCTAATGTCCATATATACGGTTTTTAGGTAGAGCCCTACTGAGACTGAAGATTTCTTCCCTGCAGCTTCATCTGCTTCAGCATCCTGGTGATGCACTTTTCCTACAAACTTCTTGTAAGATGCCTACCATTCCAAAGGTCAGTCAATCCAGTGATGATCTCGGTAGGTGTAATGCATTCTTTAGCTCTCAGGGTGATGGATGTGATACAACTTCCATGACATGCCACTAGTGTCCCGAGTGACAAGCTTTTATTCTTTAGTTAATTTGCATGTGAGATAGGAGAGGGCAGCTCATCTCCTCCCTCTGCTCACTCCTCATGCTAATTAAGGAGATTGTTCCTGAAGTGAGCAGGTGGTCCCAAAAGTGAGTCAGCTGGTCTCAGAAGTGAGTCGGTTGGTCCTGTAGGGGTAGCTGGTGACTCGTGATTTTCCCCTTGCTGGTCAGTGACTACTCTGTGGCCCTACTTTTGTGCAAGCCCAGTTAAGGCCTTTATCTCAAAGGTTGGTGCTTTCATTTCACAAAGAATGGATAGGCCTCAAGGAAGAGATACCCTCCTGCCTCTGCAGCATTATCTTTTTCTCCCTGCCAGAAGTTGCAAAACCAGTTGTTTAAGGCATAACAAGGTGCATATCATGTCCATCACACAGACCAGGATACCCTTAGCCGCCTATGCTGCAAGATCACACTGCCATTTCCTGTTCACTTAGTGTTTGTCAGTGCCACCAGGTCCTTTACAAAGCTGCTTTCCAGGTGATTAGCAACAAGCATTTACTATTACATGAGGTTATTTCTCTACATGAATTTCCCTAGAGAAATGTACATTTCATTTTGCTGAACTTCATTAGACTCTCCTTGGCCCAAATCACCAGCCTGTCCTTCTGAATGGCATCATATCCATTGGGTGTATCAGCCACTCCTCCTATTTTTATGTCATCTACAAACTTGCTGAGGGTGCATACCACCCCATTGTCTGGGTCATTAATGAAGATGTTAAACAGTATTGGCACCAATATTGATCCCTGACACACATTGTTGGTGATGGCCTCCAACAAGACTTAATTCTGCTGACACCACCACAAGAGCTTCAGCACTACGCAATAGTCAGTGTATGGCTGCTTATATAACTTCAGCTGAAGCTCTATCATCACTCCTAATGCCACAGTGGTGTTTAATTTTTCACAACAAATAAACAGCTAAATAAAAATACTGTGAAACACTGTTAATCATACTTGAAGTATCTAATTACACACAATAATTTTGTAATGTTTTAAACATAATGTATTTATAGAATAATTAATTTATTCATCTGTAAGTAAATTCAATCATATTAATGCTATAAAGACAAATTAAAGTACTGCATTTCTTCATCTTATAAATATCCAAACCCTGAGTTGAAATAACCCCTAATGTAATTAGAAGTAAATGCAGCATTTTCCAGAAGTAACAATACCATCACTAGCACATAATATTGCCAAGTTATTATCATAGTCCCTAATTCTGAGTAAACACATAATAAAATTCCAAGAGAACCAAGGGAAGCAAAAGATTAGAGAAAGCAGCCTGGGGAGAGCAGCCTCATGTATTTCAATAGAGGCTGAAATATATCAGAATATCAGACTATCAGAATATATGAAGGTGTAACAAGTTACCATAGGAGAAAGCAGTGGTTGTCCATCAGCTGCTCATCACACTGAAGAACAAAGGTAGAGACTTTCTCCTGCATGACAGCAAACTGTCTTATGTGCATAAGTGTTCTCTTCTTACATGCCCCATCTGACAGCCAAAGCATAGGCTATCACATAAATTATATGTGAACCAGGGCTGTCTAACATGCATGAATCTCATGTTTAACTCAGAATATGTCTTAACTATCCAAACTTACTGCCCTGCTTCCTTGTCCAGAAAACAATTTTTGATTCTGCACAGAAATTTTAAAATTCTTTCCACTGCAGTCACAAACTCCTTCCTGTGGGAATTATTTCTTAGGATTTCCTACTGCAGGGCAAAAAACCCCACAAAACTGTGAACTGTTGAGCTTTGCAAATTGTAGTTAGAAGCATTGTTTGATAAATCAGTTGCACAGTTGCACTTCAGCTCTGAGTGGGCAGAATAGGAGAAAAGGGGAGGTGAAAAATGGTAGCTGGAATTTGAATGGCACAGAAATGCTAATTATAAATTCAGTATGGAATAAAAGGGCATAATCAAAATGTACACGCATATGTATTTTTTATGTAGCTGCATGAGTTATCTGACACAAGGTCCAGGCTCAGAAACAGGACCATTCACTCATACTGGTGGTATAACAAACTGGCTACAGGAACACTGTACTGGGTGTAACTGCTAGGCTGGCTGGAAAGTCAATAGCTTCAGGATGGACCTCTGTGAAGGAGGTTCTGAGATGTTCTGGGCCAGTCACAGCTGGATTTGGTGGCTTCTGACACTGCTGTAGATACCTCATCTTGCACCAAAACTGCAGCAGGGCAGGGAAGCCTCCAATGCCTTGATCCACACCTGTGTAGGAAGGAACAGCAGTTACTGGAGGCACGACAAAATGAAGGAGAAAATGCCTCCAGAGAAATGAAGGGGACAGGTGGAAGAAGACATCATCGAGGACACAGCTGGAGCTGCACTATTGTAAAGAAACACCCTATGCTAGAGAAGGTACCTCTGAGAGACTGCAGACTGCAGGCAACACACATCAGGGCAGAGACCGGCAAGGGACTACAGCTGTAAGTAATCCATGCATACAAATGGGGAAGAAGCAAGGTCCAGCAGAAAGAAAACATTACTCACTGACCCCACCCTCATGTATGGCTACAAGAATTGGAGAAGAAGAAGTACAATGTGAGATGAGAACAAGGGAGGTTGAGATGTAGAAGGAGGAGTTCTCAAGCTGAGCACAAGGAGGAAAGGTACTTCCTTGTAAATTTATGCTTTGTTTTGGTTCATTTCTTTTCAATAAGTGAAAAAAAATGAAAATTTTGTATTAATTAGCATTACATTCAGTCAAATTCCACAACTTGAGACCATTTTGCTCACAACATCTGCCAAACCATACCTGGGGATCCTGGCCAACCATGCACACTGCAGAGGAGAGAAATCTGGAAACAGCTACAAGGCTGTTGCTGAAATTACTCCTGAACTGGCAGAAAGACAAACTATTCCATTCATTAACAGACTTTGGGGCCAATATACTCTCTACCAGTGAGGCAGGACTTGTCATAGGTGGAACCAGAAATTAGTAATGTGAAGCATCAGGCAGTAGAATCATCCAAGAACATGTGAAGTAACATGAGGCTGCGAAACAGGGGTGCCAAACTAATTTTCATCGGGGGCCACGTCTGCCTCGTGGTTGTCTTCAAAGGGCTGAACGTAATTTTTGTGTTGTATAAATGTAGGAGTAGTTACATTTATACATTCCTAAAATTACGTTCAGCCCTCTGAAGGCAACCACGAGGCTGATGTGGCCCCCGATGAAAATTAGTTTGACATTCCTGCTGTAGAAAATAAAACACTGCAGACCTACATGGGTTGATGATCTGGTAACATCTGATTTGTCCAACACTAGATGGATGAACCAAGCAGGGGAACCAGGCAAATATGAGATATTGTTTTTCCCCCATTCTGATGTAACCTTGCCTAATGTTTTCCTTCTAAGGTAACTTGAAATCTGTCCCTGCTTTCAGGGAATGACCAGTTGACCTCTAGAGGTCACATCCCACCTAAGTCATTCTATGATCATACAACGTTTCAAATTTTTTAGATCACAACATATTCAACAATTATTATATGATATTTACGTAGTAATGTGATTTAGCCTGCATCCAGAAAAAGGTTCATGTACTGAACCATAGTTCACTGTATATCTCTTCTTAGCTCTCTCTGACCATGAAGATCTGTGTGACAGATGTCTGTCAAGAACGCTTCCAACATGCAAAGTATCCGAATCAAGAGAAGGGGTATAAATCCAAACCTTTAAACTGAAGACAAGATACATCAGAGCTCTAATTGGGAAATCATCTGTACAAGAAAAAAACTCTTTATGTTTCTTCAGGATAATATGCCTTCCAAATTGCATCAGATTTATCACACTAGATGTCCACAAGTACATCACTGTGCTCAGCTTTCAAAAACCTCTCTGGCCTTTATATTAAGAGTTTAATATTCAGCAAAAGAAAAGAAATATTACCTAGTTTGTCTCAGGTGTTAACTACACATGACTTCGCTCCACTGCCTGCAATATCGCTTCTCTTTGAGATTTTGGAGCCATGACTAGAGAAATTCCTTTTCTAGAACTTTTGTTTCTACACTAACAAATATTCTGGATTGTACTGAATTTTGTTGGTAACTTGATTTCCTGGGAGAACAGGAAATATCTTCCAGAGACCTGGACCCAAGGACAAGTTTCAAATATTCATTTGTGGCAATCTGCTTGTAGGTATGTGCAGCTAGAGTGGACTAACCAGATCCACACAGCGAGTTCTTGTCCCTGATTTCCTATGCACACCAGGTAATCTTAATGTGCTGTTTTTATTCTGGTGTGGTTTTCCAGTTCCAGGATATTGAAATAATATCTTTCCACACCACAAGGGCGGTGTTTTTATCATATGATAGTAAACTTTTGGTTTATGGGTACTGGAATGTGACACAAACGCATGTGCAGGTGTCCAAGGGTACAAAGCCTACAAGGCTGACGGAATGTCAGCTTTTAGGAGTAATTGTGCATACCTATAGCCTTGGAAATTGTCTGCTGGAGCTGCATAAAGCAGAAATAGTGGAAAGTAGCACTGGTTCAGGAAGACTGCATTCAAGCTTGCTTCCGAATCTTCTTTGTTTAGTAACACAGACGTATTGAATTTTTCTCTCAAACCTCATGTTAAACTGGATCTTCGAATTAAAAACTCTGAGGCAAATGATTCATTAACATTCTGAAAATGTTTCACACCAACTACTTTCAGAAACATTGTTTTACTGGTTAAGTCTAGACGTAAAATTGGAAGTCTGATGAAGTCTTACTTATATATGACTTTAGTGTTTATTATCAAGATACATTTTCTATGAATATATTCCAGTATTCTATAATAAAAAAATTGTGTTAATCTAAACTTCGAATACTGTAACAAGACACTTATTTTCTGTGGTATTCAATACCTCAATAAAGCAGACATCTGCAGCTATGCATTGTATTGCCAACAGTAATTTATTAGGCTTCAGGGATTCAAGATACCAACACACATGTTCCAGCAGTTTCCAACTTTGTAGGTTTTTGCACTAAGCCTAACAGACTGCTTTATGGCTCAGGTTATCCATTACTTGCTGCTGATATTCTGTAATGAAGATGAGGCCATAATATCTGACTAACAATGAAAATTCCTGTATTTGTAAACTCTTTACTAATCCTGCTAAATCCCCCTAAGCATCTGATTCTTTACTTATACTGTTTTCTTCTTCCTCTTGAAGCATCTTTTGCCATTCATGGAGGACTTTGTGCTCTTCTTGAAGGGCTTCCTCCTGACTTTGTAGGGCCTTTTTCTCATCTTGAAGGGCCTTGTTCTCCTCTTGAAGGGCACGTTTCTCCTCATGGAGGGCATGTTTTTCCTCATGAAGAGCTTTCTCCTCTTCCTGAATGGCTTTGTCATCTTTTTGAAGAGCTTTAAGCTGTTCCTTGAAGGCCTTGTTTTCCTCCCATAAAGCTAAAATCTCTTGCTGAAGAGCTTTTTCCTCCATCGCAAATGCTCTTTCTTGTGTTTTGAGAGCCTTAATCTCTTCTCTGAGGGCTTTATTTTGTTGTTGGAGGGCCTTTTGCTGTTTCTCAAGGTGCTTTGTTTCCTCCTCTGGAGAGTCCCTATGCTTCCTTTGAAGGACTTTATTTTGTTCCCAAAGGACTTTGTTCTCTCTTTGGATACTTTCATTCTCCTTATAATAGGCTTTGTTCTCCATACGAAAAGCTCTGTTCTTTTGCTGAAGGTTTTGATTCTCTTCTCGAAGGGACTGATTCTCCTTCCAAAGTGCGTGGCTAAGTCGTGTCGTGCGAGGGGAGGTGACAGATGCAGGCAGCAGCGACAAATCGCTGATGTCCCTTGAGGGATCTTTTTTCTTTAAGCCAGCCATTTTGTCACTTAGCTGCACCACTCAGGGGCTGTGTTGTGGTCTAGCTGGGTGATTCCATCTTCCATATTCACTAGTCATGGAAATGAGAATAGAGGTTAAGGGCCCATAAGACTCTATTCAGAATAAAATACAAATAAATAAATAAATAAATAAATGTTACACTAAATGTGA
The DNA here is from genome assembly GCF_037038585.1 of Patagioenas fasciata. Taxonomy (NCBI): domain Eukaryota; kingdom Metazoa; phylum Chordata; class Aves; order Columbiformes; family Columbidae; genus Patagioenas; species Patagioenas fasciata. The sequence continues at coordinate 42,454,595 of NC_092520.1, read as the reverse complement.
AATAAAAATAATGGCAAAATAATTTGACAAGCATTGTAGATTTTTGTGTGTGCTGAAATACATACAGCACATTAAATTTCACAAGACTGAGCTAATTATAATGAAGAAAAACTTTGACAGTCTTTCTCATGGACATATGCATTCATGGAGAAATCCAGATCATTAACACGTATCTTTAGTTGTAAATTTCTTTGCTTTTCTTTTTTACTTTTTTTTTTTTTTACTATGTCATTAAGCATTTATTTTTCTAAAACTGTTACCTTTGTCACCTTACTTACACTCAAATTTGTTGTTAATGCTGTTTCTATTATAACTATCTTGATCTCGGCCAGGGACAACCCTGAATTTGAGCTTACCTTGTCTTTCAGAGAAATAAAAACCAAAAAAATGTACATATAAAACGACAAAAAATATCTATAACCCCTTAAGAGATAGACCTGATGAGCTCCTCTCTTCAGACTCGATTCTATAGCTGAGATAAGGGGCAATTAAACACTTTTTGTTGTTGTTCATTCCCTATTCTATCCTTCTGGGAGAATGTTACATTGTTCAGATTGGAGTAAAAGTACAGGCTAAGTAGGATGTTTAGGAGCCTAATTTCTATACGCAGGACAACGTTGTAATATCAGGCATGTTTTGGATATATGCCTGGTGTTTTCTAGGAAACTCTGAAAAATTAGTCACTGTGCCACTTTACTATATAATTCATATATACAGTGAAATACATATACATATGTGTGTATACATATATATATAATGAAGAAATTACCAGATGTTCAGAGAAACTACATTATATCTGTGGAGCATCCACTAGGAAATGGTTGAGAGAGTTGGCATTCAGCATGGAGAAGAGAGGCTTTGGGGAGAACTTATTGCAGCCTTTCAATATTAAAAGGAGCCTATAAGAAAGGTAAGGACAGACTTTTTAGCAGACCCGGTTGTGACAGGACAAGGGGTAGTGGTTTTAAACTAAAAGAGGAAAGGTTCAGGCTAGATATGAGGAAGAAACTTTTTACAATGAGGGTGGTAAAACACAGTAACAGGTTGCCCAGAGACATGGTAGATGCCTCTACCCCTGGAACATTCAAGGCCAAGCTGGATGGAGCTCTGAACCACCTGATCTAGTTGAAGCTGTCCCTGCTTATTGCAGAGGACTTGGACTAGATGACCTTATCAGGTCCTTTCCAACCCCAAATATTCTATGATTCTATGAAAATTATGATAAATTAAGGAAATCATACAGTACTTAAGGTTGTGGTATCACTGAATCAGTCTGCCATCTGGCAGCTCATGGCAGAGCTGTCTGGTGACACTGTCTTCAATGATGTCATTTTAGAATGCATAGCAACAGTGATCCAACAATGAATGGTACTAGTGAGCATAAAAGTTGTGACCATCTGAAGGTAAGCATAAGTATTTGTAGAGTTAAGATTCTCTAGCAAGACACAATTTGTACTTCTCAATATTTTTTTCATGTTTCTTCATATACTATGTTAATCCAAAATATTATTGTCTAGCTGGCTGAATGGTTCTTGCCACTGATGTTGATGGATGCCATTAAATACGTTCATATATAGACTCTGAAAGTGAGCTTTTACTCCTAGCTATGCAGCATAAATTTGGGACAGCTGTAGTCGGAGTTATTTCTAAATTACAGAAATTCCATAAATGAAACAATATAAGGTCTCTATGTTATGAAAATAAGACTTGGATTAGTATTTGGGATTACAAATGGTTGAATAAATGTACATGGAAAGTAAGAATGAAATAATAAAAGAGTATGATGGCAGGCTGCCTGCAATCTTCATTGCCCCACAGAAAACATCCTTTTTTTCCAACTCAAACAAAATCCATGCGTTCTATGACAATGATTTTGCTTTTTTTGAATGAAAAGACAAGTTGCTTAAGACACCTGCACATTTAGATTACATCAGTAACTTGTCCACTCTATGAATTTTGGGGGCAAAAGAATACTGTATTCCAACCAAAGTATAAACTTGTTTTCAATATTTGTTATCAAATTGAAGCAACCAATATTTTTTTTTTTTTTTTTTAGTCATACACTATGTACTCAGGATATTAAAAAATAAAAAAAAAGGTGGATGAGGCACTTTCAAATCCAGTGAGCTTAAAATAAGATTTAATAGTTTTGTTTAAATCACTGCACACATCACATCATCAGTATTTGCTGTCTCTCAGCTCTGTTCTGTATGTTAATTAGGTGGGGGACTGAAATATAGCATGTAAAATGCTCAGTAATCCCAGGAGATGAATATACACAACTCCCACCGAAAATTCTGCAGGATGATCAGCCCTCTGAATTCTTTTCTCCAGGATATTTGATTCCTCTGCCTGCTCATGCAAATTAAATAGGCAAAGCACATGAGTAGTGCTGAAATCTGTAATACTGAACAAGATCAGTATCTTCGGTTCATGTATCTTCTCCAGTCCTTTTCCTCACCTTAACTCCTCAGGAACAGTTTAAATCTTATTTCTTCCATGCTTATCACCAGTATAAGTCTGAACATCATGGCTCCATTAATTTTCTCTTCTGATCCCTTAAAAATATCATTATGATTAAGCAAAAACACTTCAGGTAAGTCAGTATCTGTTGTAGGTTTTTTCATGTCAAAATTTAAAGTTTAAAGTAACACTGGTTATTTTGACATGTAGGTCACTTCCTTTTATAATTAAGGAATGTAAGTAGTAGGAATAAGCTGTCAATTTCAAGAAGTGACAAAGAATAAGGCAATATTTCCTCTTCAATACCTCTTGGGTCTTACACCCTGACTTCTCAAAACCCTGCTTAGGAAAGGAAAGGATAATCTGAGCTTGGAAAAGAGACAATTTTATGAACCCAGTCCATAGTTGGAGTAAAACAATGCAGCTATAATTGCACCAATAATGATTTATTACACTAGAAAGTCTTGATAATGTTTATCAATTAATGAAATAAAAGGACTTAAGTATTAGGTATACAACAAATTAACAGTATTTATCAGAAAATATAGAAATGTAGGTAAGCTTGCAATATTTTTAAAATTCTTTCTTTTAAAAAAGGGGTTAAAATCTTTTTGTTAAATGTTTTCCTCAACCAGTCTTGTATGATACCTATAGGATCACACTGCTGTTTGATAATCATGGAAGATGTGAAATATAGCAGAATTCTAACATTACTCAAATTAATAATAATAATAATAAAAGGTTTTGTAATCTTTCAGATATTACATTTTACTATTATAAGCAATTTTTGTAGTGACCACTCTGACTGAAGGCAATGGAAGTATATCACTGCAATGGAAGGTGCAGATACTGATTTCAAAGGGACAAGGTATGTAAGACCTAATATAATAGTGAAAATAATGGCCTAAGAAAACTATTATTTCAATATACAAGTTCTTAGTTCTGGTTGTTCTGACCAGAACATAAAAAAAATATGTTTTTCAAAATAAAATCTTAGTCTAGAAATTTTACATTACAGTAAAATGCAACAATCCAGACTTTTTTATGAAACCCACTCTGAGTATATGTATAGTGCAACAGCATACATGGCATCCACAAAAGATGCAGAAAAAAAATATTTGAGTTTCTGCTGTGAACCAGGCAAAATCTCAGATACAAATGAGTTTCAATTAATTCTTTTTGAATGCTACCACCACCCACATTTAGCTGTACTGTTTTGTGGAAATGAGTAGCACAGCAGGTGTATTCTTAACTTTTCAGGTGACCCTAGCTAATAATTCTGATCAATCTCTAACCACTATCTCAGAATAGCTAAGCACATAAAGAAGTCAAGTACCTGGAAAGAAAAATAACATAGTTCAAAAAAGTAACCTTATAAAATTGAAATCACACACACTTTATAGCATCTATTACATATGCTAGTTGCTGTTGGATAAACCTAAAAACTCAGACTGGAATCTAAAAACCTGACTAGCATACTTGGCCCATCTGGCGCTTTTACTATTCTGAAAATTTTATGCTGATGTGGCTTCTTTTTTAGGTCATACAAACTCATGATTTTCTCTCCCAAGTGGATATAAAATGTATGTTGTTGCTTCCAGGAGACTGAAAACCTGGACTAAGACAGATCTTTGCTCTACCTGCCAGAGATTAGCAGAGTACCGCAGAGAGCAAAAGTTGATGGTGCTGTACATCTGTGCATTCAACATTTGGTGGCACTAAGCCACTGGTCTCTTTTCTGCATGACCAACTGACTAATTACTGTACTTGGCCTTTTTGAGTCCCTTCAATTAATGCAATGTGCAGTTGCACACAGTGATGGAGTCACCCATACAGAACAGAATCCGGGCCAGAATTAGGCTCTAAGTCCCAGAAGCACCTGTTACAAATATAAAGTGTCCAGATGGTCTGGTCTTTGTGGGAAAGTGTCACGAATTGACTTATCTGTCTTTCTTACTCTTGGTTTAAGGTCATAAACATGATTCTTTTGAAGCAGAAAGAAAAGAAAAAAAAAAAGAAAGAAAGGAACCTTAGGATGAATGTAAAACCTACTCCATTTGTAAATCTTAATAACCCAATGGAGCTTGTTGTTATCACATTCTGGGCAGGCAAATGGGATTAGGCTGTGATTACAATGCAGCCTTCAATATAATTAGACAGATTTATTTAAACACAGCTGTAAACCATAAAAATGTGAACTATTTAGTGATTGTAAATTCCGCAGTTTGTAAATTCAAACTTAAGTCTCCAGTCAGCTATTTTGCTTTGTTTTTGTTTAGAAACACTAGAAAATACTCCTTTCAGAGTATTTTTTAATGGATATGAATTATTTGAGTTTACAACAGTGAAGAGTGCTCCTAAATGCCAATTCATTTTCTAACAGTGCATTGCTTCATTCATGAGTATTTTAAAAAAACTCTTCCTCATGTCTAGCCTGAATCTCCCCTCTTTCAGTTTAAAACTATTCTCCCTTCTCACATCGTAACAGGCCCTGCTAAAAAACAGGGCCTGTTTGAGATCAGTGATTCCACTGGCAACAAGCATGGATTCTGCATCCTGTACCTTTTTGGCTTTCTGAGATGGAGGAAGAGATACAGAGTTTTATGTCAGATCCTGAAAGCAGTTAGGATATCTCAAACAATAATCAGCAATAATGGCAGTCATGGCTTATTAGTAAGACTTTTAATAGAACAAATAATGGACAATATTACCAACAGTAAAAGCATTGACTGTCAGTTTCATGCATTGCTGAAAGCTCTTTTCCTACTTTATTCCCTTCCTTCCTTCCTTCCTTCCTTCCTTCCTTCCTTCCTTCCTTCCTTCCTTCCTTCCTTCCTTCCTTCCTGCCTTCCTGCCTTCCTGCCTTCCTGCCTTCCTTCCTGCCTTCCTTCCTGCCTTCCTTCCCTCCTGCCTGCCTGTCTGCCTTCCTGCCTGCCTGCCTGCCTTCCTGCCTGCCTGCCTGCCTTCCTCCCTCCCTCCCTGCCTCCCTCCCTCCCTGCCTCCCTTACTCCCTCTCTTCCTCCCTTACTCCCTCCCTTCCTCCCTCCTTTCCTTCCTTCCTTCCCTCCTTCCTTCTCTCCTTCTTTCCCTCCTTCTTTCCCTTCGTTCATCTTGCAGCCACTCAGTATGAGAGAGGAAAAAATGAGAAGGGTAAGAGGGAAACAGAGAGCTGAGGGAGAGATGAAGCTATTTCATTAGAAGGAAAAACTGAGGGAGTAATAAAACATATCTTCCATCCACCAATCATTTGACTTGTATCTCATATCTGTTATTCTATTTAGTGTCTATAAAGGCCTTAAACCCAGACTTCTGTATCCCTACATGTTCACATAACACAAAAAAAAGGAACATCACAATTAGCTTTCTGAGTTCCTAACTCAAATTTGAACAACAGTAGTAACTGAATTCATGCAGTTCACATTGGAATCATGCCTATTTTTATTATTCATAAATACTGAGATAACATGGGCTACTATAAAATGTGTAAGAGACATCCAATGTTTTTAAGTCTTAAGTATATAATAACAGCTACAACTGATAATTATGGATTTGTTTTATGTTGTAGTTGATGCATTATTTTCCTTGGATTTTTGGGAAGCTATAATGTATGCTGAACAAAATTTCTGTGTTATCAATGGCTCAAGAGACATATGGTACATGAAATATATCTTCTAAGTGAATTGATTCACATGATGTTTTAAAATTTGAACATTTATCGTTTTACTGGATTTTGGAAGAATCTTTTCATAGAATCAATGTTTGAATTTTAAAAAGTTAAAAGAGCATGGAAGTGGCATGAGGAAAGGATACTTTTCATATATCCTGAGGACAGACAATATAATATTTGCCCTTAATTGTAAAAAGTGATAGGAAATCTAAGCTGCTATTTTTGTTAAACATGTGAAAACACGACACAGGGCAATGTCATTAACATGTCAGAAAGGCTGAGTCATACTTCAATATGCCTTATCCTTGCTTTATTTATTTAGAAAACTGATGAAATACTGCACACCAAGTGTTCTAAGAACAGTAGATCCACCAGTGAAGGGCTGCAGCTGTGGGCCTTTACCTGGGTATTTTCTTCTAATGGCATTTCTGTGCTTTCACTTGGTTGTACCTGTAGGAAAGCAAAGACATGAGAAAGTGAGATGTGTGATTCCAGGCACCCGGATGATAAAGGAAGATCAATACTAACATGACCATCTGGATGGTCAAAGAAATAGTACTAACATAATTAGACCATGTACATTTCTCATAGTTGTAAAGAGTGATAGCCCAGACTTGTGAGAATGGTATCTCGGGCTGGATGACCACCCCCAAGTGCATGGGATGTGTGAATGTCCTTGGGCCTGGTCTGTGAATGAGTGGGAATGCAACCGAAACAAACATAAAATGAATGTGGTGTGTTTTTAATAACAATTATTGGAAAAACATCTTACGTAGCATCTTAGTCCAGGCCTGTATTTGTAAATCCTATAAATTGCCAACGGCTAATAAAGTGGGTCTCAGCCTGGTTCAGCTCTCTGCTCTGCCTCTCTCTGTGCTCCTTCCTGAACAAGATCTCTGCCTGTGTGTGCATCTTTGTGTCCCGGTGTACGTCATTCCTCATTGCCACAGGTACCTGTGCAGTCAGGTGTGACACTGAGTTGGACTTCAGAGCCACATACGTAGGCAAGTGTGCACTGTAATGGAAAAATATTGGGCCAATCCAACAACCTGACAGAGGCTGCTGTAGCTCCATGCTCCCAGGTGCAACCTGCAGTGAGGCCGAGCACATCTTTCTAGTAGACACATGCATACAGAGCACATATGTTCACTACATATGTACATATTTATATATGGTTGACTGCACAGATCAAGACAGAGAGAGACACAGTCAGCACTCATACAAACACAGACACCAACCAGGAGACTCATCCTGCTCTCCTCCTTGTCTGAGAAGTATGGTCTGCTATTCAGTATGTATGTCTATATATATATATATATATGTATATTTATATGCACAGGGTGGTTCCCTCTAGCAGGTGAGCTCAGATACAGCCACCTCAGTACCTGCTGCTGGATGTCAGTCTCCCTGAGTGCTGGCATTTGGACATATGAACCCCTGAGGGTGTAGCCCAACCTTAGTTGCTGGTATAGACCTCCTGACTCACACAAAGACATAGACACAGACACACTCCTGGTCACTTTACCTACATGCTGGCTAGTCCGACATGATGTTTGCTAGCGATCACACACTCACCTGCATGTCCATGATCTCTGCAGGTGCTGGCACCACTAGCACTGGAGCCTCATGCTCTGAGGTCCTACTCTAGTGGCTGGCAGTCAGGTTGACTCAGTCCAGCTTCTTCACTATTACTGAGGACACATGAGCCTGACTCCATCTGCTGCACTAAGACCCCCATGTGCTCCCTTGCCCTCCCTTTTTCCAGTCCCTCATCAAGGAAGGAGTTAGAAAGCAATTAAAAAATAAAGAAGGCAGACTGTGCTGACCAGGAACAGGGCATGGTCAGACACGCTTATTGACCAGCAAATTATTGACATGACTGGGCTCTTTTTACCCACTTATATGCTTATTTTCCCATCCTTATTCCTCCTCACATCATCTAAATCCATTTTCGTTCATTTGGTTCCTCCTCAAAACATCCCATAATCAGTACTGTGCACTCCTGAAATGCTCTCCTCCTGCAACCATGTGTCCCACACCCCCAGGTGGCAATCCACCTCAGTCCAAAAGGAGCTCCAACATTGTCTTTATCTTTGGAGATTTCACACATAAACACAGGGTCTAAGGCTCCCCTGGGATAGCCTTGGGACAGAGTCAGACAAGGTGATCCTTCGTCGGAGTCCTTAAACTATGTTCCTGCCTGCCATGATGTCCCTGCATTCCACTGGGTTTGTGGAGGTCGGCCTTTGATAGGCTGACAGGTCCTGTGATGGGTCAGACAGTAGCCAGGGCAGAGTATCGTTTGGGGTCCCCCTCCCATTATTATTTTTTCGATGCTCTGTTGTCAGCTTGCAGACAAGCTCTTAGCATATAACCTAATATGTATCTGCTAGCACACCCGCACAGTCTGTTCAGCAGGGCCTGCTTCTAGAAGCCAGACTTCTCCATTGAAAAATAAGAATTGAGTGCAGCTGTGACTAATTACAGCTGTGAGAAATATAAATGTTAAAGCCACTGGTTGTATTGGACAGGTGTTATTCTGTTGGAAAATCATAGTCATGTCATTGTCCATAAAATTGTTTCAGAGCAAGGAATATTACAAGAATTTAGCTGTACTTTAACATGGCTAATTTTGGAATAGACATCTGTCTTCCTAAATAATAACAGATAATAAGTTTACCTTCTGAGTTGCTAACTGCAAACTATATAAGCGAATATATATGTTTATATAAAACTATTTTTATATATATATATACTATAATGTAAATACACACAATGTAATATACATATAAATATGATAATTTACAAATTAGGTGTTTTCATTGTAAATATGTTTTGTTTTCATCTCACACAGAGTGAAATTCATAAATTCATCCCACTTAAATTCTGCTGTCGAATAGCTAATTGTTTATATCCAAATAAGTCACTTTAGACTTTCCTCATAGTCACTTCAGAGAAATACATCCCTCCAAGAGGAGATACATCTCCTATTAACATAGGCATCTAAAAAAGGTAAAATGAATTACTACTGTCATCTAGATATGCTTACTCTTTTCATTAATCCAAGCCGTCTATCTAAGACTTAGATATCTATATTTCAGGTGAATAAAGTAGTTGGAATCCAGCATCATGTAACACAAAGGTAGAAAGCAGCGGTCAGAGAACATCTCCAAATCCATCTCAAATATGAAAATTTCTTTTATTACATCTCTTCTATAAGACAAAATGTAATAAAAGATCAAGAAATTAACTGTTGATAGCATTTTTCATTTCCTTCAAAAATGACTTTGTGAAATTCATAGTAATGGGCACACAGGTCGTTTAAGAGAAAAAGACCTAATTTACTGGAACGTACCAAATCAGTATCTGACAGAGAAAAGTCATTTTTACAGTCTCTTCCTAACTTGATCTGACATAAATATGAAGGAAGAATTAACATCCTGAAGCATGTCATGCCTCCACTCCTACTTGTTCAGTCTGTGACAGGCTGAAACTGTAGCTCTCCTCATCATTCTTAGTAATAGCCTAAGATCCTTTTCTCAAAGACATACCTGAAATCAAAGTCCTCATTTAATAATACTTCCTTAAAAAGACACACAACTTTTATAGAATCATTAACAGTTTTCTACACTCAGAGCAGATAGTACTTCTTCATTTCCTTCTGCCTTTCCAAATAAATACCATGACAGAACTTGAAGTCAGATACATACCTGTCCTGGTTTTGTTAAAAAACAAGTTCTTCTTTTAGTGAATTTTGCCTGTCAGCTAAAGCCTTCATATTAGCTGCATTTTCCTGCAGAACCAGATACATGTTCTGGTAAACATAGCAATGGAATGTTAACTTATTGATAAGCACAGATGGACATCTCGCGAGAGGGGTAACAAGAAACAAGTGACCAAGAAACTGACCAACTGTGTATAACATTCCACTCACGTGAATACTTCATAAAAAAGTGGGAGATCACAAGGATCTCGTCCCTTTTTCCTCCTTCTTTGTCCTTTCTGCTTATGGCCAACATTAGGAGAGGACCTTGCTAATCATCCCTGCAAACTGAGGCCTAGTGAGAGACTGAATCCAGCTCCGGTTGGCTGCGGAGTCCAATCCAGGACTTTGGGTGCTGGCTCTGCAGTTGCTGAGACTTTCAAGATTGGTTTTGTATATTTTGTATTATATTCTCTATTCTTCTTAGTGGCATTAGTAAAACATTTTTAATTTTTTCAACTCTCTTCTCTCTGTCCTTCTTTTCCTCCCAATTGTCTGTCCTTAGTGGGAAGGGGGGAGAGGGAGGGCCAAAAAGGGGAAGTTGGGGGAAGAGGAGGTTAACAATACATCTGCCAGGGTTTGATTGTCACCCCGCAATCTTAACCCTCGACAATATCCTACATTTGGATTAGTTGCACAGGATCCTTTCACAGTAAAGTCAGTACTTACAAGATGCAATTCATTATAGCCTAAATTTGACTTCTAAAATAGATTGTATCAATTGTTCCTCAGTAATTGTTCATTTTTGAATACAGAAGTCTAAACAGACTTGCTCAATATGCTTGGAATCTTACCCTAGCTCTCCTGAATATCAGACATTCTGTTTGTTGAAATCAGTATTTCACTGAAATTTCTTCAGATGACATTCAGATATGGGACCAAGAAAATACAGGCTTGGTTGTATTCAGCAGATTGAATTTATATGATGTATACAGACAGCATAGAAGTCTAAGTTTTATTAAGAAAGCTCATGGATGAAGGTTTTCTAAAAAAAAAATATTTGAAAGACGTTTCAAATTTGATGAAACAGAAGAGAAACTCCTGGCAGACAATTCAAGGTCACTTCTAAAAGCTTTCATGAGGGATGAAAATTACTAAATTTGTAAAGGTGATTACATGCTTTGAACTCTTCTGGTTTACGCTAGATTGATATTATTTAAAAAAACCCTTGTACACCTAAACCCAGGGTAATTATTTTCAAATGCAATCTATGCTATTTGTTGCATTGTTTTTATGCCCCTACTCCAGTTTTCCAGTGCTTTTTGTTGCTAACATCTAAGAGAAAACACAGAGGAACATTCTTTATCTTTAGAAAAGCCTATGAAATCTATATGCATGGAGTCACATATAAAATTAATTTGCCTGCAACTGCTGCATTAATTGATTTATGCATTTTTCTCATATCAAGCTGTTTAAAGTAAAGAAAGTTTAGATCTGAAATTGGACCTTTTAATTATACAATATTTCAATTACAATTATGGTAAAAAATAACATTTAACTCCTCCATAAAGTGGACTGGTTTATATTAAAAACAATAATGATTTATGAGCTGTCAGTATTTTACAAAAATTTTAGTTCCACTGAATTTCTGTGAATTGTACATTTTCAAAGTACTTTCAGACATGGAAATAATTGAAGTGGACTTTCTCTATTCCTGTTTCCTTCCTCAATAAACAAACAAAACCAAACAACTCCTCTTTCCTTTAGTTAAGCATAACTTTTTCCATAACAGTTTTTTGAAAAAAAAAAAAAAAAGGAAGAAAAATCTGGTTCTTATTTGCTTTTTGTTATAAATGACCTACCTTTTACATACTTTTTTTTTTTTTCAGTCTACAACCGTAAACTTCGAGAAATCAGAGATGTACATCTGAATAATTTAATGGCTAGCCTATCACCTTTATACTCCTGAGTCCTTTATAGTTTTTTCTACAGTTTCCTTTTACTGCTGCTGAAGAGAAGGCCACTCATAGAAAATGTGTTCTAGAGCACCTCTTTAGCTGTCCTAATGCGTTACAGGCTGTAGGTATCTAGTAAATCATATACTCCTGCATAAACAACACACCTTCGACATAATAACAAACATCTAAGAAGGGCTTTAGGTCACTTCTGAAAATATTTTTAAGCGGCTAATAACAGCACAGGTACATTCTTCAATCTGTTGTTTGCACTAGAGATTTTAGAAACATAGAGATACTGTACACACATACAAAAAAAACCTTCTGAAGTGCTAGGATATTATTAAATCAACTTAGTTTCCAGAAAAAAAATGTCTAGATTGTTTTTTAAAGGTTCAGTAGAAGTTTGTGTATGTGTTCAGAGGCCTGACATCAGTCGTTTCTGTTTGACCAGGGGTGTTGTTTGTCTCTAGGTGGAAATAGAATGTGGTAATTACAAAGGTGAAAAGGAAAATACCGTGAAATTTCTGCTTTGGTTCCTTCTCCTCTGTCAAACTCAGAACTTGCAGGAGATGGCTCCCTCTATCTCTGGGGTGCTCAAGTATATTCAGTGAGATATTTCTGAGGACATTGCCAGCCCTCAGTGTGGCTCACAGGAGAGGGAGTTGAAACAGATGACATGACAACTTTGAATTTTTTTCTTACCTAGCCTTTTAAAAAAAAAAATCATACTGGAAAATGCATCTATATTTAAAATGTTCCCATGTAGTTCTTCAGTCTAATACTGCTGGCTTGGTATATTTGTGGCCCTTTCCTAAGAAGGATCAGGTAGCACCTCATATACCGTTCTCAGTGACGCATCCACTATCACATTGCTGTGTGCACTGCAGCTGAGGGAACTGGTGTTTACAACAGCTCTGGTTGCAAGTTGATGCAGGGTGGTCTCTGTGAGGAGAGGCTGGGGCTGCCCTGTCCCAGACACAATGGGTTCCAGCCAGCTCCAACTCACCCACCACAGGGCACGGCTAAGCCCCTCAGCCAAGGTAGTTTGGCTATGATAACATGTTTGACATGGTATCTACGGTAATTTTGATGTTTTCTGCACTGGAGATGTAGTCAAGACTGTAATTTTGACTGTGAAACAAGGTTTTCTGCCCCAGGGCGGGGCTGTGGTGTGAGAGAGAGACACTGCAGGGCTCTTCCTGGATCTTGAAAACAGATTGGGAAAGGCCCACTAACAAATGACTTAATAAAATAGACACTTTAATAAAGCAGACTAAAAGAGGAATGCAGATAACAAGTAAATCTTGTGTAGAGAGCAAGTAAATCCTATGTCCCTTTAGATGCTGGTAACCCCGTATTCATGCAGCTTCAGACAGCCCCCAGATGGATTTACCCATGGCATGCTGAGCAGATCATGTCCATAGAGACAACCTCCTCTTTTTTGATATTTTGAGCTGTTTTAAGATTTTTTTACAATAACCCTATTCTATTTATCATCCCTGCTGTCAAATAGAAAGGAAGGTTACATGAGAAATTCTTTTTGTATTTTTAAAGTCAAGACCTCTCAGGTGTCAGGATTGCTGGCACAACACAGACCTGGACCTGCTCAGGTTAGCTGTTACATGGATCACTAATTCCTTGATACACAATGGTCTGTGACCAGGATGACTACACCTGGTATTCATTCATGTTGAATGTTATGTAAAGTAAGATCAATCATTGCAATGTGAGAAAGGACTGAAAAAGTCATGATGTCTAATTCCAGAACCAGAGTCACGGTTGTAGGAGTTCAGACTATGTTTACTGTTACCTGTTATCAAAATTAAAAGCACAGAAATTTAGTATTTTAGTAGCGGTGGCAGAGAATCTTCTTCAGGCCCTGAAATTTCATCAGCTATCCTGCTGCACTCTTATGAGGGTCTTTGAGATGAATTTTGACCATGGGCATAATTCAGAAGAAGGTATGGGCCCTGCAGCAGTAGTTCTTGTTTTGAAAATTCGAAGAGTTTAATACTATCAGCATAGACTGTTCTGTGCTATGTTGTCTTGGTGCTAGCCTACTTTGTTAGCACAGATACAGCCCACACAGTTTCCATGAAAACTGGTTCCTGTTCATTTGCGAACAGGTATTTCAGATATTCTCTGTGTTTTATTTTGATTTCAAACTCATCCAGCTAGGGTTTGTAGATCACGATAACAAATACTAAAATTTTTCCTTGTGTTTTACAGGGATCCAAAGTGTTTGTAAATTCAACTCTGTGCCAAAATCTCTTTGTGAATAGGAGTCATAGACAGCTAAGCAAAAGCTAAGTTGTGACAAGGAATAGTAAAACATTCTAGTGAACAATTGTCTCCTTTACTCTTTCAGGCTGAAGTCCTGCTGTCAAAGATGTTTTCCTTATGATTTTCCAATTCGGGACTTTGTCATAATTTTGAGATTGGTCCTGGCTTAGGTTAGAGCAAATAATGCACCTCCAGGAGGAAATCAATGTCGTTAACTCATCTAGGATAGCTATAAAAAATCCTGGCAAACTTCTCTGATTTTCTTTGTGTTCTTTTTGTTGTTCTAAACTTTTCAGTCAAATTCAGTCTCTGCTGGGAAAATTGGTGTTTTAAAAAGGAGGTATGAAATTGATGACATTAGTAGCTGGGGCAGAATAGACTGCATCTGATTATCAAGATTGAATGACAGCATTATCTAGATGACATAAAATGCTTGAATCCAAAAATAGATCTATTACCAGTTGAAAATGTTACACATTTTGTTGATATGTTATTACTTTTTTTTTTTCTGGAAGAATATTCATAATCAAAGTTACACAATATATAACTAATCAGTTATTTTGGGGTCATTATTTTCCTTATCATAGATGACCTGCTCAATATAGTTCTGAACATGGAAAATTGTTCAGTAATAAGTTCATTACCTCCTCTACAAAAGGGAGTACGTGGGAATGCATACAGTCTTGTCGAAATCTTCAATTATGTTCAATTTGTTGAAAAATATTTAACTCAAAAAACCAGAGGAACAGCAATTGCAGCAGAACTACTGCTTTTACACAATTGATTAAGCTTGTTTCTTTTTCTTCTTTTGCTAGTGGATACGTGTGACTTTAATAACTTCAGTGATATCGCCCCTAAATTACAGTGCTATGCAATAAGTCATGCCATTATCAGTACACTGTGCCTGTCTGAAAGGTTGCCTTACAGACTTCAGAGCCGAAGTCCAAACAGCTTTCTAAAGAGAGATATTTTACCTACGAGGACCTTGCAGACAGCAAACAACCACCCTGCCTGGGCAAACCTTGTGGTCCTAGTGCTATATTGCAGCATGTTTATTTTCTGGCCCTGCTTGTGCTCAAAAACCCAAACACAGAGCCATCCTAGAATAGTTACTATAACTGTGGGTAGGAAATCTAATCTTGAGGGACATTTTGGGCAGTCATTTAGGCTAACATCTGTTACCTACATGATTCTTACTAAAAGTGAGTAAAATGTGTAATTCTAGTGTCTGAATATGGTGACGTTAGATGGTATATGTTAAGGCACGTGGCTGATACCTGCCATCCACAGATGGCCTGGTTCTTCAGGACCTGTGTCATGTCTGCCAGCCCCATGGGTGTGTTGAGTACATTTTAGTAGTTTCAAAGGTGCTATATGACTTTATGACATCACCCTAATTGTTCCCTTGATTTGCCATGTGAAATGAGTTGCAGACATGAAATCAACACAATGAAGTTTAAAAATCTATGAGAAGAAGAGCATTCAAGCAGTGGCAGGTAATATTCTAAAGTTTCACAGGTTCCTTTTGGCCTTCTGGTTTAGAAAAGCCTGCTGAAGTTTGGATATGTTAATAAATGGTATCTCAGTCCTGTAAGACAGAAGAGCATGTTGGAAATCTCAGTGGCAGTCTCCTGTAAAATGGCTTAACATATCAAACTCAGCCTGACTGCTGCCAACGTGCTTGTATTTATTATTTATTTACTGAAAACACTGTACTGACAGTCTCACTTTCCCCTTCATGCTATTATCAGAAACAGAAACAGTGAGTGACTGTATCTTCCTCCACTCCTCTTTAGTCTTCTCAAAAGGCCAGAAGCTGTCTTTTATCAACTGTTTCCTTTACAACGTGTTCTCTCTCCCTTGGCTTCTGATTTTTTCTTCTTTTATATATATTTTTAAATTTTGCTTTAAAATTGTTTGATCTATTTGGTCTTTCAAGGCCAGTCCTTGCCAGTTATCATTCATTTTAGTAGCTAAAATTGGTCTCATAATCCTCTTTGTGTTAGTTGTCTCCTCATTGAACCTATAAAAATGTGTGATGTAAGCACAGGATTTTTCCTATTATCACACTTTTTTCCTATTATCACACTTTAAAAGGGAGTCTTGTTTAAATTGGTACTGCAGTAGAAAAAGCACATATGTACAAAATATTAGAGGATCTCAATACTCTGAATCTGTATGGCTGTAAATGAAGAAACACAGAACAATATGAATCTGTTTTGCTCTTCAAACTGTTATTGTACTTTGCTCCAGCAACTTAGCATTTCATGGGGATTTTTTTTTCCTAATATTGAGTGTGCTACATATATTGTAAAATGCAATTATTAGACAGGTTAACTGGGATATGTAAGAAAAGATTTTACTGTATTTTGGTATTGAATTAGGAAAAACTTAAATGTAGTAGAATGTCTCATGTTATATTTTCAAGGTATAAAAGATGTGGTTTAGTAGAAAACTGAAATAATATTTTGCAAAATCTTTCCTTCCCACTCACAATTGCTGTATAGTAGCACAAAGGTATAATATTGTAGAGCTCTATGAATGCAGTGAATTCATTGCTTACAGTCCTGAACAACAAAATTCTTCTGTTCAAATGATACGTATTTATACAGCTGCATTTTTTTTTTCATTTTACAAAGGACAGTAACTGCAAGCTACATAAATAGTATATATTTTTGTAGGTTAAAAAAAAAAAATCTTTATATTCCTTCAAACCACATAAAATAGTTCTGAATGGCAGTGTACTCAGACAGTGGTAACAAAGTAGAGGCACTAACTGATGAGAAATCATTTGTATCCAGAATTTCAAATTATCCAACTCCGATCTTTGAAGCAGACATAAAATCTTTTTGCATAATTATGAATACCTGGTAATATTAACTCTCATGTAGTACAAGAAATGTAGAAACCTGTTATCTACAGATTACATAATGCATTTATTCATGTTATTTCTGAGAGATTGAATAAGACATCATCTTTAGAGAGTATTTTTGACAAGTATTCTTCTTCCTGCTGTGCTTAGTATAGTTCCTAAACATACTGTTTTGAAGGACTGAGAAAAATTAATAACTATGATTTTCCAAAAGGTAGGATCTTTTTAAAATATTCTACATTGAGAACTCTTTGCTTCTATTGGCAAATCCCAAGGAGCAAAAGCTGTTAAACAAAACATTGAGTTTTTATTTTGCTTTCATAATTTGCAGTCCAGATACTTATCCACTTCCGTGCAAAGTTAGTGTAAAAAGCAAGTGAATCACAGTGGTAGATTTTAATATAACTATCCAGTCTCTGAAGTGTTAGTCTGTCAAATCCTGAGGAGTCTAGATAGATTTCCATCATTTGGGATTGCCATAGAGATCTCATTTTCTCCGGGTATTTGAACAGCTTGTACATGAACAATTAATGCAATACTCATTTACCATGCAAGGTAAACATTAGGAAAAAGTAGACTTAAGTCATGAAAAGTTTATATGTGGAATGGAAAATGCAAAGATCAGATAGTGAATTGATGTACTCTTCTATTTCTCTTCTAGCTACCAACTTTTGTTAAGAACGTGTACATCTGGCTTCTTGTACAATAGGGTTGTAATTATGTACAAAATATCAGTAAGCTAGAAGAAAATGAGGTAATCTTAGCCAACAAGAAAAAAAAATCCAGAACGTAAGTAGATTTGAAATCCACATTTTTCTGGGATGACTTATACACAAGAAATTCACCAAAAATGTGATCAATAGAGTGCTAGTTGTATGGAAGACTAAGACCTACTAGAGTTGAAAGTGACAGCCATGTGCAATACCAAGATACCTCAGAATATCTTATACGTCAGTAATTACGTACAAAAATGAAAACGAATTGTGTCCAGCTTGTCAATATATGTTAGGAGTTCTCTGGTGATATAGTGCTAAATGGAATCACCTTCAAGAGAACAAGTGGAGAAATACTCTAGGTGGACCACAGAAGAAATGCCAAGTATTTGCAACTTTATCAAGGTTAGAGCTCAATATTCAAATTGTGGTCTAAATAAATATTAGCAGAGGTATCCTACATAAGTAGAGACCTTTTTAGTTAAATGTGAAGAGATTGTCACCAAATAGTGGTGGCTACTCAGAAATTACTGGGATTTCAAGCTTTGAACTAGATACTTCTCCTGTACACAAACCTTTCTTTAGTCACTTGGAGATCGCCTAAACATCAATATTCAGTGCCAATCAAGGTGCTCTAGAGATAACCAAACATATTGACATGGAAGTGGTGGAAAGGAGCCCTGGAAAGACCTTTGCATTACTGGTGCAATTGCTCAAAGTCATGGGACATCTATAGCGGAACTTCAAATAACACTAGACATTGCTGTGGGGTCAGCTGAATTGATATCACACTGGCTGTCCAGCTGAAAAGCTAGGTGGGTTCCTCAGGAGATGTTAAAAATAGTGTCATGTCGGGATTCAACTGAAGAAGGACAGATACCTAGTGGTATCTGAAAAGACATAGCAGTATCCTATGTGGCCTCCATAAGCTTTTCCACCTTAATGTGTGACAAACAATAATCTAATAAAGTGTTACATTTGTACCAAAGATAAATCAAAACATCAATATGTATATTTAAAATCTGTATTTTTTATAAAAAATCATGTGACAATAGAAGCCTTTAAAGTGCATTTATTAAACCTCATGTAATGCCTTGCCACTATTTAATCAATGTCACAGAGCTATAATATTTTAAACAGTATTAATTGCAATGTAATATTGAGTGGTGTGATTTGAGGTGATCCAGTCACTCCCATCCCTCATTTTAATAAACTCACCACTTAATAACTTAATTCAGCCTACATGGGGAGCAGATATAAACCACCAAAATACCAGAATTACTGTGTTTATTCAGGGCGTGTATATGTGACATCAAAAAGGTGTAAGGAAATGGAAAACTGGATTTTGAAGGTCAAATTATTCCACAGAATAACTCCATTGATGCCAGCAGCATTATTATGAGTATGCATTTGCTTTCCTGTCGTAAGTTGTATAAGAAAAAGACAGAAACAGTTTTACGGAGCTTCTAAATTAGCTCCATCTCATCTCTCCCATCTCTTCTGCCCCAAATTAATTCCCCCTGTCTTCCTTAGCTGCAAATAGCAAGAAATGAAAAACAACCCAAACTACCATCACGGTTCCTGAAGCACATTTGTCAGTGGCAATTTTGAATGGAACATTTCCTGCCTAAAGAGGGAGTTGATTAATTTGTTCATGTTTAAACAAGAACTCAAGAGGACAGGAACAAAATACATCTTTGTTTTTCGGATTACTCAGCCTGGAATAGACACAGTCCTGATGTAACTAGGAAGGCTGTATAGCTGCAGCCTCACCTATATCATATGACATTGGTGTGAATGTCATAAGGGACGTGGGGGAGAGAAAGGGGGGTGAAGAACTCTCAGTTGTTTTTTTTCTCTCGATTACCTTAATGCAGGCTAAGTCAGCTACATCTGGATCTACCCAAGGTATCTCTGTTAAATTAAAATATTAAAGTAGTGTAATTTGAAGTACTCACTAGTGTTGGTAAAATACAAGCTTGAGCAACAGGGAATTTCCATTTAAGACTAATTCTGAAGAGCTAAATCTAGTCTACCAGTTCTGTAAATGTTCACATGTTGTGATTAGGCATTGGACAGGGCAAAATATACTGTTTGTTACAGGATAATGCATTCCTTCCACTAAGATATTTTGTTTGTCTCAGTACCTGCCACAAAAAGAGTTGTTGAGACTGCTTTCCACAGCTCACTTTTGGACTATAACTACTTATTGTCAAGAAGAGCTCCTACTGCTCCAATGATGATACCTATATTTTTTTCCAAAAACTAGTTTTAAAGGTTCATTGGCAACTGTCTGTTCAATTAGGCTTGTACTGCTGCACACCCAAATACCTTCTGTCTAGTCCTCACTTGGACAATAGTTGAAATTGCTCAAGTAGTATTTCCGTGTGTTTGCATTTATGCAATTGCACATTAGTGTGGCTTAAAATCCATACTTTAGTGGAGTGTAACATAGCCACAAGATGCTACTCAGTCAAGAGGACGAAGTATTCACCTTGCTTTCTGTTAAGGAGAAGAAAATATAGGAATGAATATGAAGAAATGTATAAAAATGTAGAAACTGAGACATCATAATAGCCTTCATGGGACAGTCTTTGAGGTTTTCTTTTCTTTTGTTTTTTTTTTTTTCCATTTTCATCAGAAAATTTTAGAACTTTAGAAAACATGTTTTTTATTGAAGAGTTTTGATTAAAAAGTTAGATTTTTCCTAGAATAAATGAAGTCAAGATGTCTCACAGATTGTCCATTCAAATATTTTATGTTCATAGTCTCCACTAATCTTGAGACCTAGTTAGAATATGTCCTATAAATTTTTCATGACCAAAAAAAAGTTGTGGTAGGGAATCATAGAAACAGTGAGTTAGCAGATGTGGCACATGGAAGAAAGTATAGTACAAGAAATTACAATGTCTTTCATTCTTTTTAGCAAAAAAAAAAAAAAAGAAAATTACTGATGAAAAATACAGATTTTTCAATGGATGGCAATCTTTGCAGTTTTTGAAAAAGATTTCAATAAAAGAAATGTCTCCTGAAAGTTATTTGGACAAGATATATAATTCCTCTCTTTTCTCACATTTAAGAAATTAATCTTCTAAAACAAAGTGTATTTTAAACAGACTTGACATTTTATTTCAATTTAAAGACTCTCAGTTGAAGAAAAAAAAATCAAGTGAAGATAATTTTTACACTGTGAAAATATTGTTTACAATTAATTCTGTGATAAATGAAGAAGTCACTTAAAGTGAACATATGGGCAACACAGATGTTAATTCACGTTCATTATTTTCTGTATGTTTACAACTAAACTCACCTGAAGTTTAACTGTTAAATATTCATATGGTTGACTGTCATGGTTTAAACCAAGCAGGTAGCTAGGACCATGGAGCCACTCACTCACAGTCCCCACCCCCCACCAAGTGGCATGAGGGAGAGAACTGAAAGGCAAGGGAGAAACTCATGGGTTGAGATACAAACAGTTTTATAAGACACAAACAAATAAGAGAAAAAAATGCATATAGAAAATACATTATGCACAAGTCTCATGGATGTTTTTCCTTTATAGCCATTCCGAAAGAGCGGAGATTCAGACAACAGCTTGCACTTGAAAACAGTTGTGCCAAACAATCTGCCCTAGAAAAGAGAGTGCCTCGGTCAAGAGCAGCTAGTGCTAGCTACTAAAAAGGAGAAATTCTAACTACTATGAAGGAAATTAATATGATCCCAGCAAAACCAGCACATTGACCCATACTAAGTACTGAGAAAGAGACAGTGAGAAAAAGAAGGGATTGCTTCTGAAGAGTGGCTGACTTCGTGCAGTTGAATGCTGATCACAGTACGGGAGTTCCTGCCTTTCTCCCACAAGACGCCTACACTTGAAAACTAAATTTATGTGTTTATGATTTGGTGCCAAAACCTTAAAATTCCTAGTGCTCAAATTTTAGAATTTAGTTGAATTGGCTTCTGATTTGTATATGCTTGTTACCTGAACATAGTAAAAATGTTGCAGTAGAAGAAAACTCTCCATCTGTGGAGGCAGTCTGTATTTTTGGTTATAGTTTATATTGCTTCTTTGATTTTCTTCATTTGGAATACTTTAATTTAATTTAAATAAATGCCACAGTAGTTAATCCTATACTCAAGGTGTAAATTTATCTAGCAGTCGTGAATACTGAATGAGTAATATTCTTCTCCTTTGGCTCCCAGGCTGTGTATATAAAAGAACTTTTGTTAGAAGGCAGGTGTGTACATCTGTATTTTATCAGTTAAATAAATACACATACAATATTTTATCAGTGACACAAACACAGTCCATACGCAAACACATGCACTACCACACACATATTTATACTGTAAATATCTATATAGTTATTTCCCACTAGGTGATACACAGCTCAATAAAATTATTCGAAGTGTTACCTTAAATTTTACAAAGACCCTTTTGACAGGCCCAATTTTTAATTTATAAGGTGAAGAATAGTCAAGACTAATTGAAGTCGTAATTATTCAGTATAATAACTGCAATAGATAATAGCTTCACAAAAAGTTATATTTTTGGTAATGTCCTTTTAGTCTATTCAATAAAAGCAGCAGGCACACTTTGTACTATGCTATCCGGTAGAAGGTAATACCAAAAATATGATCAAATACCATGAAGTTTTGTTAAAAGTAGTATATCAAACAGAGGAACTATGAATAAAAGGACTGATCCGATGTCTAGTGGCTTTTCTACTATTTGTCTACTTTTCTGAGTGAAAAGATACATTAAAGAAACCTTTAAGATTTTGAATGAGAAAAAATGACCTATCCATGAAAATTAATAAAATTACAGATGTTTGGGTACTATGTGTGCTGTGAAGATGGGGTATTTTCCCCCCGGCCCAGGATGTGTTTCACCTGTAATTTATTTGGCTTCCTTGCATTCAGTATTTTTTGCAGGTTTTCCTTATAAAAGGATAATTATAATGGTAAATCCTGTTTCAGATATCAAAATGGAAAATTATTTAACTGTGTATCAACCTATTTAAAGCAGGAGTTTCTCATTGTTAATACTAAACATACCAAATACGCTTAATTTCACATTTGGTACAATTTCCATGGAACCTATCCAATGCATTACTTTTCTTGTGCTGGTAAAGAGACTTTTTTTTTTCCCAGTTCCCTTCTAAAAGTAAATAAAATATTGAGGGATTTTTTTTTTTTTTTTTTAATTACATAAGGGAAATCTAGCCACATGCATTTTCTTTTAGTCAGTTTGTGTCCTGATGGATATTCTTTCTGCTGAATAATGTGTCATTTTTGTCTGAATTTCAAAAGTCATAATGAGATTGGTGTTGAATGAAAAAACATTTTATAAAACCTCTCCCTCACGGTAATGTTTGTACTCTCCCTTAGTAGTGTCTGTGCTGAATAAATAACATTTCTAAGCTGATTTTACTGGTTTCTAATGCTTATAAAATGAAAGTAGTGATGGATAGCAGTGTTATTCAGTCTTTCCGTGCTCAGGTCAGGAAATGTTGTGGCTAGACAAAAATGATACAACAGAGGAAATAGACACCACATCTGTTTGTAAGGCCTGATGATGGCAAAATGTTATTCCCAAGTTGATAGCAATAGTAACGTATTAAGCATTATTATTACATTTAAGCCAATACGTTGTTATTTTAGTTTTTATTTTTCCTTTTTCTTTTGCATACATTTTTGAAAATAGGTGAAATTATTATCGTCTGAGCCCTTGGGTAAAAGTTCTGGATGTATTTCCTTTACAACAGTGCCTGCAACATGTTACATGATACCCAAACAAACTAGAAAAAAAAAAAATTCAACTTCATTTTAAGGATTTCTACTCCACTATTTCTAGTTCCCTTTCAATGATATGGTTAGTTGGTTACAGAAGGAGTAGATAATTTAATATATATAAGAATGCAAAGAAATATCTTTGCAGAATGAGGACCCCTAATTTACTGAATAGTGTATTTAGCTCTAGTATTGTGTACATGTCAAGTAGAGGCCTGTGAAGCTTTGACTTTCCAATTTATTAAGAATTTTCCCTATATATCAAATCTAAATGAAAATATGCAAAAGAAAGGAAAATAGTGCAATATTGGCTTTCTCTTAATATCTCAAAAGTAGTTGTCACTGACTTATACCACATGTGTTTCCATTTTCATCCCTTGAAACATGATGGCCTAATTTCATTTAAGCAGAGTTGAATTTTACATTCTTCTAGTTCATGGAGTTCATGACCTTGACAAAGCCCAAACAATTTGGAGCATTTGCTGCTCTTCCACATATTATCAAATAATTGTAAATTTTAACTCTGAAACTTAACATTGCAGTAGAAGCAGGTTTAGACACGTACCCTGTAGAGAGGTCATTCTTATTCTTTGAACCTCAGTGTTTACTCCTACACTAGTTTTGCTTATGCTGTTTAGAAATCAAAAGAAACAACATACTAAATGCCTAGCACTAGTCATTGCAAAATAGTCTGGAAGAAGGTAGCTAATACTTGCTTGCAAATTGAATAGCATCACCATCTTAACACATTTATCAAGGAATTTTAAAAAAGAATTTGTATAATTAATACTGATTATTTTCACAGAGTTCATAGAATCGTAGCAGTATAAACTACAATTAATATCAAAAACTTATCTCCATGGGGACATCCATTCTAGTGAACTACTTGAAATGAATAATGCAACATTTCAGGAAAAGCATTGAGTATACAGGCAAGATAGGACCATTTTAAGGAACTGTCTTTAAGACACAGACCCTGCTACAGTTGGACTAAGTGAACACTCAATAATTTCACTTATAAAGTAGCAGCGGTTATGCTTCAATTGATGTTTCCTGTGTATATATTAGAGAAAAAACAAAAGTTGGCTTTATACAGATTGGTACATATTAGTTAGATCACCCTTCAAATACCAAATGGTTTATTTGACAGGACAGTCACTGCTCTAGGAGGACACAAATCTCCTTTAGTTAAGATACTGTGTCTACCAGTCTCATGCTAATGCCCAAGATGATCCAAGAACTGTTAGGTGACACCATGGACAATGCCTGAGTAGCTGAATCATGCTGATAAGACTGTAGGACATAACTCTTGCTTTCTTTGAACTGATTCCACATGAACCAGAAAACTTCCCTGGAAAACTGTTCCCAAGGTTGCTTGGAAACAGGCTTCATAAGAAAGAGGATAGCTTAGCTTGAGAATGATGTGGTAGGTAACTTTAACAGATACCCAATGAAGAGTATTTATTACAGACTACTTGAAGTTACTGCGGAGATTTTCTCTCCTTCTACAGTGCACAGGGGTTTTGATTAGGCAGGGTCAAGTTGGCAGATCCTCTAGTTTTAACTAGCCAAGTGGCTTCTGCTGAATGTGTAACCCAATGCTTTAATGTCCCAGCACCCACTGTATCTCAGTGTAGTTTTTAGAGTTTAGAGTTTGAGAGGTTTTTTGAGAGAGGGTTTACGATGAGACTGAAATGTGGAATATGCATGCTCCAAAAACCTATGACACCTAGGAAAGCTTGTGTTTCTTTTTTGTTAATTGGTGAGCACATATCTGTTATTTTATTGATCACATCCATTAGGATATGAAAATGCCCATCATGCCATTTCCTGTGCAGGTCCTTTGACTTTGTTTCATAAAAAAAACCCAGCTTTTGAAACAATCTGGATTATTCTTCTCCCCTTCTCAAACACTTCCTCTGCTGTGTTGCCTCACACAATGATGTCATCAATATACTGCAGATGTTTGACAGCTTTGCCTTGTTTAAGTGCAGTCTATATCCAACCATGATAAATGACAAGACTGTCCACCCCGGGCAGTTGATTCCAGGTGTACCAGATGTGAAAGCAAATTGTGACCTGCACTCCACTGCTAGAGCGATGGAGAAAAAAGCTTTGGCGATATCAGTTGTTGCGTATCATTTGGCAGCCTTTGACTCCAGTTCATACTGGAGTTCTAGCATGTCTGGTATGGCAGCACTCAGCAATGGTGTGACTTCACTCAGGCCTTGATAATCCACTGTTAGCCTCCACTCTCCATTAGATGAGTCTTTTCACTGACCACATGGGGTTGTTAAGGAGTGAATGGGTCTCACTTATCATTCTTTGAGCTTCCAGTCACCATATCAACTTATGGATGGGAAGCAGGAAGTCTCAATTAATGAGATATTGTCACTGGTGTGCTGTCATTGTAGCAATTGGCACCTGCTGTTCTTTAATCTTCAGCAACCCCACCACAGACAGATTGTCTGAGAGATCAGGCAAGATAGACTGTTGTTTAATCTTCTCCATACTCAAGGCAGCTATGCCAAAAGTCCACTGGTACCCTTTAAGGATCTTTGAAATACCCTCTCCTGAGATGCACTATGTCAGGGACATATGGAGTCCCAGATCCAGCCACAACAGGATGCTTTTGCCACTCATTCACAGCTAGGCTTACCTCATTCTCCAACACAGACAGCTCTTGCTCCATAAAAACAGATGGATTCCGCCCCATTGTAATCTGATGGTATTAGAGTACACTGCACACTGGTGTCCACGAGAGCGCTATAATCCCATGGGGATCATGTGTCAGGCTATTGAATTCACACTGGTTGGTAAAACGGGTTGTCTCTTTCTTCTGCCTGGCCAAAGGCAGGGCCCTTCTATCCCTGGTCATAGTCTTCATTACTTGATTTTTGTAACTGCAAAACAGAAGTCACTTCATCAGGGTCAAAAATATGATCAGTCCTTCTACTCTGCTCAACAGACCAATTTTCCTGGATGGATGTTTTTTGGCTGTTTTTTCCTTGCAGTTCCCGTACCCAGATTGATTCATCATCCCACTTCCTTGTGACTTCCCCTGGTCACACAGGAAGAACCACAGAGTTGCACAGGGTATGCCCTACCAGTACCCTTTCCCTTGAACCAAAAATGGCTGACTCTTAATAGTTGAGGCGTTGGTTAGAGTGCATGAGGTAATCTTATCCTTCTTAGCTTCCTCAGATAATATTTGAGCAATGTGTCCACAACCAAGACATAGGCTTACATGTAAGAAGTGACATTATCTTCATATTCTCAGAGTTGTCTGGCCAGCTCATCAATAGTTGTTGGCTCTGTGTCTGTCCAGCTCATTATCACCAGGGTGTGAGTGTATGACATGGGTATATTTCTACAAACTTTAAACAAATTGACCACGTACATTGAATTTCATCCAGGTCTTTGGATGTCTGGTTGTTATCCAGGTTGTTACAGATCACCTCCAACACAGTATCCCTTGGATACTGGATACCTCCCTCAATGATCACCTGTTTGCTCCATGAATTTGTGTGTTCTTCCCTGAAGGAATACCTGTCCTTCACATTTGACAGGAGCCACTGCCAAAGGCTGAGGACTCCTGCCTTTTTTCCAGTCCCTTTGTCAATGGCCTTATCCCTAGCAAGGGATTCTAGCTGTCTTGATTCCTTACTCTCTAATTGCTGACTACTGGCCTCAATATCCCTGCATTGCAGTAACCACCTGAGAATTAGCTCACCTGGTTGATGGCTAAAATCTTTTTGCATATTTCACAGCTCACTTACGGATAGGGATTGGGTGGTTTCTGTCTCATTTATGATTTCAGTCTCTTCCCCCTTCTTTTCCTGTAACTGCTTTGTTGCAGAATAGGGTGCCTCTTCTGATTCTTTCTCTTCTTCCTCTTCGGAGAAGTTTCTTCACCCCTTACTAAACAAGCTGACTTCTGCTTCCATGTTTTCTTTTTAGTTATGGTGGTGACAGATATAATGTCTGGTTTAGCCATGGTGTTTGTTTATCTGTTTTCTCTCTCTTTTCCCTGAGGGTGCTGCATAATATCAAGCAGTGTTTGGTAGATGCTGACCAAGGCCCAACACAGTGCAGTAAGTTGTGCCTCTTTGGGATATTCATGGGATTTTTTTTTTTTTTTTTCAAACATTCTATCAGTATCCTATAGTTCTTTGGGAATTAAGTTCCAGACAATTGGAGGTGAGAAGTTCTCTAGATACCTGACCATATTCTCCCATAGCTCTGCCATCCATGACCACGCTCTCGTGGAGCCTGGGTCATATTCCTGAATTGTTTGTTAACCTTGGACAAAATTAAAGGAATATTCCTAAGAAATACCAATAGAGGCATTTGAACTAGGATGTTCAGCATACTGAGACATTATTGTAATGAGGGAGAAAACACCACAGAAGCAGCTGGTGAATGTGTGATTCTGTATTTCCTCCACAAAAAACATCTCAGAGTAAGAAGTGTAATATTTAGTTTTCTCTATCAGATGAAGTATAGTAATGGCTTCAGTACAGAGCCCAAATACAAGATTATGCTTAAGATCAGTGTTTGAATAGCAAATCTCCCAGGAAAAATATTACTGATCACTAAAGAGCACAACAAACTGCAAAAGCCAACACCAATCTTTAACATGTAGAGCAAGAAGAAGAGCATGGCACAGATCAAATAAATAAATATCAATATTTTGACCCACAACTGTTAACAGATATAAATCCCTTCTAAAATGCTCTGGTCAACCTGTTATTATCTCAAACACTTTGAGTCTCTGTTTGGGCACCAAAAAGGACTGTCATGGTTTAACCCTAGATGGTAACTAAGCACCAAACAGCCTCTTGCTCACACATCTCCCCTGCTCCCCTTCTTCCCCCCACCAGCAGGAAACAGGGAAAGAGAATTGGAATGGTAAAAGTGAAAAAAATCACGCTTTGAGATAAGAATGGTTTAATAAATGAAATGTAAGAAGAAGAACAACAATAATAATAAATTGCAATGAAAAGGAAAATAACAGAGAGAAATAAAGCCCAACAAAGACAAGTGATGCAAATGAAAACAATTGCTCAGCACCAATTGACCGATGACCAGCCAGTTCCTATCAGTGGCTCCCCAGTGAATCTTCCTCATAGTTTATTGCTTAGCATGATATCGTATGGTATGGAATATCCCTTTGGTCAGCTAGGGACAGCTGTCCCAGCTGTGTCCTCTCACAAATTCTTGTGTAACCCCAGCCTACACACTGGTGGGACTGTATGAGGAGCAGAAAAGGCCTTGACTGTGTAACCACTGGTCGGCAACAGCTAAAATATCCCTGTGTCATCAGCACTGTTTCCAGCACGAATCAAAAACCTAGCTTCACACTGGCTACTATGAAGAAAATTAACTCTATCTCAGCTAAAACCAGAACACTCACAAATTTTAGTCAATGCTGTAACCTATGGACCAGCTGCATCTGATGCATAGAATAAAAGAGTGGTTGTGTTAGTTTGGTGTAATCAGGGATCATGCTACTTGGTGAGACAGTTCATTCTGAAAACAAAATCTACGCAGATGAGCACAACATTTTGATTTGTCCTTCATCACAACAAACCAAATTCAAACACAGTTTAGACATGCAGTCTTGTGTCTTGAGAGAAAAGAGCTGTTGACAGTTGCCTAGTAGTGGCAGAATCACATCCTTCCATCTTGATTTTATTTGTTTAAATTTGGGGACAGCTAACAGTGTAATTTTTGAGGGGAAGCTCATACATTAAAATGCTTTATTTGTTGTTTTGCTCGGCTTGGGTTTTTGTTGTTTTTTTTCAGATTAATCCTACAATATTTTTCTTTTCCCTGTCCCATACACTCTCTTATCTATTTTGTTATTTTTTCTACTCATGGTGACATACACTGTATCATCTACTAGTATGAAAATTGGAACAAATAGCCTCTGATGGCAGAGCCATAGCATAAGTGCATTTTTTTTGTAATCTTTTAGACAATTCTTCACAGTTTACGTTTCTGTCATGACAGGTTCATTTAAACCTTATGCAATCTTAGGGGAAAATGGAAATAGGTTATCTTTATTTTTTAAATGATGTGACAGGACTAAAATCAAGAAAATGCATTTCCTGACTGCAAAATCATATTGTCAAGAAAACTTTTTTATTACAGCAATGTCAGCTATATGTGAAAAGTTTGAGATGTCACTTCAATTAGATAAATGAAAAATTAAATAGAAGACATTCCCTAGCCGTCAGTATCTATGCGAAATTCAAGCGTCCTGTGCAACTTGTGTATACATTCAACTTTCTGTTATAAAATGTACAGAATGGTTACAACATTTTTTCAATCCCGTGCATGAATAAAGATATATAATAACAACATTATTCCAATGAGAATCATAGAAAATATAGAAAGACAAATTAATCTTCACACACTCTCAATATTAATGAATTTCATGGTGTATGTTGGAATATATAACCTGCCATGCTTGGGGTGATATACAAAGAACATAATTTCCTACTAGCATGTTTCCAGGGGGAAAAAATTGTGTAGGTTAGTTTAATCTATTTTAAGCTTCGGAATGATCTTGGAAATTAGTGTAAATTCAATGCGGAATATTGCTGACAAATTAAAATTTTTATTTTAAATAAGTTTGAGTCTATTCAGTATGAGATGTTGCATCTGTGTTATTTCTTTAGTAAATGGAAAGGTGATAATATCTGGTAAAGGAGGAAAGTTAATGTCTTCTGCATGATGAATCAGATGTCTGCCTGTATGGTAGAATTTCAGCTTGATTAATACAGAAGACTTGTTTTAATTTGTTTACATGTAGTAACATTTATAGGGAAATCCATTTATAGCAGCAAACTCATCAGAAAATAGCGTGGTTCCTATTATACTAACTGAAATATTTTTTTTTTTTCTCTGATCTTAAAGAGAGATTCCCATCCAAACCACATTTTGCTTGGACAGTATGTTTTGTGATTGCTTGGCCTCTGAAATTAAAAGTAAAAGAAATATAAGTTTTTAAAGGAAAAATCATACTCTAACATAAATAACAATAAATGTTGATTAGATGTTATTACAGGAAAGAAAATATTTATGTTTTTCCAGCTGTTAGTAATCTATTCAGTCTACTTTCTGCAAAGCTGTCTATGAAATTCTATTTAAAATCTGGATGTTTCCAAGGAAGGGAATTTCTTTATTCTAGATTTACTCTGTTACAAAAAGAAATGACATATTACAGACTTCTTAAGCAAGACACTATTTTGGCCCTGAAATAATACGATGTCGAAGTAAAAACATGCAATTGTAAAATTAAAAAAAAAACATTCCAAATCACATATTTTGCCTGTCTCTACCTTGTCAAAGTGGGACAAGAAAGTGTGCTATGTGCCATGGACTGTGTATGAAAGTGTATTTGGTGAGTACATCAGGCTTAAAACACCAAACTTATGTTGCTTACCAGCCACAGGCAAGGGCTTCTCTTATGTGAAATCAAAATTTATTGTGACATTTTAAAGCACTGATAGATGAACTCTCTATATCTCTGATCCTATATGTGACATTGTGTTTGACTATGTCATACATTTCTAAAATAGTTTTCAGGTTCTTGTTTTGCTACTCATTCTGACATTCCCTGCTGTTGGAGGCTGATCAATGCTGTTAGGTCAGGATTTTTCTTTTTTCTTCTACTTTCCTGGCCCTGCTAGTCAGCCTTTTTTAGTCTTCTAGGCACTACTTAGAGTTATTTTGTACTATCCAACCATATTTCAGACGTGCCATAGACAGTCAATCCTCACTTTGCATTTCAATGAACTTACTGCAGTTTTCAAACTGCCCTGATCCAGTTTATGTTGTCATTGACTACAGTTAAATCCCTTTGTTACAAGGTCAACTTTTCCTCAATTGAAGGAAACTATCTGCATGGGAACTGTCTGGTCAGTTTCTTTGGGGCACATAATACTGTCTTCTTCCTAATAAATTCAGCTGGAGACTTTCATGCAAATTGGAAATTTTCATTCTAAATGGTTTATGGTTAGCAAAGTTACATATTAACCTTGCTTTTGTAACTGTAAGAGTTCAAAAATTTCAATTATATGCCAAATAACAACTCCATATACAAAATCCGCTTATGTGGGAAAGTTAGTCTTTTATTTTCTTCACTTGCTTTAGATGTAAACAGTAACTAGATAACTTACATTGAAAACACTTACTATTCTGGGTTGCAATCATTCAAGATAATTTACTAAGAAATAAAAATAAAAAAACAAACTACAACATACTTCTTTTTTTATGACATGCACAAAATATTAGTTAAATTTGTGGTTGTTACTTTATCTCCACAGCAACCTTGATAAATGTTATGATTCTGAACATAAAAGTAAGCTAATTTTTATATTACTTTTGTGTTTTATTAAGATGTTAAATACCTTTTTTTTTTTTCAATTCAGTTTTTCTTGTATTGTTTTCTTGGATATGCTTGGCTCATAGAAAATTATATGGATATGTGTATATCAGAGTATATACACTTCAGAGTTGAGTTCTTGAAGTTTTCTAACATAGTTTTTGAACTAACAATGCCAGCAGAAATTGTTCCAATAGACCATTAATAAAATTGAACACAGAGCTGGCAAGAAAGTTCTTAGCTGTCAGCTGTTGGGTTTTAGGTTTTGAATTATTTATTAATAACCTTTTTAGTTTAATTACTAAAATTTATATTTGAGAGGTGAGAACTGTATCTTCAAATATCAACAGATTAAGATCTTTTTTTTTGAGATCTGTATTGTATTGAATACTTCAGTCTACTTTATTAAAGCTGAATACATTAACAAGGATGATTTAAGTGCAGAATGTTTTTTGATGTAAGCAGTGCATGCCAGTTTAGCCTTGTTAGCGGGCAATCAGCTTTGGAAAAAAGACACAGTCTTGCTCCTAAGATATTGCCAACTGTTACTGAAGAAGACTCCCTACTTATGGGCAAATGTAAGTGTTGAAACAGGTGGTAATGATCTTGTAACCATAATGAAATATCTCACAACTATATTGAGCATCTGCTAAATTGCAAGTTTAGGGGTTTTTTTAATTATTATTTTGTTTTGATTAAAAACATTTAAGACTAGTAAGCATATGAAAAATCAGACATAAAGCCCAATGAATCTTTCGTGGCTGCTATCTAAGTTTTGGAAACCAAGAAGTAATGTCATCATTTTCTTTGTTATTAGTAGATATGCTTTTACTTGTAAATATTTATACATTGTTCAATTCTGAATACTAAGGAATTACATAGAGAATTAGACATCTGAGTGTGAATAATACTTAGACACATATTTAATGATTCTATCTTTGTGTTAAGAACTGGGGACAAACCTTGATCTAATGTTGTGATTTATAGCACATAGTCCCCATGCAGTTTTGCTTGAGACCAGGAGAAGGGTGGGGAAGAAATATAGGTACGTTTGGGAGCTGGGGGGTAGGATAGTACATTGAATTCTGTCTTTAATTAAAATACTGTGATTTATCTAACAGTAGCTGTCTGATACTCTTCAGATATTTACTTCAACTTTTGTTTTTCTTGTAGCTGAAACAGATGGTACATTGCATGGGAAAAGTCATGAGATATCATAAAATAATGAAAAGACCAACTTTCAGAGTGGAAGATATTTTCCTTCTATTTCCTTGGTATTTTTCAGTTATTTCAACCAATTTTCTCCTCTTGAAAATAAATTTAATAGAATTATAGAGTGGCTGGAGTTGGAAGTGACTTATAAAGTTCAACTAGTTCCAGTGTCCCTTCTGTGGGCAGACACCTATTCCAATAGATCAGGTTGCTCAAAGCCCCATTCAACCTTGAATGCTTCCAGGGATGGGACATACACAAGTTCTCCGGGTAACCCTCCAGTGGCTCACCACCCTTGTAGAGTATTTCTGCCTTATGTCTGTGACAGTCTTGAAGCACATCCCCCCTCATCCTTTGCAAAACAAAGGACTCATTCAATATGTTATGCCTTAAACAGCTCTTTTTTGCACCTTTGGACAGGAAAAGACAGGTGGCTGTGAAGGCAGACACTCTATAGTTTTCCCTCAAGGTCTCTGACAAATGAAGGCATAAATTTTTGAGATAAAGACCATTCTTCCTGAAGTCTACCAAGGTCTCAGTCCTCATTCCTGGCTAATTGGGATGACCAAATGGGTCCTCTAGAAGACAATCAACTGCTAGGAGAAATCACGAACCACCAGCTACCCCTAATGGATAAACCAATTCACTTCTGGTCAGCACTGCAACCACTCTTCTAATTTTTTGACCACCAACTGATTTCTAGAACAGTCTTCTTAACTTGGGACACTTTCGGTGCATGCTTGTGTGTGTTTGTGTGTGTGTTTGTTTGTGTGTGCTGCATGACATTAACAAAGTTTCGTATCCCTCACAAGCTGGAACAACAGAGTGATGAGATTTTACCTTTCTTCTGATATCTTAACTTATCTCTCCTTTTCCTCTTTCTCTCTCTTTCTCTCTTTCTAACTTTATTCTGGGCATATAAGAGTAATATCTTGCGTGTTTTGTTGTTAAAGTCTCCCTAAGTTTTATGATATAGATACCAGCTTTTGGGAAGCCACTATTCACTGTAATTCCACTGCGTGATTTCTAGTAAATTTGTGATTAATTGAACTTCTCGGGTGATTCTCATAATTTTGTGTTACTACACAGAGTATTCAAGAGTTAACTTTTTCCCTCAGCCCACCGATACGGGATGGGACAATGTCTAAATCTATTCTCAGTTTAAAACCATTGCCTCTTGTCCTTTTTGACATGACATGTATTTTTCTGTAATTTTTTCCGTAATTTTCTCAATGCTGAATAATACTCTGTTTAGATGAGATGTATGTGTTGTGTCTTGAAAGTAAAAGAGAAACCAACAGAAGAACTGAATGTTAATACTTCAGTTTTTGTCTTTAAAATAAACAAAAGAATATTTAAAAAGCAAAAGGAAAACCAAACACAAACAAAAACCTTCTCCCTAAAGAGCTAATGCACAAATACTGAAATATTCTCAACAGTATTTTGTAGTTTATTGTTCTCAAATGCATAAGAATTTCATACTCTCCAAACAGAGGTAAGATATTCTTAACATTTCTCATTTCCCATGTAACATGAACATTTAAAAAAAAATTCTTCTCTTTATTTTATTCTGTTGTAACAGACAAAAGGGTTTAAATCTCATTAATAGGTTTTAGATTACTTACTTTAAATGGCATAGCTATAAATCGATTGGATATCATCCCAGAATGTGTATATGGCAAATCCTGGTGGCTATATTCCTTTTCCTTATTGTTTCATAATTTCTTGTGCTGTTGAAGGATAACAGATGGATAGCTGCTTGGGAAAAGAACTTGCAGCTTAAAGTTGTGTACTTAATTTTTGGATTTCAAATTGATTTTTCCCATTCCCAAGTTTGTTTTGTTTTGGTTTATTTACCTGAAGTTATTCCCCATACCAGCACTATTTTCCCTGAGGTGAGGAGACTGTCAAAATCCATCAATCAGTGAGGCAATTTAACTACTTTCTTGCAGTTCTCTGAAGAACTTTTAGCTTTCTCAAAACACTGCAACTTCCAGATATACACGGGACAGTATCTTCATTGTGTCACTGAATGGATAGTTCTGTACAAAAATATTCCTATGTTTATTACTTTGGTTTACAATTACAAGGACATCCAAACCATGTCTTCCAAATACACAATGAAAAAAACCCACAAAACCCTGATGATATTTGGAAGATTTCACTCTGAAAATAAAAACAATTACTATATAATTGCAGTCTGTTTGTCATTTTCTTGGACTTCACCTTCTTCTTTTTTTTTTTTTTTTTTTTTCCCTTTTTTCAGACAGCTCAAATTTAGAAGCTTCTTAAAAAAATTATGCTTGCCCCATAATATGCATCGGCTGTAGCTGGAGAAAAATGCAAGAATTTGGAATTAAATATTGGAATAAAGAACAAAGGCTACTGATCTAAGAAAGAAAATCACAAACAATAAACCTGGTCTGGGGCCCAGTTTGCAATGACAGGGTAGTATGAAATAGAAACAAAGACTCATTATAAATCACATACCTGTAATATTTGACCCTGTGAAAATTAATCCTTAATCCTATAATTACCTATTCACATTACCTTTAAAGGAAATATTCCTCCTGTTCCTGCCTTCAGAGCATTTGGAATTAAATCACTTTATATATCAATTTTTCTCTCATAGTATGCACTGTGAAGGGGGGATTCAATTTACCCTGTGTTTGAATTAGTGAGTTGGAAAATTCATAGTTGTTAGGAAAAAAAAAAGACTTCTGTCTATGTTGGAACAAAAAAAAAAATTACATAAGAGTATTTTTATTATTCTTTAAGAAGGACTACACGTGAGTTACAATTATATTTGGTAACCAGAATTATTTAGCAGCTGAATTTCTCCAGATTTTATGGAAAGCGGAAGACAGAAAAAGAGACACAAAGCAGTGAATGAATTTTCCCAGGACCATTGCTGAGAAAACACCTATTCCTGGGCACTAATGTAGAGTTCTCTGTGAAGAAAATTAGCAAGAAGCTTTTTGCTAGTTTTGTTAACTAGAAAGTGATGGGTTATTTTATTTTGGCTTAACCAGCTGAAAGTTAAATGTCTGTTCTGTTCTTAGATCTTTCTGTAGTTAACAGAGGATTGGTATCTTCAATCATCTCGTCTATCTTAGATACATCTCAGGATAGTTGATTTTCAGTCCATAGGCTAAATGAAAAACAAACCTTAGGTTAAGTGTTTTAATGACAGGTTGTTACATTTAGTTGTATCCAATATTGTGTGGGTGTCTCTGCATTGCAATGTGCCAGTAATTGCAGAAATTTTCTATATTCCAAATATCACTAAGTTTTATTCTGGAATGATTTTCATCAGTGTCAATGATAATTGGGAAGAGAATAATACATTTGAAATACTGTTATCAGTCAGAGCTATCATCAGAGCTTTGCTCAGTTTTCATCAGAGATTTATTATCAGACATTATTACCAGAAAAATACTGACTTAAAGATTAAATTAAAATAATACAGAAAACTCAACACTTAGTACTGAGTCAGCATCCTTTTTGCCAATGGTAACTTCAAATTAATATGTATTAGCATATATTTTGTAACTTGAATTTTTCTAGATGGAAGAAATTAAGACCTTCCTGGAGTATCCTTTAGGTAATACAGTTTCCTCTTCATCTTCAAAACCAAGGACCAAACCGTCTTTGGTTTTTGTGTTGGAGTACTTTACTGCTATGGTTATAGTATACACTAGTACATGTTCCTTAGTAGTTGGAAGTACAACAGCAGGGCTCCACAGATCAATTGCTTGAAAGAAATGGAAGCTAACTGGAAGAAGATGGCACTCTACCATTTGGGAGGATTAGAGGAGGTGTCTCACTGAGCTCCAGCCCCACACTCAGTGCTCCTTGATGGCCAAGGAGAGGAACACACTGCCCGTTGCCTGCACTCTTCACAGCCAATACAAAGGCCTGGTATTCAGCCTTTCTGGAGATCTTGAGACTGAGTAATCTACTGAGACAGTAATGTATGAAGGAAGTTTACCATTATTTTTCCTTCTGGTGTTGTAGCCCAGCTCTTTGCAGTCA
Organism: Patagioenas fasciata; assembly: GCF_037038585.1. NCBI lineage: Eukaryota > Metazoa > Chordata > Aves > Columbiformes > Columbidae > Patagioenas > Patagioenas fasciata. The sequence continues at coordinate 42,417,501 of NC_092520.1, read as the reverse complement.
GCTTTGAGACACTGAGGTCTGCTCGTATACAAAGCATGTGTCAGAGTGGCCTTGAGCATTAAGAGCTTCACTCTAAGTGAATTTAACATTTATATCACAACTTAGTCAATCAGTGAAAAAACAAAGTTATAATTACCTTTAAAATAAAACAGCAATCAAGCATTACCAGCTATTCAGTTTAATTTCATTTCTACATAATCTGTAATTTTAATCCATAAATTAAAAAAATACATTTTGATGAAGACATTTTTACAAAAATGTTGGCCTTCAAGCAAATGATCCTTTGACATCTTGCTGTAAAGTTATACACAAAAGTATCAGACATGTTCTGAATTCAGCAGCAAAACTGACTTCATGATAATTTATTGCCTATCAGATACTATAACCTACTTTGGAAGAAATTTTGGAAAGGCAATCAATTATGGAACACACCATCTGATATTCCGCATACTGTGTACAACATTAGTCAAACTGTTATGATTTCAGGACCTGAAGTCAATTCTTTTTCAGAAACCACAAGTTTGAATAGAAAGATTCCAAAGCTCTATAGGAACATGTGATATACCAAATTGTGTATGTGTATAAGGATATATTATATATATATACACACATATACTTTATTTTCTGTGAATTATTAATAAGTCACAGAAAATAAAACCTTTTCACTTTCGATTTACATATTGGGAACAGTATATTCTAATGTAAAAAAGGTGACTACTTACATTTAGAAAGTTTGAACTATTGTAGTTTTCATGATCTAATGATGTAGGGAAGTATCTGTGATGATCAAAGGATATAGGGAAATGAAGCTTGCAAATACAAGTACTATCTTTCATTTGTTTAAGTACTACAGCTGAAGCAAAACCTTCGCATCTTGAAATCTTGTCTACTCTTCCAAACTAATAAAGTTGACACCAAAATGTTTATTCCTCAGAAAATAAATTAAAAAAACCTAATAAAATTAAAGCTTATGACTTGTTGTGTGCTGAGGAAGTAATGAAACTCCAGTATTTCGTTCTCTGTGTTTAATAGTAATCTTCCCTGAGAACAGTTTCCTTTCTGCCATAACACATAGCATATACTGATACATATACTCCAGCAACAGGATTGTTCTGGCTGAGCTCAGAGAGTATGTAAGTGACATAATCAAATAGCAGTCACCTTTAGTATCATGATCACTGTTATTCATGACAATGACACACTATTGTTTTTGTAGATTTTTCTTATTCATGTACATGATATGATTTGGGAATAACGTAAACCTAGAACACTTGAAAAAAATCTTTGAAAATTTCTAAAACAAATAAATACAGTTTGTCATTACAGTTGCCTTTGCCAATTTTGAAGAAAACATTTTTATTATGAAACAAGGGTATTTCCAAGGTGATGATGGTGGTGGTGATCATGAGTAACTTATCACTAAGGAAGAGGGAGTAGTATTAATACATATGGGCTGTAGCTCTATATTCTCAGGATATTTAGAATAGATACATACATATGTATATAAATAATATACATATGTATGTAAAATATATAAACACATATAAGAATTTGTCTTCCTTAATTCCTAGCTTCTAGAATGATTTAGTTATAGAAGCAACTCTGTTGTCATGAAAAAAGAGTATGGTTTCTAGTGCTTAGGCTAGAAGAAGTAAACCTGTGAAAATATAAACCCCAAAGGCTACAAACTGTTACAGAAACACAGAGAATTGAAAATGTATTTTTTAAAATGCATGCTGTTGACAACTCTGATTCCTGTGGTCATAAGACCCACATGTCCAGCAGGGCTTTTTCACAGAATCCCATTAAAAAAAAAAATTCCCTCTCAAGAGAAAAAAAGAAATTTTAAGGCCTTAGGACAACACTAACTCTAATTTGCAACAGAATCTTAGGGCATATTCCTCTTATATCTTTAATGCGTAAAATATATTGCTAGGACTCAAGAAATAATAAACCTAGCTAAACCACACAGTGAGAGAAACAGGTGCGTTATTTAGACTGAATCAAATTTATGACGAAAAGTGTGGCTATGTAACCTTTTAGAATTAAAGATTAAATTGTTTAACTTCTTGAACCAATGGGTTTAGAAAGTAATATATTCTGTGTTCTGTCACTGGGTTATATGCTGTATAAACTGCATATTCTATTAACATCTACAGTATAAAAACATGATTAAACTCTGAGGAAATGATTTCTTAAAAATAAATACATAAATAAATATGTGGTTAGATATAGACACAGAATTAGAATGTGAATATATATAGACAAATATATGTTATTAAATAAATTTTTCTTTATCACTAATTTTCCTAATCTGTAGGGTAAGCATTTGTAAAATAATATTTGTACAAGTAAAATTTTTCAGAACATTGTTTATTCTGCCCTCTCATGTTGTCCTGTGTAGCTTGGACAATCACTAACTGAGCATCTGACTCATTAAAAAAATGATTTGGTGTTCCATAAGGTCCAGGAAAATGTCATTTTTTCCTAGTGAATACAGAACTTGGTAGGAAAGTATATTGATGCAATGTGTACCAAGCTGTAGCTTTGTCTGTTCAACATTTTAACTGTTTGGAGGAGTGAGCTGGTTGTTGGTGAACAGTAGAGTTACTTTGAAGATAGATATCTGCTTGATCTCTCAGCCCCTGGAAACTTTTCTGGTTTTAATAAGCAGAAAGGGAAACAGTAGTTTTGGGATTCTTCAACACAAAATTATAAGAAGGACCTTATTGCAAATGACAGGTTTGTGGCTAATACACATGCTGGAATAGTGTTCAGCCAATTCTTTTTTCAGCTATATTAGCCTAGCAGTGCTAAATTCTAGCGGAAGTCCAAACATGCAGTTGTTTCTGTTCAGATCAGGAGGTCGTGCGGAGCATAGTCAATATCAAGAACCAAAGACAGAGGAGACCTGTAGAAAGGTAGGCATAAATTAATCCAACATCATGACCAAAGGTACCTCACTCTTTATATAGACTCCTTGCATAGGTCTTTTCAGAAGTTTTCTGGGTCGTCTTCTTTTTTTTTTTTTTTTGAGACAAACAAAGCGATACAGTAAGAAATCCAGGCCATTGAATGGACACCAGGCAGAAGCAGCAGTGGCAAAGTACCACAGTCAGGGCCAGCTCAGCAGCCAGACAGGGTCTCAGCATGTCCTGCGTTGGCAGGAGCAGTAACTGGAGCCAGCATCTGATAGCCCAGCAGGTCGCTGAGGGGAGTCAGTAGAGCAGCAGATGTGTGTTAGGAGAGACCTGGCAGGCTATGTGAGATTCAAAAACTGGCAGGAAAGTTCACTGAACAGAGCCAGAACTTTGCCTGGGAAACCACTGAAAAGATAGAGGAGAGAGCTTATATTCACACTGTATAGTCAGATTTGAGCTGTTTAGTTTTGTTTTACTCTCTGTGACCATAATTATTGAACATAACAACTGTTAATAAATTAATAGTGAAAGAGAATTCTCTTGCACACACCGGAGAGTCTCTAGCCCTTTTGGAAGGAAAAGAGATATGCTCTAGCTACAGACACATACATTTTTGATGCAGTAGAAGTGATTTCTCACTGTTATGGGGAAAATGTTGGTTTCCTAGATGTTTAATGTTTGTCATGCTAGAAAGAAAATTTACAAATGCATCATATTAATAATATTTGCTAAAGAGATCAGAACATGAAAACCATGCAGAAAGAATGCAGATAAAAATGTTTCATGAAGGTTTTATTGGTACACTCTGCCCCCCTCATGATAATCCCCACAGACCAAGTTGTGGGTTTTTTTTTAATCTCAAAGCTTAAGCTGCTTCAGTACTCTATACAGTCCCCTGAAGAGCTTTTTTTTTTTCTTTTTCTTTTCCTTTTTTTTTTTTTTTCCCCCTCTGTCTATCAGAAATTATTTCAGTTTTTCCTGGAGTCAGTTGGTCTTTATTCAAAAACTGCCTACTTGCATCTTGGTAATGAAATTGGCTAATTCATTGGGAAAAATATACTAATTTACACATTTTGAAAGTAATGTCTGAAATATCTTTGACATTCTCCAGTATCAAGTTTTCCCTCTAACCGATGCTAGAAAGACAGTGCGAATATTTTGTAGCCCCCATGTCATATCTACCAACAGCAGTGAAACGTCTTGAATAGCCTCAGGTGTCTCCAGTAGCAGCAGATAAATCAGTTCCTCTGTGTCTGCCAGAGGATAACTTGATTACTGTATAAGGTCATGTGTCTCAGGAAAAAAAAAAAAAAAAAAAAAAATTAAAAAAAATCATCTTTCTTTTCTGCTAAGGTTTATGAAATGATCCCGCTGCAAATTGAGGTCATTTTGGGAAGATTAACTGTAGTTTAAGAGATTAGCTTTTCTGTCATCATGAAGATCATTAATATCTCAATGTGTTACTCAGTAAAAAAGAAAAAGTTGTTTTGGTTATTACTTTATTTTCAATAGACATTTTATGAAACATGGGGTTACGTATTTATTCATCTTCTCTACTGATCTCCGATCAGAGGAAAACCAGGAAACCTACATGTTTTTCTCCTGAGTTATAGATTTTTCTTCAGGATCATATTTGAAGAGTTTGAGGAAGCTGAATCCAAGTAACACAGACAGTTTAGAATTTGAAACTCTTTCACATATGCCTCTGCATTTGTGTCCATGTGTCAATAATTAATCCCTTTGGTAAGCCTGTTTGATATGACTATTTTTTTTCTCTTTCCTAAATAGAACCAATCCATTTCACCTTCCTTCTCCTGTTGAAAGGTTACTGTAAAATCAGCTGTTGTTACACTATTAATCTATAAAGATAGAGTATGTTGAAATATGTCATTTTTACATACGTGTATGTTACAGCTTAGTACAGTAATTTCCTCTATGAATTGATTTTGTGTCCTTGAATGCTTTACAGAGTTGTTTGCATTTTGAGGAGAGAATTTTACTCCTTCTTTTATCCAGTTTGGTGTACTATCAGATAATAAAACATTAAGAAGTCTTATCAGAGTATAAAAAGGAGACATTAAAAGGGCAAATGTTTCATTTAAAGTAATTTTAAAACATGGATAGAAAAGCAAAAAATTAAATAACTGTATCCACTCTGGCATACTCAGTGCTAGAATATTTTTATGGAAACAATGAGTAGTGATAACTGAATTATTCCATAAAGATGGTCACATGCATCATGCTTTGCATTTTTCACAATTTGTGTGACTTACACAGTACTGTTGCAGCATCTATCTGCCTATCTATTTATCTGTCTTTCTATTTATTTATTTAAGGGAAGGGAAAACAACAAAGAGGAAATATAACTTTTGCTTAATATATATGCATAGCACATATATACTGAGTAGGTGAAGCAATGACACAGAAAGGATTTTATGTGAGAGATATTCCTTAAACATAGTCATTTATTTGAAAAAAAAAAAAAATCTTATCTATTTATTTCTGACAGTATGTTCAGTTAGTAATCAGTGGACCAGATCCATCCTGAGATATTCAGACTGCCAAAAGCTACAAAAATCCTCCATTATTCAGTAGATTTATCTGATTCAGATTGTCAGTACCAGGAGTGCTAAGCTCCCTCAGCTGGTTCTTGTTTTGATTCAGCCTGGATTTTATGGTTTTTAGTATTTCAAATATTATGGGAGAAAAAAGAAAAAAAAAAAAGAAGGAAAAAAAAGCTACAGTCTTCAGGCTAAGCTCAGGTACAGATGCCAAGTCAAAGGACCTGCATCAGCAAATCATACCAAAGCAAGTCAGCCATGTGCAACTTTTTAACTGTATCCTACACTGTTCCTGTTCCAGGTCAAAGAGGATTTCTTGGTTTGTCACACTGATCCGGAAAGACAGAAACAACAGCTACAGTGATGTTCCAGGGTCAGAAAGCACCCTTAAAATCCAGAGAGTTGAAGAAGCTAAGGAAACTAGTACACTTAAACTAGCTATGACAATGACAGCTCACACTGCTGCTACTAATCTGACATTTTACACATTTTGTGTTTTTTTTGGATGGGGGAGAAAGTTTTATATGTACTTAGATAATGAAAAGTTGCTCTGTAGTCATCCTCCAAAGTGACGGTATAGATCAGGTTTCTCCCCAGCCCACAGAGTTCATCTGTTTGTGATTTAGGTGTACACTTCCAGATTTAGCTCATGTATCATCACATGGCTGAAGAAGTTGGAATTTAATGGGGAAAGATTTTAAATGTAAGAGCTGAAGACAAGGCTGTGTACTCAGTGATGACCAATATCAGACCAAGATCAGTTATCTGTGAAGTTCTGCCAGATAGCAGATGATGTTGTATCCTAGAAGCAAAAACAAAACCAACTATTAAGTCAGAGGTTGTATTTACTACTGTTTTTAAAAATGCACTCTTGCTTCACTGAGGATACTCTAAAGCAGTTAGAGGGAGACAAAGACATTGTCATGAGAGTATGTATACACAGAAGTATAACAAAAACTAGGAGACACATGCAAAAAATATTGATGGAAAGCATAAAGATTCTGAAATAAAAAGGAAAAGCACTTTGTTCAGATGTTGAATTAATTCTATATAGTGTAATCTGTGTGTAACTATATATATAAAATACATAGTAACGTAATATAACATGTACATAATCTTGACTCAATGTGCACATAATATTCTACAATAATGCATGTATATTTTTGCTTAATATGTATATAAATAAATATTTGAAATGATGAATTTCCAGTGCTGTCTCAAAGGTTATGTATCAGGAAATATCAAGATACTCATTGACAAAGTCTAGCTGAGGGCACCTGGTGTTGGCTGTGTCCTTCAGACATTTCCAGCTTCATAACAAGGAGATATCCAGGTAGCACTAGCCAGATGACATTGTGTAGAAAGCTTAAGTGCATGGTCAGATAGGCCCAACTGATGTCCTATATGAATAATTCTGAGGGTAGGCTCATGGGACAAAACAATGTGTGACAACCTGTTCAATTAATTTAATATTATCAAAGGTGCATAAATTCAACTTTTTTCTATACAACAGCCCATACCTTAACTGTGAAGTTAAAATGTATTACCTTCTTTTTCTTTGCCTGTGAAATGTCCTCAAGACCTACGCCTGTTTTACGCTTCCCCAGGTAAATGAGCTAAGGTTTGGAAAAAACAGTAAACTTTGAAAAACAACTGCATGTATCAAACATTTTTCAATGAAACTACAGATTTTTATTTTATTTTAGTATTGTGTTGCGGGATGCACCTGTGACCATCAGATGTGTTTCCTTTTTTATTATTTTGACCTGTGACGGCAACTTATAACCAGGTCCTGAAGACCAAAATGTTGTTTCTCCTTGACACTAACTGGAAAGGGAGATGCATTTGAGTTTGTCACTTCTGGAGGTGAGCTTATTCTCCAAAGAAGTCCACATGTGTGGAGATCTTGCTTTTTCTCTAGATAGAGTTGTATGGAAGTAAGAAATTAACTTTTCATGAAATCTGTGATTTCTCAGAGGTCTATTCTATATTCATGCAATACTTATTTACATACGTTACTGAAGCCAGAGATCTTGGTTAGATCGATCGATCTATCTATCTATCTATCTATCTATCTATCTATCTATCTATCTATCTATCTATCTATCTATTGCTGTCTATGACAATCTGAAAGGAGGTTGTACCATGGAGGGTATTGGCCTCTTCTCCTAAGTAGCAAGTAACAAGCACAAGAGGAAATGGCCTCAGGTTGTGCCAGGGCAGGTTTATATTGGATATTAGGAAAAAATTCTCCATGGAAAGGGTTGTCAGGCGTTGGAACAGGCTGCCCAGGGAAATGGTGGAGTCATATCACTGGAGGTGTTTAAAAGACATTTAGATGAGTTTCTTAGGGACATGGTTTAGTGCTAGAGTTAGGTTATGGTTGGACTCGATGATCCTGAGGGTGTCTTCCAACTGAAATGATTCTATGATACCTAAAACCCTACTTGACTGCTAAGATTAAGTTGCCTAAATGTATACAGCTAGTGCACTCTAAAACATGCCAGGGGATAGAAAGTCATTCAGGTGGAATAATGACTATGGCACAGGACCCATGGCTAATGTCCTCTCGAAGCAGCAGGTTGATGCCAGGGGGGATACCTTGTGCTATTCCAGACATTGCTGGAAACATCTGTGTGGGCATCTGGGTAGAGAAATGGGGGGTTTTAAGAGTGAGCTGAAGCACTTCATTGAGGATACTGTAAAGCAGTTAGAGGGAAACAAAGATATTGTCATATTCTAACTACAATGAATGTGTGAGAATCAACACATAGAAGTAACTGAAATCCGTTTTTTATGACCTCCTGCTTTGACCTTTATACAATAATATTAAGAAGAGCAGAAGGTGACCCAAGTCTCTGTATGTTCATTGTTAAAGATAACAAAGGAGTGTTTGCATCAATGGTGCAGTACTGTACTACAGGTAGTGTTCACCACTTCATCCATGTATGCCTACAGCTACTTATATTCACTCAGTATAGTGCTCGTAACACTTGTATAAATACTGCAATGAACAGAAGAAACCATTATTTCAAAATAAATGTACAGAAAGTGTTTGCTTTGTTGTATTCTTAGGAAATATTTTTGTCATTTATTTGTGACTTTTAAAAGAGACTTTCCTTTATTAAGGATTTTTGTTTTTAAAGGACAGTTATGAGAAATAAACAATAAAAGAAACAACACAGGAACAATTATATAAATCAGGAAATCAGTTTACAATACCTGCAAACTAAATAAATTAATCTGTTGAAATGGGTATTGAACACAAAGAATGATTTTTTTACTTCTGATTTAAATTTAGTATATGTTTCTGTGATCCAGAAATGAGTCTGAGTAAATTTTCCAAAGTACAGAAATCAGAATGTCTGTGGCATTTGTTTAAATGCTTATTTTAATGCTCTCTGTTTCAGTTTCATTGCTAAGATTGAGAAACAAAGCTGTCTTGTTTATTTTTGTAAGCTTAATACAGACACATTAAAAATAATTTGAATTGTGATAAGCATGTTGCAGTATTTATACACACAGAAATTGTTCCTGCTTTTGCCGTGATTTGCATATCACTGACTCAGAAATATCTGCATTCTTGTTGCAATTACTAACAATTTGTTTTTTCTTACTCAGAGATTTGCTTGCATAACAAGCACACTGAAAAACAGTGGTTTTTCACTTGTCTGATTTCAAAACAGATACATATTAAATATAGTTAACTTGAATTTTAGTATTTTTTCTTTCTAAGCAGTATATGAGTGATTTAATGCAGATTAGTAAACCATTATGATTTATTACTTTATAAGTAACCAAAGAGGACCCCAAACTGCACTGTAAGCATTGATGTGTGATCATCAGTTTGCAAGACTTATATGAACTGTAGTTTTTATTCTGAGAAAAAAATATTCAGCTTCAGTGTTGTTATGGCAGGTAGACAAAAATATTTAATCTCCATGTGGATTAATAATGTTACTAGTTTATTTAAGTATCTTAGTCATAGCCCATTCTGATATAAGTTGTCTTTGGCACTAGTTGCATTCATTACTATTGTACTGTGATGTACTACACTAATACATAACAGCAATCAGTTATAATAAGATTTTAAACATATTCGAGTTGTACCTTAAAACTGATTGATGGGTCAAAACTGTATCTTAGAGTTGAATTTGTTTGTTTACTGATCAGTAATTTCTAGTTGTGATTCCATCTATTTAGTTAGTTAGTTTTATGTCCTTGGGGCGCCTAGTACCACATCGTGCCTGTGGTCTGCAAAAACCTTGTATTTTATCTGTTGGAGTTCCTATTATAACACATTTTTCTTTAAAACCCTTCAGGATATGGCTTGCCAAATATAATTAATATTTTATAACCATGACCTAGTAATGCATATATCATTGTTCTGGTGTTATTGAATATTTCAGTATATGAAAATGCTAGTACCTTAGGAGATATATATATAGGAGGTATAATATCATAGTAACTACTTATTATTAATGTCTTAGAACAATATAAACAATTTTACCAACGTACCTTACAACAGAGAGGGCGAGACATAAGAATATGAACATATAGTCTAAAGGAAATTCTATTGCTTGAAAACCTGAGGATGTTAGGCTTGTAAGGTTTGTACAATCACAGGCTCATAACTAGCTGATCATTAAAGTAGATTATCAGCTATATAATGAAGGAATCTTGTATCTGATGTAAAATGTAATTTTGTTCTGTTTTACTTCATTTTTTTTTCATCTGCTTTAAAAATATGTGTAGCTTTTCTTGTTTGTATTTGAATTTTCCATGCTTCTATTTGTTTTTCACTTAAAATGATACATGATGAGGATTATTTCAAATTATTCCATCACTCTGGATATGAAGACCCCTAAAAATGGAGATGCTTTTAAAACACTCAACTGTGCTACAGATTGCTTCAAGTATCTAAAAAAATAGGATGGTCCAACTTGGGTCATACTAGAGTTTTCCCAAAATTTTTTTCCAAAAATATTCTAATGTGTACAATATAAAAACCATCTTACATAAGTTGAATAAGTAACAAACATTTCAAACAAACTTGATTAACGCTTTTGTTAAGTCTGGGTGACAGAGGCCTCATGTCAATATCTATTTCATAAATACATGCGTGAAAGCAAAATATTCACTGTCACTAATTACATGATGACTTTGGAGTATGAAGTCATCTTCACAGCTAGAAACTGTTAATGTGAGGTATTTTTAGTTCCTAAAGCTGCATACAATTATTCTAAAATCGAAGCATTAGCTTTATATAAAAAATGGATTTTGCTATATAGCTCTTGTAAAACGACACAGGGTCACATGTATTTCTTTCCTCCCTTTGATGAAGTAATCTATTTTATTATAGCAGATGTATTGGTGAGAAAATAGATTTGATTCAGATAATTTTTCAATATTTCCTTTATTACTATCGTTGTACTGAATTTTCTGGCTGCTCCAAGTATCCGTTAGGTCTCTACATTATATTCAACAGCTTTTGAACACCAGCACCAAGATTCATTCTCCTGCTCTTAATAATAATTTTGATACCAAGAAGACAAAATATGGCTTTTCCTCTGGTTAGATTCTTTACCATCTTGTCTACTAAGTAATACAGTGCTCTTTCATAATTCCTGTTGGCTTTACTTATTACTGAGTAGGTCAGAATTTAAAGCATACATGCAGCTAAAATTAAAAAAAGTTGCCCTGAGGATTTTTCAGAAATCCATAGGAACATGTCTGAATATCGCATTCATATTTTGGGGTGTAAATAATTTAAACAACTTTAGTATCCATTCTTTCCTTTTTATTTTTAAGCTTTACTGTATGAGGAATGTAAATTCTCTATTTTCTCAAATTCCAATACCAGTGGCATTTTAAAACTTTAGACATAAGTGTTTGTCCTAATCTCTATCTTTTCCCTCTTTTTATCAATTATGTATGGATCTTGCTCTCTGATGATCAAGTGATGCGAAACATCAAACTAAGTTTTTATTGTGCTAATGAGAAAGAGCTATCTGACATCTAATGACTTCTATGTCTCCTTGAATTATTCTATATCTCACTTCACGTACAGATAATTTAGCTGATTGATAATCATTCTTCATTATTTTTGCATTACAAAACCTCTTCTCTCCTTTTGTCTGTAAGTAAAAGTTGATGATTGAATTTAGTAAAGGTCTCTCTTCCTTTTTGTTACTTACATTAAGGAATGTATTAACAAACTCATATTATTTCAAATTCATATATAGCCTCAGTACCATTTAAATTCCATGTCAAGTATGCTAGCATTGTACAACCGATGCAAGTGTTCAGTATTTTATATATTTAATGGCAAATAGACATATCTGAAATAAATGTAAATTGAGGGATAATTTTCCATGTCATTTTTTCAGGTATATGAATGACCCTTATACATTGCAATTAATCTCAAATGAGCCAAGAACAAAACCCGAGGTGTTTTACCTTGAGTAACATGCTTTATTTTGTCCTAGTGGTGTGGTAAATATCATACTGGAAAAGGATGACAGCTGCTGAAAGGTAAAGATGAAAGGATGACAGATTTGAACTAAGGTGAAGGGGAAAGATCAGGTGAGATGCCAAGATTGTTCTAGTCAGAAATAGCATCATTACAATAATGAGCAAATGGATCTTGAAGTTCAGGTTCATCTCACCCAAATTTTTCTGTTTCATGGCTAAAGTTTAAGTTAATTGGTTAGGTCCCTTTTATTACAGAGAAATTACTACTTGCAGAGGGTCTTTACAAAAATATTTTAAGAAGGAAAGAATAGCCCTTTGGAAGTACATGTCTCCCTTCTCTGACTGAAACAAGAGCACAGACAAATGGATGTCTTTAGGTCACTAATGGTAACCTTAGGTTAGAGAAGACAGAAAACTGAAAGAAAAAAAAAAAAAAAAGTATGTGAAACACAGACAAAAGAATACGGAAGGTTTGAAGTTTTGATTAAAAAAAAAAAAAAATAATAGTTTTCCAAAGCTAGTGACAAGAAACCTGAATTTCATGTATGTAAGATAGTGGAAGCTGATAAAATGAGAAGATTCTGAGAAATAAGAAAAGAACTGTTATATCAATGATAGTGTCAGAATTTCATTCTCTGACAACTTCATCCTCATTAAACAAAACAATTTTGCATAGCAGAATAACTTCCCTTAAATGGAACAGAAATATAAATACAGGCCATGCTCTTTTGAAACATCTACTACAGAAGTAAAGAATTCTACCATGTGCCAGCCACTTTACCACTATTTGCACTAACCTGACAATGATGATACTTCAATGCAGTCTTATGTTCTTATCAAACCATTCTTGCTTATTAATGAAGTTTGCAGTTGTTAACAGAAGAGAGTGAGTTTATTTACGACATTGTTTAAGTGTAGGATTTTCTAAATTCCTTTCACTCTCCTTAGGCAGTCATAAAAGACAATGAGTGTCTTTTTTTTTCTTTATTTATTTTTGTATTTCACTCCGTTACTTTATCAATATAAATTCAATTTTTTTTTTTTTTTTTTTTTTTTTTTTTCTTTTTCACTGGAGAGCCTGTGAGAACTTTGAAGACTGACTGGCCATATCTCATCAAAGCAATTCCTTGCAATTACAGACTCTGAAAGTGTCTGTGGCAGCTTGATTTCCCAGTTCTAAAATCATGTAACAGCTTAGCCTCTTGTGAAATGGAGTAGTTTGATCTCTTCACTGGTGTAGCATAAGGAATCAGAAATAAATTAGTGTTTAGGTTTAACTCTAAAACTGAGATTGATGGTGTCCAAGGAAGGAAGAGTCACAGTCAGGCAACTGGGGAAAGGCATTCAGTGATCGTAAGATTCCCATCACCACAGGAAACACTTTCCCAGTGAGTGTACCAGAATGTTTATTGAAGGATAGCCCTTCTTTGACCATTGTTCTCAAGGAAATTATATTATATAGCATTAATTTCATGTAATAGCAGTATAATGCAGGAATCATAACAATCTTCATTGACAAATGCTTCTTGAGATAAATCTTATTTCCACCTAGAATAAAATGCCATGTATTTTTATATCATGAAGTAACAAAGCTCCACTCACATCTTTAGTTTTTAGAGACCAGATTTTACTACCTAGACCTGTAGAACTTATTTCTTACATTTCTGAAGCTTATCCCAAAATTGCTGTTCTACAGAATATGAAGTCTTTTTACAGAGATATTGAGTGTGAAGGAAAGACTGTGAAGTTTATATTTTAAAAGGATATATTACATATTGCAGGTTGGTGTGTCAATTCTTCACCTGTTTCTGATATTAAATACTTTGGATGGTGATTATTCATAATTCTTCTGCACTTTTTTGTTTTACCATATTGCTGGTCTTGCTGTGGATATTTTTCAAATACAGCTCAAGTAAGGAAAATGCAGCTTGTTATAGAAAATGCTTAAGTTTCTAATTAAGAAGAAAAGAATTGCAGTTATAGTGCATCCCCAGACTGTATTAATATTTCATTTCTTAACTTCCATCAAGGATTATTCAGAGGAAAAGTTGTTTTGAATACTAATTACTCAAAATAGGAAATATTTCAAAGGTATTTCTAAATTACTTGCAAGGCACATATTTTGCCATGCAAAAAGCTTGAAAACTAGTGTATCAAATCTGTTTGCAACAGAATTGTTTCTCATTTTCATCTCTCTAAATCTCACTGATAAAAACAGTATTTGCACTGCAGCATTCTAGGTTGTAATTACAAACAAATACAAACTTCCTGATGAATTGTCCTCTAGTTGATATGACCAACCACAACAGGAATGCCTTCACTTTTGTTTCTTCATATTCTACACCGGGAACAATCCTGAGGTAGCAAAATTTCCCTTTCTATGGCTTCAACAGGGTAGACAGTCACAGGAATTTTCCTATTTACACAGTTCAAGTATTCCGTTAGGAATGTTTCATTTTGATCAGTGGGCAACGTAATCCATTAAGATGTCTCTCAAAAACCTTCTTTCTCACTGTCATCTCACCTCTCTCTCTTAACTGTTAAGTCAATAAGCTAAGGCAGTCTTTTGCCTAACAGCAGTTGTCCTGGAAGAAAGGTTAGGCTCAGTGGCACTTCTAGCTGTAATAAGTTTATGATGTTGCTTTTATGTTTCACAGTAGCTGGGGTAATCCATTTCTTTGTTGCTGAGGAAACATAAAAAACAAGATTCTACTTGTAATTAACTAGCTGAGAATTCGTTCATGTAAAATTCATGTCAAGCTGACATTCTCTAATGAATCTTCATTCAATATGAGGTTGTGCAAGAGAAGTGTAGCCAGGTGATGTAATTTATAGGTACTCTAATTTAACCCGGTGGCAGCAGATCTGTCATCCCCCCATGATATCTTAAAGCCTAGGACCTGAACTTTTAGAGAAGTTTAAAGATTTTCTTTTATTTTGTTTTAGGTTAAATTATTTGTATCCTCTCCTTCAGTTTTCATTGCTATTAGGACATCATTTACGCTTTTGTAATGTGTTCCCTGCTGTTGTATTTTAACTCCAGCCAGCAACTAGGACCACACAACCGCTCACTCATTCTGCCCTGCAAGTGGGATGGGGAAAGAATTAGAAAGGGTAAAAAAAAGAAACACCAAACAACAGTGGTTTGAGATATGAACAGTTTAATATGACAGTGAAGGAAGAGAAAATCCTACTACTACAAAGACTCAGCATTTTTCCCTGTATCGAGGCACAATTGTCTAACTATAAAGAATTTAGCCATCAAAAGTAGATTTAAATGTGCAAAAGACAAGAAAAGATGAGACCCTAGAGTGTGTTCTTTCTGTTCTTGAGGATTTATTGCATATAAATGGCTGAGTTAGACAGAAAAAATTATCACCATATGGTTTATTGGTTAACTCTTCACAGTTTCGTATATTTAAAGGCCAAAAGTTCTATTAGATCATCTAGTTTGACCTCCTATATCACAAGAATTCTACCCATTTGTTCCCATATTGAGCTCAATAACTTATTTCATTAAACCTATATTTTGGAAGGGCATTTGTCGTGATTTAAAGATGTGAATAGTTCAGTACTTTCCATATTAATCTTTCACAATTTTTACTATTAATGTCTACTCTTATTTCAGTGCTTTTCAATACGCTGTTTTATCTTTTTTTAGTCAGAAGTAATTTTTTTTTTTGAACCGTCAGTCCACTGTTTTCTGTTATGTCCTTCCTCACTAAAACTGGACTCATTTAGTAGTTTATGTATTCTCAATCTTAACGTATTTACAAATTATTGTCAATTTACTTCTAAACCTTTTTGTGCTTTGTCAAAATATGTCTGTAAGACATTTTTTCTAATATTCATCTAATTCTATTAGGCTTTTCCCACCCCTCCTCTATGTTTTAGTAGGTGTTTCTTACAGATGTATTGGAGAAGCATAGTACATTAGAAATATAGACATTTTCAAGAGTATTACTCTCTATGTATATAAAAGTATTGCTACTTGGAAAAAGAATGCTTAAAGATCTTAGTAACAGAGGTACAAACTGAAAAAAAAAAACCCTGAACACTGCTTGTGGGATTTCAAATGTTTGTTGCAATCATTAAAAATAAGTAAATTCTGCTGAGGTAATAGTAGTGTGTCAAGGAATTTTCTGGTGTGTCAAGGGGATCTTTGAGCAATTGTTCTAAGAAATTAAGAAAGGTTTATTGCAGTGGTCTGGCAAGATGTCACAAAGAGTAAAATTTTTTTGTGCATATTTGTAATGTGTTGCATTTTTTTTTGCACATTTGCATCTTTGCATGTTTCCATATTTGTAATGTAAGATATCACAAAGCGTAAAATTTTTTTTTTGGCAGTTAACGGAAGAGAAACATGTGAAGCAAGCCCATGTATTTGCCCTTCCTTTATTTTCACTAGTGTGGCTTAGGTTTTATAGACCTACAGATAGTGAAAACAATTGATCTATTTCATAGATGTATATCAAACACTGAATGCCACAAGGTGTGATTTCTTTTAGATGAATTAAGTGTCCATGTTACTTATCTTGTTGCAAAATGACATTAAAAGGTTCAGAAATTCCAAGAATTCAAGTGAGTAACCTAAAATTGGTGTCAAATAGGAGTGTCCTTGTGTATAAGAATGATCTCTACTATCATATTTTTATAAGTTCTCAGACAAGGTCAAAAGACTAAATAAAATATTGAGAATACTTCTGCCTGTAACTCATTGCCTACTATGGTATCAATGCATTCTAATTAGTTACAGAGGACTTCAGAGTGATTGATTTTATATATATATTTATGTATATAGGTATGTATGTATTTATTTATTTATTTGACTTTCTTCAATTGATTATCTGACAACAAGCTGACAAAAAGGAGTCATGCTTTGACACCTCTTCATTTAGAATGTATGTATCCAGAATTCACTGGTTTTATATTTAGAATATGACTGGGTTTGTAGTTCATAGCAGAGCTACGTGCATTTTCCTAGCTGTATTCTTAAGCTATGGTCCAGAACATCCATCTTTTATAGAACCTTTCACTTTTCTTTATTAAGTCCTGATTTCAAGGACTTACCTCAAGCTGAAGATGACTCACTATCAAATATAAGTGAAAATATTTCAACATGAATGAACTTAGATTTCTCTCCTGTTTTCATCTTTGAAGCATAAAATGAGTCGTAGATTTTTAAACTTCTTATAGCTACACATTTAAACTACTCCTGTGCCAATATATGTCTATGGTGAGATTTTTTTATAATTGATTAGACAGAAAAATAGTTTGGTTTGGGAAAAAAAAAAATACAAGTTAATGAAAGGGAGACGACTTCCTGTAACAAAAACCTTATATTTATTTAATTCTGAGCATTTGTAAAGATTCAAAGTTCATCTTAATGTTAACCACCTATTTTACCTGCAGGATGATAAAAAAACAAAACAAAACAAAACAAAACAAAACAAAACAAAAAACAAAACAAGAAAAACACAAAACAGACCAAACCAACCAACCAAACAACATTAGATCCATTCACTGTTACTTAGGAATAATTCATTTCTTTGGTCTAATTTAGGTTGACATCCAGGTAAGTCAGTGTCAAACTGTGAAAGTCAAGTTCAAAACAAAAAAAAAAAGCTAACCTGACATGTAGACAGTAGGTTAGTTGTAGCTAAAGGGTCTTTCTTGTCCATTACCATTTCATAGCTTGCCTTTTAAATATACAATGTTGTCTTACCAGATTTGTTTCTTGTGGTTGTGTCAAAGTGAATGTTTAGAGGTGATACTTTGACAGAATTCTATAACTGTAAATAACTTCAAAATGTCATACTCTTTTTTTTTTTTGTCTTGTATCTATAAAAATATAGACTCAATTATAATTCATATAGTAAGGAAAGGATTTCAAAATCTTTTAACAGTAGTCTAACAGCTTTCAGTGAAACTGCTGACAAAGTTGGTTCTTACTTTCAGTTGAAGATATTATTAAAACTCCTCCTAAGACTTGTGCTAAGAAATACCTTGTTTAGCTGGAAACAGAACAAATGTTGGCTGTTTTAGTTATCAAAAGGTGACCATGATAAAAAAAAGTCAACCAACCAAAAAAAAAAAAAGCACATTAAATTGAATAAGTTTATAAAAAAGACATGAAGCAAAGCAAAGAGCTGAAGTAGGCTTTAAGAGAAGAAAAGGGAAAAAAAATAAAATAAAAAGAAGGATAAAATGCTCTGTAAGGAGGAGTGATTCCTTATGTAGTAGAGGTCAGGCTGCAGAAAAGGACACCGAGGTGACATTCAGCAGACATCATAGCCTAGCCCCAAGATGGTTCACCTCACGCTACGGCCGCTGCACCGGCTTTTTCAGCTTTCTTCCTGGACAGCATAGTCTTACCCACAGGACAGTGAAGTCGTGTAATTTGTAAAACTGCATATATCTTTTATAGCTGTGACTAAAGTGTTTTGGTATCCAACTCCATTTAGTCTCTGTATTGATTTTATAATGAGATTTTTTTTTTTCTTACAATAAAATAATACTGTCTGAATAAGTCTCTTCCAGCTCTGTTTTCCAGTACTGTTCAACTCCTTTCTTTCAGATTATTCGTAGTCTATGTGAGTACAGAGACTAGCTTAAAAACCTTGGCCTTGGAACACTAAAACACAGTAAATTTGCATTTATTGTTTGTTTTAGCTTGTGTCTTTCAATGAGTCTCATATACTTATATCTCTCTTATACTATTCTACTGCATTCAACTTCTCCTAATTAATATTAGACTGTAGGAAGTTCTGGGCAAAGGACTAGTCTTTTACTCTATTAGATGTTCCCATTGCACTCTTTAGTATTGCAAAATATATTTGTAAGTTGCTTCATCCTATTTTTTGTTTTGAAATATGATTTTTAAAGTGCTAGAGCAAGTAAGAAATTTTATATGTCTACAAAACAGTTTATAGTACTGTAATGTGTTTGTGTCTATGTCTTGATTCTTGACTTCCTTACTATTCTTGGATGTTCTCCAAATTCTCTGCATGGGTCTTTTAATTTGCATCCATCATCCATAGAGGAACAGTGAGAAGACAGAGAAGATATCTGTGTTTAAGAGTATCAGTTTTCTAGACCTCTGTTTTGAGAATGTTCATAGCAGTGTAATTTCAAATTGTTAGTATACAAGAATACAGTAGTGGGAATTCAGATTTAGTATTAACAGTATTAACAGCTCACAGGAGATGACATGATATGGAATATGGAATACAGAATTGAAAAACACCAACCAAAACAACACAAGAATTCTGTTATTACCAACTCAAACAAATTAGAGGACTGGTCATTTGGGAATATGTGAAGAACTTCTTAATACACATACTGATAATATGATAACCTTGAACAAGTATTATATGTGCTTGAATTTTAATCTAATAAAAATATTTTATAAAGGTGCTTTGTGGGTTTGATTTGTTTTGCTTCGGTTGGTTGTTGTTTGGTTTTTTGTTTTGTTTTGTTGTTTGTTTTTTTTTTTTTCTTTTTTTCTTTTTTTCTTTATTCTGAACTGAGAAGGAAGAAATATCTACAAAAGTTACAAAAGCGTATTTTGAAGTTCCTTGAAGAAAAATGTGAAACATGCTGTTGATTTTCTGAAAGTCTAAAAAGAAACAAAGTCTAAAAGGGTAGACTGATTGTTGACAAAAGAAAGTGGAGAGCTTGGAAGGATGACAAATAGATATATTTAATCTGGGAAGATAAAAGCAGAGAAGAAGGGGAATTTCATTTTGAAAACTTTTAAGTGCACAAAAAATGAGTGAGACACAGGATAAATTATTATTGGTTTTGGTAGCAGTAATATGAGAAATGACATGAAAAATGAAGCGTAGGGGCTGAAAAAAATATGTATAAAACAAACACAGACAGAAAAATCCTTTCTGAAGTACAGCAGATGAGATTTGATTTTATTGGGTTCCAAGGCAAGAAGGAAGGAGAGTGTTTTACCCATCACCTCCCCAAGGCCTCACTCCCAGACAATAAGGACCCTTAACAGTGTTGTAAGCATGTAATTTATGGATACAAGGTCTTCTTCTGTAAGGCAAGGATAATTGTGCTATTACTGGGTCCCTGATTTGTTCTAAGTTTACAGATCACAGGGTTTTTTATTTTAAGTGGGAATAAAAATAACTGTATTCCAAGATTTTATTAGAAATAGAAGTACCTTGAGAAGTACAGATGTATATATATATTTATTTTTTCAGCAGAATTGGTAGAAATTGCGTTTCTATTTGTCAGAGTGAATACTTAGCCCAAATTCTTGAAAAATGCTTTTAAAGTTCTAGAGACTTTTTGTGTGGAGTGTGAGTGTGGGGATATTTCTGACTTAGAGGAAAAGCTGTTTTCATATTCTAATAATCAGTCATTTGCTTCTCATGCAGAACAGGTTGAATGGAGCAGAGGATTCAGTTTAAAGTTTCAGACGATGATGGGAAGCAACAGTGTCATTTTATTTTATATTTTGCCAAAGCTTATCAAGACAAAGCAATAAAACTTTTTAAAACCAAACAAAGTTGGTTCTTTTCTGTTGGGACAAGGTTACTGTTCGGGTTATTTTAAACTTTAGGGATAATACAACTCCTTATAAACCCAAATGTCCGAACTCCGGCTGATTTTTAAATTCACAGTCTCTAAGTCCCTTATAGAAAAGAGTTCCTACAGGGACTAACTTTAAGTCTAGCATAGACAAATGAAAAGGGAAATACAGGGCAAACAGACAAGTAAATATCATTAACCTTTAATATTTCTTGTGAGCTAAGGATTAAATTGAAATGAGAGGTGTAAGAAACATTCTTTCCAGAAGATGGCACTCTTATACTTTGTATTTTTGAGCAGATGTTCAGTTAGTATTGACGACTATATATGCACTTCCTTATTTGTCTGAACTATTTAATTATTTATCTGCACACAGAAGGTAGAGTAAAATGTAAAATATAGTCATCTTCATGCAGCCTTTACTCCAAAAAACTGTATTTATTTTGTCAGCAAGAAACATCACTAATTGAACTGAATCATTGTCTTTAAGTAAAAGTTATACTTGGAGATAAACATGTTGCTATTGTTGTTGTTGTTGTTGTTGTGTTGTTTTGTTTTGTTTTAAATAAGCTCTTACTCCCACTCCTGAACTGATAAGGCATACTATTTATCTCTTGGAGATGACACATACAAATAAAGAAAAATATTGATTCTTTGAGTGATACAGCAGCCATTCATGGTGGATGCATTCAACATCCCCCAGCCAAACCAGCAGCAGTTTGATACAGATGCCAAAAGAGGTAAAGGCCTGAGCTGCAGCCAGGCCAAGAACTTTTAGGAAACTCACAAGGAAGCAGAATGGCACACTGAATACTGATAAGTTGTACATGCAAGGAGTCCCATGCATACTTTTCACCCTGTATGCAATTTGACCATGAGTTAACCACTTTATTCTATAAATGTGACAACCCGGATGAACCTACTTTGAGCTCTCTCTGCTAAACAAACTGACTGTATGGTGATGACTTTTTACTGCTCACAGATCACTGGATGAGCCCAATTTAAGTTTCATGTCAACAATTTGGCTTAAGTAAATGAACACTAAATAGAATGAAACACTTAGAATTACAAGTTTGGGATTTTTTTGTTTTGTTTTGTTGTATGGTTTTTTTTGGTTGTTGTTTTTGTTTTTAATGTTCTCTCTCCTTCATGCTACTTAGTAAGCTGAATTTACCGAATTCTTAAGCTCTATGCTGTAAAGTTCTGCTCATATTTGACAAATTTGCAACTACTCCATGTAAACAAAAGCCACTACATTGAACATCTGCGAGATAAGGCCTGGTTCACACTGCTGGAAAGGAAAGATTTGTCTGGGGAGAAAATTACTTCAAGGCTAACACGAAGAAATTACAGACACCTGCCAGATAAGGCCTGTTCTGCACTTTGCTGGAAAGGAATAAGATTCACTCAGACAAAACAAGTTCAAGGTTATGAACTATCAACAATATTTACATTTTAAAAAAGCAAAGACTCATCTGAGATCACTGAAAAAGATCTAATGACAAGTAACAACATCCCAGATTCAAGTATTTCTATCGGACTGAATTATGATGCGAGGGGCAGGTAAATGGTCTGTAAGGGAATAAATACCCTGGGACTGCTATGGTTGGCTGGGACCTCTCTGAAGGCACCCGGCTTGAGCCAACGTTCCTGATATACTCCTCCATTAAATTATTTATTTCTACAAACCCTGATGCCTGAGAGTTTGCTTTGCGAGACCTAGGATCCAGACTTTGGAGCAACCTGACACCAGACCCCTGAAGCAGGTTGAAATGCAGAATAATGACACTTCAAAATCCTAGCCAAGTCATACAAAGAAGTGGATGTGCACGTATAATCCTTTGGCCATAAATACTTACAATCCGTTACTTGTTTTCCCTTACCCTCTATATGTCTTAAACTGTTGATCAAGTCGGGAGCAAAGTTTGGATCAAGCTGCACCCAGGCTCATCTGTGAGGAGTATAGAAAGCCAGGGGGTTCATTCTGAACCTTATGACTCAATGGGAAAGCCTCTCTCTACTCTTTTGCATCTCTTGCCCCCATATAAGTCACTCCAAAATGACTCTCACATGATTCAGCTTGGCATATTCCCTCCATGCAGTAATAGAGTGAACCTTGTTATCGAACTCTGTTAAAGTTGTACTTTGGTGTGAGTAATCTAAACATTGTTCCGTGTCAAGGAGAACCCTAAATCATTCATCTGTGATGCAGTTGCAGTCTTTGAACAGTTAAAAATGAAGTAATATGGAGGCAAGAAGGTTATAACTATACAATGAATGACAATTCTGAGTGTGATGAACCATGAATAAAAGTTTCATTCTATCTTCACTAATATGAATTTGATCTCTCAGTTCAGACTTACAAACTTAAACAACTATATTTCTTTTCAGCTATGATAAATTTTCTGTTATATTTTCCAATGTGATATGTATTTTCAGAATTAAAATAATTGAATAACTCCATTCTTTTAACTTGATCTGAGAGATCTACAATAATTTTTTCCAAATCTATGTCAGGAAAACTTCTTATGGTTTTACTCTAAAGATATTTTTTTTCTTTATGTATTAGATTTTGTGATGTTATAACCAAGAAGCTTAAAAGAACAAAAAATATTTTATTCCTATGCGTAAGAAGTCAGACACTGAGCATAGTAACTGATATAAAGTCAGCAAAAAGACACAGTTTTCCAGATGTGTATTATTTAAGTAGACTAGGCAATAGATTTAAAGGCACATATTTGTCTCGTTAATTAATGTATTCCTGTGCAAAACAGGAATATATGTAACAAAAATCTGCAACAACAGACCTGTGTGAACAGAACTGGAAGTTGTTTGGCTGAGTAACATATTTCCCTGCTTTATACTTTAGATCTGTTAGATAGTTTGTGATGCAATGTTGCAAAAGAACCAATTAATGTTAGGTGAATGTAGCTCATTGATAGTGTTCTCCATTTTAGACATTACAAACTATTTAGCTGTACGAATTTTTTTTTTATCTTTTTATATAGTAATTATTTGTGCAGAATCCCTGCTGCTTTTCTTTTGTCATTGATGTTGAGCTCATGTTCATTGGGACACATCTTCATTCAGTTAAAACTTTCTGATCTGGAAATATGGTTGTGGAACACAGATCCCATCAGTATTTGTGAGTCTGTGTTTTTTGCAATAGATCGGGCTCCTATGCTACCACCTCGTTATTTTTATTTCCAAAAGAGTCTAGGAGACAAAACCTTAAAAAAAAAAAGCAAATATGTCAGCATAAAATTTTACAAATTGTTCTATTGTTGGAAGTAATGGGGTCCAGTGAAGAGTGTAATACCTGAGAAACCCTTGGAAACCCTTTTGTAGGATACATTAATGCATCTTGCAATGTCTTACATGGCAACGAATAATGAAAGCACATTGCAAACCCCCACACAAGAGGTGGATGTGAGCTGATTCAGTTTGAAAACTATGTAGCCATGTAATTTTTGTTGTATTAGTACAAATTAGGGGCAGACAACATGGCTTTACCAAGGGTAAGTCATGCTTGACCAACCTCATAGACTTTTATGAGAATGTAACAAGGTGGATGGATGATGGCAGAGCGGTGGATGTGGTCTACCTTGACTTCAGTAAAGCCTTTGACACAGTCTCTCACAGCATCCTCACAGCTAAATTGAGGAGGTGTGGTCTAGACAATAGAGTAGTGAGGTGGGTTGCGAACTGGCTTAAAGAGAGAAGCCAGAGAGTGATGATCAATGGTGAGGAGTCCAGTTGGAGGCCAGTATCTAGTGGAGTGCCTCAGGGGTCAGTACTGGGGCCAATATTACTCAATATGTTCATTAACGATTTGGACGAGGGAATTGAGTGTACTAGCAGCAAGTTTGTTGATGACACTAAGCTGGGAGGAGTGGCTGACACGCCAGAAGGCTGTGCTGCCATCCAGCGGGACCTGGACAGGCTGGAGAGTTGGGCGGGGAATAACCTGATGAAATTTAACAGGGGAAAGTGTAGAGTCCTGCATCTGGGCAGGAACAACCCCAGGTTCCAGTATAGGTTGGGAAATTACATATTAGAGAGCAGTGTAGGGGAAAGGGACCTGGGGGTCCTGGTGGACAACAGGATGATCATGAGCCAGCACTATGCCTTTGTGGCCAGGAAGGCCAATGGCATCCTTGGATGTATTAGAAGGGGGGTGGTCAGTAGATCGAGAGAGGTCCTCCTTCCCCTCTGCTCTGCCCTGGTGAGACCCCATCTGGAATATTGTGTCCAGTTCTGGGCCCCTCAGTTCAAGAAGGACAGGGAATTGCTGGAGAGGGTCCAGCATAGGGCAACAAAGATGATTAAGGGAGTGGAGCACCTCCCTTATGAAGAAAGGCTGAGGGAGCTGGGTCTCTTTAGTTTGGAGCAGAGGAGACTGAGGGTTGACCTTATTAATGTTTATAAATATATAAAGGGTGAGTGCCATGAGAATGGAGCCAGGCTCTTCTCAGTGGCAAACAATGATAGGACAAGGAGTAATGGGATCAAACTGGAACACAAGAGGTTCCACTTAAATTTGAGAAGAGACTTCTTCTCAGTGAGGGTGACAGAGCACTGGAACAGGCTGCCCAGGGAGGTTGTGGAGTCTCCTTCCCTGGAGATATTCAAAGCCCGCCTGGACACATTCCTGTGCGACCTCACCTAGGTGTTCCTGCTCCAGCAGGGGGATTGGACTAGATGATCTTTCGAGGTCCCTTGCAATCCCAAACATACTGTGATACTGTGATACTGTGAAATGTATTTATAAATGCTGTTGGAACCACACAGATAATTGCAGGGGAGACTGTACTATTTTACATGACTCACTGGTTTAGACAGCTCTTGTTCTGGAATGTGTGCATATTTCTGCTTGTTCAGTAAAAACTGTTTTATGAGGCTACACAATTCATGTCACTTCTCTGAATCTCTTTTAAATCTCCCTATACAAAGGTTATAAACGCAATAAGTTCAAGGTTAACAACATCACAGAGAATTTTAAGGCCCACAGGGAAAAGAAAGAAAGATCCAGTATCTTATGTCTGAAGTAAGAAGACTAATCTTAACTTCTCTTTTGCTGGTTTAGATGTAATTTAAGTTTATTGACACAACTTGAATCTTACACTAAGTTTCATTCTGTTTTATTCTGATTTAAATTTTAAAATATGACAAATATTTGCAAATTTCTATTATAACAGAGATAGATGTTACTACTTTTTATAAAAAGACACAGTTTTTTTTGACCCATGATATATTTTTTTACTTTGACAATTTCCATTGCGAGTGAATTCTAACTTGTGCTATGGATTTGTACTGCACTTTGTGTGTTTCAAATACTGAATAAGACTTTTTATATAGTTCAAAATAAAAACTTAAAACATTTTTGTATCTACAGAACCTTTATTTTTTCATAAATATTGTCTATATACATTACAGATATGTAGCTGTATGAAGACTACCTATATAAACTTAAAATACCATAGATATATAAAATGTACATAGGTTTATTGTATAAACCTACCACTTATTTTTTTTTTTAAATGCAGACTTCTACATACATAATACGCACCTTTCCATATCACTGTAGTAAAAATATGAATTTCTATGCAGAAGTTTTAAAGCATGCAGAAATTTCATTTTTAAAAAAGGTAAATTTTCAACTGAAGATATCTCAGCTAAAGACTGTAGATTAAACTTGACTTAAAACCTTGAGAATTTTCCCTGATCTTATAACTGACGACAGATATGATCATTCAGAGTAAAACCGATTTACTTGTATCACTTTAAGCACTTCTAGGACCCAAGGACTCTCCTTTTCTCATGGACTATTGCAAGCACTGGGGTCATTCTGTTTTCTTCCTAGTGAACTTCATGGTCTTCAGTCATTCTATGCAGGGCAGAGAAAATCCCGAAAAAGAGAAAAACAAACACGCACAAAAAAACACATAACCGATCAAACAAAAAAAAACATACATCATATTCCTTTTGCTCACTTTTGCTTTTTTGTAAATATATTATAGTCAGGAGCTTGGTTTTTAAAGCTTTCTTTGAGATTTTGATTGTTACAGATTGAAACTCATTTAAGTGGAATGTGGTATGGGATATCCAGTGTGAATCTCCTCTTTACTGATCTGTGTAGTCTTAGGAAGCAGAAATATATCCTAAATCAGCTTTCCTTTAAATGACAGGAGTGGTCAGGTTCCTCCTTTGGTAGCACTTCATTTAGTTTCTATCTTCATGAAAGGCTGTGAATCCTACACTGGTCACAGTTACCTGAGCAATAATGAAGCTACAGAAGCAGGGGGAAAGAGAACATAACACTATATCTGTGTTGTTTAATGTTAACCAGCTCCCAGTTGATCATACAGGTTATTGTAGATCATGATAAAACTAACTTTCTTTTTGCACTGTAAGTCAGGCAATGCAGCAGTGAACATCCTGAAATCTAATGCTTCCGTCAGAGAATGAGAGATTCAGTGTGAAATATTAATTTCACTTTTAAGTAAAACAAAACAAAAAAAACCCAACACTTGTGCATTGTGTATAGTACATTTTCTCCCTAAAAACTAAATGCCAGCTTCAGTTTAATGTTGTTACTGCAGATCAGTTACTATATTCACATTCAAAAGATGATTATTGTTTTCTCCTTTCAATCTCTCTTTTGAAAACCAATATTTTCCATCATGTCAAATATCCTTCTGTCCTTCATTTACTTGGTGGAAAGTTTAGGGTAATTCCAGAAGAATTTTGCTTCATGTAATTCTAAATTCTTCATACTTAGAATTTTTTAGAATAAATCAGACAACAGATTATATCAGTTCTACCAGCAGTATAGGGTAACATTTTCTAAAGCATTTAAATTACTTCAAAACAGGAGCTGGAATGATTTTGTAGTACCTTAAGGCTATGAAATAAAACAGTCTACGAAAATTCATCTTAGGTTCCCATTGTTAATGAGGAAACCAAAAAGCATCCAGAGTCAAAATATTAAGACTCCACACCTAATTTGTATACATTTGGCAATGAAAGGAAGGGGAATGTTAGTTCCCAGACCTTGAATACTCCCCTAAGAGATGTTTCTGAGTGCTCTTCTAAAGAAGAAAAACAAAAGAGGAAGATATAGCAAAATACAAAATGTTAGGGAAGAGGAATAATGGAAAAGTGTCTATTAAAATACTCTACTGATTAGAGAACTCATCGACATCATCAATGAAAGGAGGAGAATCATCTGTTACTTCAGTATTCATATCTTGATTCATCTGCTGCTCCCAGGAGAACATCTTAAGTACCTCTGTGCAAGATATTCCAAGTGAAAATAGCTGACACCCTTCCCCGTGGTGTGTGACTATGCAGAAATCAATTCAGGAAACTGTGAGCTAAGATGTCTGTTCATTATTACCTTCCTCTCTTTACTCCATTTGCTGCTTCATCTCCGTGGTGCATTTTTATTCGTATCTAGATTGGGAACTATTTCGAGCAGAGGCTTGCTTTTTGATTACTTGTCTTTACAGTGCCCCACACAATAGAGCTCTGATCTTTGACTGAAGTACACGTAAAAGAAAATGAAAAGAAAATAAAAGATAATGATCCTGTAAAATAAGCCTGCTAAACTGGAATTCTCTAAAATTATCCAACTCCACTAAAATCAGTGGGTATAATTGTAGTTAATGACCTAAGCATCAGTAGGGGTGCCAAGATTTTTCTTAACTTCGAAGGAGAGGGAAAATTTTCAGGAAATTTTCAGGAAGCTTCTCTTAGCCCAACAACAGCTGTAGTCAAGGATTTAGAACTGATTTCCCTATCAAGGACTGGAACTAGTGTCTTATATCATTGTCTTTCACATTTTGAATGAAATAATGAATTAGACAATATGCTTTTTGGGACATAATCTTTGTTCAGCATTCTGTCATGAGTAACTGCTTATCAGTTTATTGACTTAAATTGTAATGTTTTGTAAACAACAAGTACACTGAAAAAGAATTTGAAGGAAACAGTATGTTTTTTAGCAGATAGCCCTGAAGTGGGTTTATGTGATTCCTTCCAATAAAACAATTTAATACTAATATTGTTACTCTGATATGATGCTCTGAAAATACAATGTAAACATTTATTCAATAACTCTCAGAACACCTCTCTGAAGCACTCAAGTGTTAGGATAACCAATTTGCAGATGAATAAACTGTACACAAGTGAAATGACTGATCTAAATTCACATATTGACTGAGGGGTAAAACTAACAATAGAACAATGGATCTCTGAAAAAAGATCAGAGCAATTCTTGAGACCCACTGCCATGGGACAGTACTCATTCCATTCAGATCATGTGGCAACACTGACAGCTGAGATGTATATTTTTTTTTTCCCTCCATATAACACTGTCATTGCAAAAAAACCCAGATTTGGCTATTTTTCGGACCCTTAAACTTACATCACATCAAATTAGTTTAGTAAGGAGAACAAATCTGGATGCATTTCAAGTACGATCAAGTGTACAAGTAATGGCAGCTGAAGTATTTCAATTATAACAGCAATTACCAAGAAATGGCAACAATATTTTGGTGTCAAAATTTCTTTGCAACTTGCTTCCTTGTTTCTTACTGCCATCACAAATTTTCCTAGAAGATGTAATTCTACCACAGATCACATTACAATGTCAAATCTTCTGTTAATCAGCATGTGAAGGTGCCCAGGGTATGGATATACTATCAAGAGAAAATGAGATGATGTCAGTAAGACTTGACATTATCATGTCAAAACAAATGGAAATTATATATAAGTTACTTCTCTGCAAATAAAGAGGAACATTTAAGATATTGATGGTTATGGTATGTTTTGTCAGGGGTTTATTTCTAAAATGGGATATTAAAAGTATTACTAAGTGAAGTAGTCTGGTTAGAAAACGTCAACATGAATTAGTTGGAAGTTTGGAATACGTTAAGTCAGAAAAAGTAAAAGACTATTTGCAATTTGCACCCTATGAAAATGGACAAATCATCTTTCAGGAAACTGTTTCATCTGTAAACAGATGGATAACTACTTTGAAAAGGTACAAGATTCAGTAGAAACCCTACCAAGAATGGAAAAGTACTGATCAGGTAAGACAACTGTGTCCAGTCAGGGATAAAGTAAGAATTACAAAAAAACCTGTGATGAGTTGTACTTAGCAAGGAAGTTAATAACAATAATCAGAGTTCTTCAGTCATGTAAACTCTTAAAAAAAACCAAAACCCACAAATAAACAAAAACAGTGAGATCACTATATATTTACAAGTTTTATATCAAAGAATTTTCATGTATCTTTTAAAATTGGTGGTGATTTCTGATGAGATGACAGTAAATAAAGTCTTCTCTTGCTTTGTAATTTTGTGTAATAGAAACTTTTTTATAAGGGCAATTCTACATTTGAAAAGGTCATTCAGTCCAAATTCTGCTTAAAAGAAGTGCTAACTTTAGATTACTCATGACCTTTGATTCAGTTAAGTTTTGAACCTCTTGATAGAAATACCACTGAATCTTTGGAAAATGTGTTCCAGTGCTTAACCACTCTTATTGTGAAGATTTTTTTTTTCCATTTATTGAGTTGCAATTTCCCTTTGTACAGTTTGTGATAACTGTTTCTTTTCCCGTTGTTGCGCACGTGTGAGAAAGTCCAGCCTCATCTTCTCAATAATCTGAAGACTGAAATTAGATTCCTTTCTCTCTCCTTAGCTTTTTGAAACTCGTCTAAGCTAAAAAAATCCAAGCTCCCCAGATGTATCTCATGTGCCAGGGTCTATGGGCCCTGAACTTTTAGTAGCCTCATCTTTTTGCAGTTTGTCAATACCTCTGTTGTACTGAGAGGCCTATAACCAGTCACATTGTTCTCAGTGCAGTTTCACCAGTGCCTAGTGGAGGTGAATAATAACTTCCCTTCACCTGATTATGTTTTTACTAATGCACCAAGTATGTGATTGATTTCCATCGCTGCAAGGATGTACTGATGACTTAAGTTCACTTTGTTGTCCACCAGAGCCCCTTTTTGTAAAGCTGGTCCTTAACTAGTTAGTCCCTAACCTGTCCTACTGCATGTGTGTTCTGGGAAGTACAGAGGGGACTTGGCATTTCTGTTTGCTGAGTTTTGTGTAATTCCTGTCATCACATTCCTCTAGTATATTGAGATATGTCTAAATGGCAGCCCTAGCCTCCAGCATATTAACTGACCCCACACTTGAAAATCATTCATGAATTTCATTAAAGTAGATAACTAATCACCTGCTGGACTCCAAAGTGTTGAACGCATCTATTGTTAGCTTCTTTTTACGACCAATCATTTCATCTTTAATAACAATCAAGGTATTCAGACACGATTTGGCCTTGGTAAATATCCACGCTGGCAGTTTGCAATCACCTTCATGTCCATAAGATGTGCTGAAATAACTTCCATGAGGACTTTGGTCATAATCTTCCAAAGGACTAAGGTGGGACTGAAGGCACATCGATTCCCTTGTACTCTGTCCTCCTTTTTTTGAAGATGAGTATAAACATTTGTCTTTCCCAATCAATGTAACTTGAAGCCAATGGGCTTCTCCCAGTTTCCACAACCTTTCAAAGACAGTAGGGAATGCTTTCATGCTTTCTTCAGCACCTTCAGGTACATTGTGTTCACTTTCATGGACATTTTTAATTGAAAGTCATTAGGTAGTCCATAAATCTTTCCTTCTTTACTTTCAAGTAGTATATTTTTCTTCTGAAAAAGGCACAAACATGTTGGAGGACTAGGGACAAACTTTGTCTACAAAGACTGTATTTCTCCCAGATGATCTGTCTCTGCTGCCGCCTTCCTTGCACTTCTCTTGCCTGTGAGCTCCATCCATCAAGTGAGTCAGCCAACTCCACTGCCTGCTCCATCTCCTTCACATCAGTGTTTACCATTCTTGTGCTTTGAGGAGCTCCAACCCCTTTAAAACAACTTTAAAATTTGTAGCCAGAATTTATTGCAGTTATGAGATTATGTTCCCTAACCACACATTATGGATAGATCAGTAACCCAGAAAACAGGAAACTCCTTTTGGACCTTTCCAGAGGAAAGAAGGGTGTTTGAGAGAATACATTTTTAGCCTAATTCATCCATACACCTCTCAAATGTGAGAAAAATAATTGGTTATGAAGAGTGGAAAACTTCTCTTTCCTTTCATCTATTTCCTCATCCTTTAACCCCTGAATCATAGTAGACTAAATTACACGTCTCATGGTCCTTCACATTTTCATACTACCCTTCTGCTCAAAAGAAATAATTTACTGTGCATTAGCAAAGATTAAGAAAATTATTCATTTACTGCTACTCTAAATTATCTGTAGATGAAAAATCTTTTGTGGAAAATATGAGTTTGAATCTGCTTTGGCAGATACAATATTTTTTTAATGTTTGCTTGATTTTCCTAACTCCAGGTAAGCTACCCATCAGATTCTATGAAATTCAAGGTAAAATAAGTAGGGACCTGTTTTTATCCTTCCTGTTGGAGATAACAAAGTTACAACATAAGGGTAAAAGCAAACAAGTTATGATCTGATAGTTCAGTCACTCCTTTCAGATGTACAACTCTGTACTTGGTTTGTGGACTCAATTGTTCCTTGTTAGTGTTGACTTTTGCTCTCGTTGTTGAACTGGCACCAAGTAATTCACAGTAAGAATATATTAAAAAATAAAAAATGCATAAAAACTAAATTAAATTTAGTCCATTTAAAAACAGAAAGTAAAACACAGTTATCTTACTTTTTTTCCACGTCTTTCTGAATAGCACACATCGTTGTATTAGGAATTGAAGTCTCAGATGCACAAAAACTCGGTAACAAACTTCTGCTACAGCTCATCAGAACAGAAGAATGAGTGATTCTTTGCATAACTAAGATTTAGTCTTTTATCACATTTTACTGATTAGTCATCATGGCGCTTATCAGTTGTAACACGTCTTCTTTACTTTGACCTCTTCTCCAGGACAGCTTTGTATACGTATTTGTAGCTCTGAGTGAGGTTAAGTTCTCTAGGCCTCAGCAAGATACTAATGCAAGTATTGCCAGACTTCCAGATGCACTCTTACTAAAATTTTTTATGAGCAAAATTAGTGTAGCAGTGCAGCAGGAGACTGAGCCAATGGCATAACCACGATTTCAGAGTAAACACATGCACAATGTGCTTGCTTCATGCCTTTCAAATATGCAAGTTTTCAATGTATCTAACATTCCACAGTAATGTTGTATAAAAAAGAGCAACTTTTCTTTGCCTAGCAGATCAGTTGTACATTGTGTTCAGCTTTGTGACATATCAAGTGTAGACTCATGCCTCAATTTTAAGTTACAGCTGTTTTACAAACCCAACCCGGTTGTGAATAAGAATGTTGCAACCTTTTGGTGCAATAATAAAGCATAGTAGCATGGAAAAAAACATTTATTTCCCCAGCATGGGATGAATAAGATAGCATATCCAACTATTTTACTCATTCTGCTGCATTAAAATATAATATTCTGATCACATTTCAGCATTTCAATTCCTGACTGGGACCAAAATGGTTAAGATGTAGATACAGGGTGTTTCGAAAGATGGACCCAATTTGCAATCCCTATGTCTCTGCAGTGGTGATCTCAGTGGAAGACACTTGGAGAGGATGAATTCAACTTTCACCTTGATGTTGTTCATAGAACAGATGGAGGGAACATAGAGCATTTATAAAAGGGTTACTAAAACTTGATAATTCACTAAATAATTTGTAAAATTTTTGTGTAATTATAAGATGTTGCCATTGTGAAATATGTTGCCTTGAAACTGGTTCCATCCTTTTGAAACACCTTGTATTTTTCGTAAGCTTTTTCACACACTTGTAGATTCAGCACGGACTTTATGCATGGACATTTGGTTATTTACCAGAGACACCAAGGGTGGGAAATAGCTCTGTATCTTGACTGAGTTGTCAAGTAGACCAACTTATTAATAACTAAGATAGAAGATGTCCATTTCATATAGATTCAAGGCAGCCCAGACAAGTTCATGAGATAGAAAGAAATTACATGAACAGCCAGAAAATTCCTTCTAGATGAGGAAGTATTTGAACCCAAAATTGCTAGAAGTTGTGATTTTACTTGGAAGAAGCATTTCTGTGTTTGTCATCACCTCACACCCTTTTTCTTTGGTATGTGCTGTTGGATTCTGTTAGACAGGACAGGACACACTGGACTGGATGGACTTTTGGTCCAAATTGGTAAGACTCGTATGTAATGTCTCTTCACTTAAGCTGAGAAGGACCCAGAGCTATGGGATCCATTTATTTGGTCCATGCAGGGTAACCAAAGTGAAGAAATCTACCTGTGATGTACCAAACATGAGCCTGCTCAGGTCATCCAGCAAAGTCCACTGAGGACAAAGAAAGCTCCTCTAAAATCATAACCTGATCTGTAGTACCTTAAGGGTGGAACATATTTTACAGTGGAAGATTATTTATTGTTCTCCCAAGTCTCCTGATGCCTGAATGGCATGAATAAGTGAGACTCAATATCTGAAAAGGTTGTGCTAGTATTGAATTTCCTTACCTTGACATTGCAGTAGATATCTTTTTAAAGTTTGCTTTAGACTTGTTCGGTGTGAGAGATTTCAGTGCTTCTTTGTTTTCAATAATGTATAGAAAGATGAGAAAAGGGAGTTAGGTAGTGAAAATCAGATCTGTATATACAGAAAAAGAAGTATATATTTAACAGTCTCTTTAGTTTGTGCAAAGCAACATATCTTTAAATTTCACGTGGTTTCCAGGAGGGGAAGAAAGACATTCAGAAAGGTGTTAATTCACAGAATCACAGAATGTTAGGGATTGGAAGGGACCTTGAAAGGTCATCTAGTCCAATTCAACCAGCTCTTTTGTGTTTCAGCCTTTCCTAGGACTGGCACTATTATAAAGCCATTTATTCAACATTCTTAATAGATTAAAAAAGTGTTATAAAAGTAAAGTTAATATGCAGATTTAAACTTTTTTTCTTTTTTTGAATGAGTAAAGCATAGTGTTCTCAGAACTTTTTTTTTTTCATAGGTTCTTGGCAGGAAATGCAGATTCTAGCAGAGAATCTCTTCAGTTTACGTCGTCATTTTACCCATAAAAGGGTAACATTTCAGAGTAACTTTACACGTCTCCCTTATTAGAGTTTCAGTTTTGGTTGGGGGTTCTAAAATTTTACAACATTTGTAACCGCTTATTTTCATAGATGTTATTGCTGAATTCTTATATTGTGTATGACATACATACCCTCAAAAAGATACTGATAATGGTTTGCCTCTAAGCTGTTTATTTGAAATTATGCTTGGAAAGAAAAAGAAGCTTCTTGATTTAACCTTCAAAATACTTTTAAAGAACTATCAAAACAACAGAACTTTTAAAGGGTTTCTAATCTATTTTTAACTTCACAGATTTTCACTACTTCAGTGCTTATTGAGTACACCAAACAATGCTCCTTGTGTCACCTTGTAGCCCACTTGTAAGCTTTCACTTTTTTCATGGAAGTTCTTTAATGCAATTTTTTTGCTTTTTTGCTTTTTTTTTTTTTTTAAAGAACCTCAGTAAAACCACTTCTCTATACTGAATGTATAACGAATATTTTTAAGTGCCTCTTGAGTCAGCTTTGTACATGATATACAAATGAAATCACTGTCTATCCTTCACAATTACATTTTCTCTAGATGACTCAGTATACGCAAGTGTCTTGCTGAGGATGCTGTGAGAATGCAGGTTGTAATACAGACAAATAAACTTTAAATCCTGATCACGTGGACTATTTTAAGATGTTCATACCTTGCCAACACTTTCATACACATTTCATTGCAATGTTCTGCTTTTACACACACTTTAGTATCATAATATTCATCCCATTTCATCTGGGGTGTTTAATGGGATAAAAGATAAAAGAAGCAGCAAAGTATTACAGCTAAATAAAAACACTAGTGCACTTTGCAGATGGTGTTATAAAACGTTCTCAAAGGATCTTGACTCAAAGCCACCATCTGCTTTTACTGAAGTTTAATCTGAACACATTATACAGTCACTTCACAAATAAACCACAAGACATATATCTTGCAAGTTTTCAATGTTCAAAACAAAGTCACACAGCATAGTTCATCTGTACTTATATTCACCAAGAAAACCAGTATCTCTAAACTTCCAAATCATGTAGAAGGCAATGTTTTAAGGCAAATTTTTGAAATTTTGTGGGAAACATTGCCAGTAATAAATAATGTGAGTTGTTATGATGGACGATAAAATCCAAGGTTTGACTGGGTTGAATAAAACACAGGAACCATGAACACTTTAAGTTTTAATAATGCTATTCTCTCTCTGCATTCAGCATACCATATCTGGGTTCTACTGCCTGCTGGATTACATTGCTCATTAGGCAGCAGTTGAAGGATTAAGTGGTGTTGCCTAGAGAAAGGGAATTTTTTTCCAAAAGATCTACATCTTTCTCTCTTTTCTCAGCATAGCACTAGCATTGAATGATCACTCTCAGATGTTTATTTTTCTCTTCTGGCTTATCTACTGGGAATGTCTTCTTTTTCCTGTATCTTTCTGCTTTCTAGAAAGCAACACATAGCTTACAGGTAGACACACTAGTACAGTGATGCTGGACACAAATTTTTATTCTGCATTAATACAAAATTGAAGAAAATAGCAAGACAAGAGCAATACATATTCAAAGTATATTAACTGTTCTTTAAAACAAAACAAAACCAACCAAACAAAACCAACCAAACAAAACTTTGTGACCTGACTGCAGGACACTGTGATGAAGTTAAAGTCTTAGACCCATTCCAGGCACAGCACTGAAAACCAAGTTTACAAGCTCAGTCACAATAAAGGTTAATTAACCAGGGCATAGTCTCATAGTTCTTTCAGAACTCAAGCAAAAACTTA
Source organism: Patagioenas fasciata (assembly GCF_037038585.1). Classification (NCBI taxonomy): domain Eukaryota; kingdom Metazoa; phylum Chordata; class Aves; order Columbiformes; family Columbidae; genus Patagioenas; species Patagioenas fasciata. The sequence goes on along the minus strand of NC_092520.1, from coordinate 42,381,072 downwards.
ACTGGTGTCATGCTGGCGCTGCAAATATGAGTTGTTAATAGATTGGAAAACAGTTACAATATTAAGGTCTTAAAGACAGAAAATGGCAGAAGCGAAGCAAAAGCAGAAAGGACTATGACATGCAAGCAGATAATGTAGGAAAGTGAAGCAAGAATACAGCATACTCAATATTACTTGAGCTTTTCACAGCTGAAGATTAGTTCTTGTTACGTGTTGGTAGAAGGAAAGAGGAAAATCTGTTAGTTGTGGGATAAATGAGAGGTGCAGAACAAATGAAGCAAGGAGATTAATTATGTCACATGTACCAGAAGTGTAGAAAACCAGCCTAGAAGGGAAACAAAGCTGGAAGCAGCCTTGAAAGGTCATGTATTCTCTCTTTTTTTTTTCCTTAAATTATATTCCTGTCTCACCTATGTATATTCCCTACAAATATTCGTGAAACTTTTAAAAAATACCTTGACTGCTGAAGATTTCACAACCGAGCCATGCAACCTACTCTTGGCCTTACTACATTTACAATTGGAAAATATGTTCATTAATGGTAATCCTTGGACCTTTTGCTGTATTTTGAAATAATTACTTTTTGTGCTATTCAAAATATGTCTTACATATGATTTATTTACTTTCTCTCTGTAGTTCCTCTTGACTCATTAAAATATCATTGACAAAACACTGACACCATCCAAATCATTAAGAAAAATACAAAGTAATCTAGGCAATTGGCAATAGTAGGAAGATTATTCTTAATCTTAAAAAAAAAAAAAAATTAAAAATCTTGAAAATGTTCACAAAGTATGTATGAAAAACCAGTGGAAAGAAAGGATTCACAAAGAAAGAAAATGAAATAAATTATCTGTGTCAGATCAAACTAGCAAGATGTATTTTATTGGTCTGAGGCAGAACTGCAGCTCTGAGACTGACAACAAGCTTGGAGAAAAGGAAGTGACACGGAGGAGAATAGATGCATAAAGAAAAGATGACTGAAAAAGAAGCTGCAGGAAAGAAAAGGAACAAGAAATTAGTAATCATTCAGTTCTGAACCACTTAAATTTACGCTGATAGCATGACCCAAGAAGAAATGACAGAGAGAGGCTAAAAGAGAAAGAGAGGCCAAGAGCAGAAAAAGCCTCATGTGAGATATTACCGTAACAGCTGATAATCAGAGACTTTTAAGAAGAATTATTCAATCTCAGAAAACATTCAATACAACTGAAGGTTTCCATGAGCAGAACCTTTTATGTTCTTTCATTACCTGATTACTATATTTGAATGCACATTTTTGCAGCACAAATGGAGGATTTGAAATGGTATGTTCCCCTGTAATGTAGTTAGTCTTATAATTTAGTACTTTTCCTGCTCAGCAACTCTACTGAAACAAAAGGCAGCTCTCTTAAGAGAAAAAAAAAAAAAAAAAAAATGTAGTACTTACAATACATAAAATATAAATTTTAAGTTGTGGACTGGCATTTGTATTCTTTGCTTCAACATGATTTTCTGTTTAATTACCAGAACAAATGACTATTCACCTACACTGATCTTCATTATAACCCACTTACTGTTTGTCTTTAGACAGAGTTGGCAGCATTTAAAAGATGATGTTGAAAGATACTATTTAGCTTTTGTTAATAGAAACATATCACTCTCTTTCAAATGGGCAATATAATGACAATTCTTAATTATTATTAAACACCTGCTGATTTTTTTATGGAGTCTAACAAAGCCTTTAAAACACGGTAGATATGTTCCTTACATTTTAAATGATCAATCTGTCATTTAAAAATATATCTGGTTTATTCTTGTAATATTTTGGCAGCAAGGATGATACAGATTCTTGCTGCTTTTGATGGCAACCTAACTTTTCACTGCTACAACATGAAATGCAAAATGCTACTTCTGATTGACTGTTGGTGATTGTTTACTTTGTGTAGTGTAATCATGAAAGGAGGAATGAAGTCTGAGAAGAAATGTCAGGTTTTTCCATTAGCAAATTAGTGGAAATTAACTTTTAATTGCAGGGAACAGGACCTCTCAGAAAATATACGTTTTTTTTCCTCCTATCAGCTTACTGCTGGTATGATAAATGATACAAATGTTGAGATGTTTTTATTTGTATAAGTAAACACACCTCATCAGCTAATTTCTGGAATAGAAGCTACTTTTGGAGTTTGGGGTCAGCTCTTCCTCATGTCCACTATGCTCCAGTTAACAGCACTGAATGTACAGTTTTGCAGTCATGAGAGAAAAAAATAGTCTTGGAAGTCAGTTGGTCAAGAAACTAGGAAACAATATGCGTGACATAGTCATGAAGTCAGTTCCTCAAAAATATAGGAACTTACTTAATAGATAAATATCTTATGAAACTCTCTATTAGGCTGATGTAATACCGATATTCAGCATTCATGTTCTTATCTAAAAAGTATTGTTAACTTGTTCTATACTCACTTTGGGAGAATGACACCCAAAAGATTGCTTCATTTTCCAAATAAAGTTCCATTGCAAAGGCTCAATGGAAGAAAAAAAAAAAAAATCAAAATCCTTCCCCTGAACTTAACAAATACCTGTATCTGTCTATATGTAAATATATAAGTTATAATATCCATACCCACACATGAGTAGATATCATCTGTAAGAACAAATCATCACGAAGTAGAAATAAAACAGAATGTTGAGTAAACAGTGTAACTGTTTTCATAATTAACATCAGAATTTTACTTTTTCACTTTGTTTCATCAGTTCACTTTAAGTAGCTTTATCTATCACATCTTCTCTTCATACTAATATTTACCTCTGATGTACTCCACAAGGGAACTATTTACTGTTGGAGCTGGTGTGCCGGGAAACTTCTCTCCAAGCTTATTTCACCCTGATTGATACAGACAACAACTACTCTCTTTTATGATAATTCTCTGCCTCCCATGCAACAGCCCTAGGTGGAGGGAAAGTAGGAGGCAGAGGAACAAGAGGAACATTTCTTGTAATGCAGGTGTGCCCTATTGAGATAAGAAAGGTGCAGACATTACATATAGCTGTGGCTGTATCTTCCTTCCAGAAGTCAGCACTTTATTTTCCAATTGTTTTTTGTCTTTCAGAATTTCCTGATATTAAACAGAGTGGAATAAGTTATTTTTTCAAGTAGAACAGAAAAAAAAAAAAAAAAACAAAACACAGAAAAAGATACTATATGCACTTTTTTTTTTCATTTTTTAAGTTTCCAAGGACCACCTAGTATTCCGGCATCATTCCTAAGATACTATATCTACTCCATCATTCTTATATTATTGACACATCGCACTGGGAAACAACAACAACAAAACAACAAACAAACAAACACAACCCACACCACATACTAAAAATGTGTTTATTTAGGTATACATTTTCTTTCTTACCCTGGCTGCTTATATACATAAGAAGAATGTTGTGTGTTAACTGCTGTCTTTAATGACTGCGATAACTCTGCAATAACTTAGTAAATTGTATTGTCTTTTTCATGAAAAGACAATTTAGTAGAACTTTTTGACCAATTATTGTGAGAATGTGTTAGTCTTAACTGTAGGAGAGGAACAACTCCATCTTTAACTGCAGTGGTAGTTTGAATGTTCTTTTAATATGTTGCATTTCCCTGATGTATGCTGAGTCTACCAGAACATTTAATTTAGGTTGTCTACCTGAGAGCTGCACTGAGGAATACATAATTTAGCTTAGTCACATCAGACTACAGTAATTTGGTAAAGCATAAGAGCACAGAAAACCAGCATATTCACAAGAAAACCACAAGTCCTCTGGTATAAACAACTGTACAGACTTTGAAAGTGCATAGTAACCCAGCACAACACATACACATGAGGCAGAATACCGGATGTTTTGTACTGTTCCACAAGTTAACAAACCTCTCACTTCCATAATCTTGTATCTGTGGAGAGGAACAGAAGTATATGTCTTGAGTTTATCTTTTACTTATTTATTTTCACAAGTCAAAATATAAACACATAAATAAGCAAACTTTTTTTTCAATTATGAGAAATTTGGTCTTGTACCTGAAAGAAGAAACCACACCTTCACAAAACAAAGTGTGTCCTTCCTACACAGTTTTAAATGCCACATTTCATTCCTTCATTCAGTAGGCAGTAAAAAAAAAGAAAGAAAAAAAATAACACAACAGAAAACCCACATATATCGCATAATACATGGTGATGACTAACTTTACTTTAGAAGTCAAGTCACTGTAACTTAAGTGAATGTCATTATATAAATAGTTATTCAGGCTGAAACTGTCCTTGGCAGTACTGTACAGGGCAATCTTTCCATAAGAATAAACAATTCTCAAACAATTTCTCCAACATATTAGGCACAAACATATTTTTTTGCCAGCATGCAGCGTGCATATTTCTCTTCCAATTATTTTTATTCTTTCACAAATGTTTACAAATGTTTATCAAGGACAAATCTGAAGAAATCTAATTTTGTTGCCTGTATGAGTGGTCTTCTCTTTTACATTATTTCATCACAGTCAGTTGTTACCACTTCCTTTAATAACCTGAATTCAAAATAAGTTTCTCCCTGAGCCTCTAATGCTATACAAAAACTATTAGTATTTATGATTAAGGGAGTGGAACATCTCCCTCATGAAGAAAGACTGAGGGAGCTGGGTCTGTTTAGTTTGGAGAAGAGGAGACTGAGGGGTGACCTTGTTAATGTTTACAAATATATAAAGGGTAAGTGTCACGAGGATGGAGCCAGGCTCTTCTTGGTGACAATCAATGGCAGGACAAGGGGTAATAGGTTCAAACTGGAACACAAGAGGTTCCACTTAAGTTTGAGAAGAAACTTCTCAGTGAGGGTGCCAGAGCACTGGAACAGGCTGCCCAGGGGGGTTGTGGAGTCTCCTTCTCCGGAGATATTCAAAACCTACCTGGGCACATTCCTGTGTAGCCTCATCTAGTTTGGGGGATTGGCAGGAGGATTGGACTAGATGATCTTTTAAGGTTCTTTCCAATCTGTAACATTCTGTGATTCTGTAATACCAGCATTTTACTACTCTCAATGCCAAAATTTGGTAAGTCTCTGTCATATGCAGAATTAGAGCAACTTCTTGCCCATACAGCAACTCTTATGATAATCAGTATATTTTACTGTGGCATAAGCACAGATGAAATGTGGTCAGCAAGCTTACCCCACTGTAATGTGGTTTTCATTTCTTGCACCTTGCATGACACCAGTTGTTGCTAAATGGTGTATAGAGCATCCCTTAAGCTCTCAGGCTAAACATTGAGACACACATATAAAGTTTTCACTAAGCAGTAGGATATCTTCTGATTACATTTATCCTGATCTTTGTCGCATGGTGTGACCTGTTTCCTACCCTGTTTCCAGAGTGCACCTCAGCTCCTGTCTTGACTGGGAATCTGCACTTCCTGTAAATGGTAACTGTTTAACAATCCACTGAAATGAAATATTGCATGTTTATTTGAATGAACTTTATAGAGGAAGCAAGATTAAATCAAAAAGCTTTCTAACAATTTGCTTTCCATTACTACCAAATACTTTTTAAAGGCCAAATAACTGTAAGATGCTTTCAGGATACACACATGAAATACCTTATTGGAATAATATATGACAAATCATTATTTTCTGTATATTTATTTCTAATAGGGAATGGCCAGCTACAGTTCGAAAGTGAACTACAAGTCAAATAGTCAAATGTTGGTTAATCTAAGAGGGTATAGACATAACAATTATGGGAGAAAAAATGAAAGAGCCTTGCTTCTCAGTCTTTTTGTTCACCCAGAGGCAAATTCTTAAACAGAATCAGGGACAGCAAATAAAGGACATTTCAATAAAAAATCAGTAGATTTTGAGTTCTTTCTTCAGATTTTTTTAATCAGACCCAGGTTAACCGGTTATGTAACTGAAGTTTTAATGTGGTGAATCATCTTTATGTAGTTAAAGAGCCAAATCAAAATTACTGTTTGCTGTTTTTAGCCTATGCTCCCCTCACTATTTAATCTGCAATGGATTTCCACTTTGTGAACAGCTGTTTTGGAAAATAAAAATTGCTTTTTACACATGGCAAAATCTGTGACACTACACTGAGCAAAAATGGTTTGTCTTGCCCTTTCACGCATCTGTCAGAATGGCAAATTTTAAGAAGTATTCATTTTTAATATGTATTTTATTTGCACATGCATACACACGAATGCACACACTACAATAAGGAAAAGAATGCTCATAGAACAGAATATTGCAAACCTAAGCACTGATATTTATGAAATACCATTATGGAAGTTGCCTATGTAGTTTTCATTTAATCTCCTTGTGCAAACATGTCATAGTTTGTCTTTATTTGTGCAATTTACATTGTTAGATTTATTCACATACAGCAGAAAGGAAATACTGCTCAGCTAGCAAACAACTTCTAGTATATTTGCTCTATTTTTTTTTTTTCCCTGTTTCATATGTAGTTCATAATTTAACCCATTAGAAACTATGAAACTAGTTCTGGAAACAAAATAAAAAGTCCAAGACCAAAAAAAAAAAAATAGGCATATTATAAACATAAATTCCTAATTGCAGTACTTCTGTGAAGTTCAAATTTTACAGCAAAGAACTGAGATATAGAGATATTAATATAAAACTTCTCTGCATATTTTGTGTGCCCAGCTAAGACATCTCAAATTGCTTTCTCAACCCTGTACGTTTTCACAAATCCCATGGTAATGTACTTCACAGTTATTACAATGCATGAAGAAAAACCTCTCTTAGATTGTTTTGAACAGACTCTACCTTCCCCTTCTTAATTTTACATCATATAGAGAAGTTTTCATATTTTTGAGAACATGTGACTATTTTCTAGTTCACTTTTTTTTTGGTGCTACACATATTTTTATAAACCTTTATGATTTCCCTCCTCTATTTTCTGGATGTATCTCCATCTATCAGTTTCTCATTATATAATGTTGTTTGGGTTTTTTTTATACTTGTTGGTATTTTTTTGTTCCTTTTCTGAGAAGCTTCTGTAGTCTAAGTGTTCCTTGAGATGTGAGGGCCAGAAGTGCACAATTATGCAGCCATAGTAAGAATTTGTCAATTGGTATAATAATATTTTCTGCAGTTTTCAATATTATAATTCAATATTATGAGATGTTGAAGTCTTCAGTAACTTTCACCTTTACTGCTTTGAATATCTTGTATCTTTAGAAAGTCTTTGTCTTAACAAGAGAACTGGAAGGAATCCATGGAACTTCAAAATATCTACTCTTACCAGGCTACTGCTATCTCACTATTAAAGTGCCTTCTATCCTCTCAGTTGAGTTTCCTGTTTCTCTTCATATAACACCCATCATTCATGGAATGATAAAACCACAGAGTAAGCATAAATAGCACAGGGAATGCTGTTAATTTCCTGAAAACATCTGTGCTTGTGCTTGTCTTTAATATCATGAGTTTTTCCACTAATTCCAATGGATATGTGCAAATGTTTGTAAGGACTGCTCTCATTGGGGTCTCTGTGTATTCTGAAATGACAGCCATAAAGTACAATGTCTAATCCCATACCTTGTTTGCTTGTGCTTTTTTTGTTTTGTTTTTCTGCAAGATGCTTCAAATACCATTATATGCATCTTAAGAAAGACTTCAGTGGGTACTGGGGAGTGGGAGGAATAGGTCAGGGGCTTCTCATAGGCTTTCTTTACTATTCCCTTCTGTGCCCAAAGCCAAGGGCCAAAGTTTTTCAAATATGTTTGTACTGAAGTTCTGTGAAGTATACTTACTTACATTACACAAAAGCATCACAATTTAAACCAAAATGTATTTAAGCAACCTGTGTTCTTATTTGGTTATAAGACTTTAAAGGTAAAACATTGTAAAACTACTAAATCTTACATGTAAAGGAGAACTTCCCCTACATGCCAGTCAAAATGCTAGACCAGTATTTGATTTAATGAGATAAAATATATATTTATATAGTATGGAAGAATAAAATCATTCAGGGGAGTAATACCGAAAAGAAAACTTTTCTAGAGCAGACAACCTGTATGGTTGAAACAGTTAAATCTAATGAAAACATAGAAACATTTAACACTATGTTAGGGGAATACGATCTGTTTCTAATGTAGTTTAATTTCAATCCATAATAATTACACAACTGTTGTTTAACATACAGAACTCCAGCAGAAAAGAAATTATGAAATTAAAACCTGTGATGAACATCATAAAAAAAAAAAAGCAGACAAGGAAAAAATATCTTCCCACAAAAAATAATAGAAGACTTTTTAGCAGAAGATAGCTCTTCGTATTCAGTTTTGCTCTTAAAGTTTTATTCCTTGTATTTTCCAAAGTCCATAATTTTCTTTTTGAACTGAAGATTATCTCCTCTCCTCTCCTCTCCTCTCCTCTCCTCTCCTCTCCTCTCCTCTCCTCTCCTCTCCTCTCCTCTCCTCTCCTCTCCTCTCCTCTCCTCTCCTCTCCCTCTCCCTCTCCCTCTCCCTCTCCCTCTCCCTCTCCCTCTCCCTCTCCCTCTCCCTCTCCCTCTCCCTCTCCCTCTCCATCTCTTCTCCACTCCTCTCTGCTTCTCTCTCTCCCCTCCTCTAATTTTAGTTACCAGTGCCCTGGTCCTTCTTGTAAGGTCAATGAGGAATTGATATTTTCAGTGTATTCAGATCTGGAAGTTTTAGAGCAAAATCCTTCAGCATTTTTTAATTAGTTGAGGGATGGAAGATGAAGACTACAGATGAAGATGTGGACTACACGGACCAGATCTGGAGGTTTTCCATGAAAGCCCCAGCCAGACAAGGAAAAATGATGTTTCTAGTGTTTTCTGCTGGACAAGAACAGAAGTCTCTGTTTCCCTTTCTTGCACATTATTCAGTGTGGGCTACACTCCATATTTCTGCTCTCAACTACTCCCCCTGGTTATAAAGTCAGTCTGCTAGGTCCCATTCTTCTTTGCAGAGAGAAAGTAGAGAGTGATGATGGTGACAAAGTACTGAAAATGACATGCAGTGGAAAAATTAGTTTATTTTATAATAAACTTGCAAATGATAGAAGGAAAACTGAAAGAACTGTGGAAAGATGACCACTACTTAGAGACTAAATAAAGTTTATATGAACAACATTGTGACAATTAGATCTCTGGAATGGGCAGGGTTTCTCCAAGGACTACAAATAGATATGCATGAGCTTTCTTCAAGCTTTGGAAGTTATCTACTTGACATCAACCTGCAAGAATGGTTTACTATTTCAGAGAGGTATAAGTCATGAGATAGAAATGGATTTTCCTTTTGAAAATGAAAATGCATCAGCAATGCAAATAAAGGTCTACTGCCAAAATATTGTGGAAATTACTTTTTTTTCTACCTATATACTGGATTTTTTGTGTGTTTATTTCCTAGGCTGATGCTACATCTACTTTCAAACACCTTCTATACCCTCTTTTATTAATAGTCATTATTAATTCTGTAGGACATTTGAATCAATAGCCCTTGGGAGCTAGGGACAGAGACACATACAGGCATGTGTAGAAGGCTAATCTCTAGGTAAAGCCACTATACACTCAAGCAAGGCTGATGGACAAGACTTGACACCTTCCATAGTCAGAAATAATGTCCTGTTCCCCTAGGTCAATGGTGCTGGTCTAAATTCGAGTGGAGGGTCTGAAGCCTTGGTTGCTGACAATGTATTTTCTGTGTTGTAGAAGAGAAATCTGAGAACAGAAATTGTTTTCCACCTGCTATCTATACCTATATCTATATAGCAAAGAAGTTCTAAATTATTTGTAATTGAGCAGCATGATTCAGTTCTTGTGACAACACCACCTGAATTTCCTATGACATGACTGTACAAAGTTTCGGGAACATAAGGCTGAACAACCTAAGTGTCCTTGAACATACATAAAATTTCAAATTGTGTTAAACATGTAGATGTGGGCAACTAAACTGAGTTCCTAGGTACCGTCAGTATTGTTAACAGGATATACACCTCATAGTGTATGTTCACATTTAGTGAAACATCCCTCAAAGTTAATTGGACACTTTTACCTGTTTAATATATTTGCACTTTGCAAATGTAAAAGAGAACTGCACACCTACATTCTCTAACATTTTTCTAGTGGTAAGTAACATACACTGCATTTGGGATGCTTCCTGGCACTTTGTGAAGTAAGACATAACTTAATGTAAGATAAAAGTCAAAGGGTGATCAAATCTATGTAATTTCTCTGTCTATTTGAGCCAGTCAGGAGGTTAGGGCTTTGGGAAATGAAAGGATGGATTTCCATCACCAAGAAATGTCTGTAAAAGTCATTTGCTTGTTTTGTTCTTTTAACTTCCTACAGCCAGCTTCAGCAAATATGGAACTTAGACCCTTTGTTTCCTGTCTTATTATGAATGAGACTGTTGTGACAAGCTGAAGAAAAATAACTTAAAGTACAGACTAAAGTACTTTAAAAAAGTTTCAAACATAATCAAAAGTTGAAGTAACTCTTTGGAGCACCAGATTTCTCAATTATTTATATTACTATTGAGCCTTTCACAGTGCAACTAAGTTAAGGTAGTCTTCTTAATTGTCTCTCTTGTTTATTCATAGCCTTGGAAGCAATCCGAACACACTTGCCTATGAATCTAAAGCAAATATTATCCTGTGACCATTTTGTTTTGTTTTGGTTTTGGTTTTGGTTTTGTTTTGTTTTATTTTATTTTCTTTTCTTTTTTAATGCCTCTCATCAGCTAGAAGTTTAAGCTGTCCTTTCTTCACCTTTCCATCATGTTGCAATTTTGAGGTATTTGCTTGTAAAAATCAAATGAGTGCATACTGAATTGAAACCCTGGAGACGTGTACCTTTCATTTTAACAAAATCATTTTTCTTCAGGGTTTCTAGGATCTGTAAGTTAATTGAGAGAAACTGAAGGGAAATTCTTTTTACATTTCTAGACTTATGTACAAGTCAAGGCCCTACTCTAAAGTGATTTTAACTTTTGTGAACACTGCAATAAAATCTATCTTGAATATACAATTTTATTATGGATAAAATAATTATCAGTTGACAGAATGCTATCTAGTAGAGATGTGGCATTTTTCATGAAGCTGAAGTAAAAACCACTTATGTCTAATAGGAACTGCTATGCCAATCAGGAGAAGAGTGTTTCAATAAAGAGTAATGAAAATAAATTAGAGTTATAGAAAAAATATGAGAAATTGGATTGCTCACATCACAGAAAGACAAATAAGGGCAGATGTCAAGTAAAATATACACAGTGGAGATAATACAGAGAAAGTATCATGGATCAAGAGCTTTTGTTCTTTTTTGGTTTGTTGGTTTGGTTTATGTTGTGGTTTTGTTTGTTTTGTTCTGCTTTATTTTGTTTTGGGACCATTAATTAAATGAATATCAACAAATTAAATATAATTTTTTGGTATTAGCTAGGCTGCTATCAGAGATTCCTCTGTACAGTGCACAGCTTTGTTTTTGTAAAACATGTTACTACTTTCATAGCAATTTTAAGAGAACAGAGCTCGTGGGGTTTCTGTGAATAGAAACTACAGGTCTATGAGTAACTTTAGGTAATTTAAAATTATCTGTAATTAATTAGTCAAAACTATATTATTTTTGTTTACATTCTTATTCTTTTCTGTTTTTTAAACAGAAGTGGTAAATATTAACAATATCAACAGACCGGGCAGTTAGTCAAAAGTATAGTTAAACTAATGTTTTAGCTTCTCTTGTAACTTCTGACACTTGTTAGTATAAAAATACACCAGTTAACAAAGGAAGCAGTTGAAGGGTACAAATATGTTACTCAGATTGAGAATCCTCAGGTAAATCTGAGAAAAACATACACAGAGTGAAAGACTATTCCACTTAAGAATCATAGAACTCTATGATTCTTATAAATAAAAGTTAATTATATCTTGTGAACGTCACTGATAAACTGACGTATAGTGATCCTCAAAAACTTCTGAAATTCAAAGGAGCTTCCCAAGATTTTTTGCTTGCAAATACTCTTCTACTAATAGAGCGTATTTATTATTCCTTCTCATGCAATGTAAAAGGAAAGTGGGAAAGAGTAGCAATGAAAAACTTAAAATTTGTTTTTTTCTTGTCCTCTTTCCTCTCTGTTAAATCATCTGACTACTAATGGTCTACTAATAAAGTCCATTTGGATTTTCTGGACGCTCTAATTGTCATTTAAAAAATAACTTGGGAAGAAGGATTGAATGGAGAAGAGAGTTGATTGACTAGTTGAAATATTTTGAATGAAGTTAAAATATTGATATAAATAAATTGAAAAATTAATAAATTCCATGCTTTTTTGAGGAATATCAAAGCTTTTCTGAAACATCTGTATGTCTGCATTTCAAAAGTTATAATTTTCGTTGTTACACACTTGTAGGAACTGACCACCGTTTTCTCTGGAGAGAAATTTAAAGCTTTGTCCATCAGTCATCCCAAAAGACTTAGAGTGGGAAGTGTTTATTTTCTTGTTTCTGATGATGAAATGAAGTACATGACACGGAACTGAAAACAGAACATGACTCCAGAGTATCAGTTAACATATGTTTCAGGTATAAACATTGCTCCTGTAATGTTTTAGTTGTCTAAATATTACTTTCCCCTATTGAGCAAGACAGCTAAAAATGTTATGCTTGAAGGCTACTATACTCTGTATACATATGTATTTCATGCATCTGTCTTAAAGAACAGAATGAATAAATTAGAAGGCTGAACTAATTTTGATCATTCTTTTGTTAACCCGGTTTTGTCTCTACTTTGCATCTTGATTACATCCAAAAATTTAATTTGAAGTTTCACAAACAGCTTGGGCACTGCAACTGCTGCCTGAAAACTGAAAGAAACATATTACACAGCATAATTGACTTAAACTAAATGAAACACAATTGGATTTGCTTTATTGAGTTTACATAAAGTAGTTAAATTTACCTAGATCTTTGTAATTATAATACGACACATTTTGAAGTACAGAAATTAAATCTGCGTAACAGATGTAATTTATTTTAGATTTTGCATACTTCTTTATCTTTTAAGCTGTTCTTTTGAACTTCTATTTTAATGAAGCTGATTACATGCAGCTGAAGTAAATTAATTAAAAATAACCTCCCAAACAAATTTAAATACAGAAATCTTTCTATAAATTGTCCATTTGATATTGCCATTAAATAAAACAATCAAAAATCCTGACTCAGCCCGGTAACATGATGTTTATATTTGAAAGAGTAAGCAGATGTACACAGAAACTATCACTGATTATAACTTGCTAATTAAAATGTATTTGTTCATAAAATACACTGCATTGATGGATTCATCTCAGACAGAATCATCTTGGTTCAGTAAATAGAATTTGATATTTCTATTCCTCAGTTGTTGACAGAAACATAGTGGGACAACTCACACAACTGGAGTACTGCAATGGACGGCTATAAAACCTTCAGAAGGGACAGGCAAGGAAGGAGAGGAGGTGGGGTAGCCCTGTATGTTAATAAGTATTTTGATAATCTATAGCTTGATGATGGTGAAAACAGGGTTGAGTGTTTGTGGTTAAGAATCAAACAGAAGTCCAAAAAAGCAGATATCCTGGTGGAACTCTGTTATAAACCACCTGATCAGGATGAAGAAGCAGATAAATTATTCTATAAGCACACAGGAGAAGCATTGCTATCGCTAGGCCCTGTTCTCATGGGGGATTTCAATTTACCAGATGTCTCCTGGGAATAGAAAGCAGCAGAGGAACAGTCTAGGAGATTCCTGGAGTCTGTGGAAGACATCTCCCTGATGCAGTTCAGGAGTGTGTCAATTAGGGAAGATGCCCCATTGGACCTCTTGTTTGTGAACAGAGAAAGACTAGCAGGCAATGTGATTGTTGGAGGCTGTCTAGGCACAGCAATCACACAGTGATAGTTTTTGATTCTTGAAGAAGTACAGAGGATGGTCATCGGAACTGCTACCTTGGACTTCCAGAGGGCAGACTTTGGTCTGTTTATGAGACTCGTTGACAGAGTCCCTTGGGAGGCAGTCCTGTAGGACAAAGGAGTCCAGGAAGGATGGACATTCTTCAAGAAGGAAATCTTAAAGGAGTAAGAGCAGGCAGTTCCTGTGCAACAAAAGACAAGCCAATGGGGAAGAAGACCAGTCTGACTGGACAGAGAGCTTCAGCTGGAACTCAGGGAAAAAAAAAGAAGAGTCTATGACCTTTGGAAGAAGGGGCAGGCCACTCAAGAGGACTACAAAGATGTGGTGAGGTTATGCAGTGAGAAAATTAGAAGGGCCAAAGTTCAACAAGAACTTAATCTGGCAACTGCTTCAAATGACAAAAAGATTTTCTACAGATGCATGAGCAACAAAAGGAGAGCTAAATGCAATCTCTATCCTTTATTGGCTGTGGGGCGAAACATAGAAACAAAGGATGAGGAAAAGGCTGAGGTACTGAATGAATTCTTTGCCTCAGTCTTTAATAGTAAGACCAGTCATGCTCTGGGTATCCAGATCCTGAGCTGGAAGACAGGGATAGGGAGCAGAATGAAGCCACATAATCCAAGGGGAAATGTTTAGCGACCTGCTACAACACTTAGACACACACAAGTCTATGAGGCCAGATGGGATCTATTCCAGGGTTTTGACAGAGCTGGCGGAGGTGCTCACCAAGACACTATCTGTAATTTATCAACATTCTTGGTTAACTGGTCAGGTCCATGTTGTCCAGAGGTTAACAAGTGTGAGACCCATCTGCAAAATGCTCTGGAAGGAGGAGAACTATACTTTGACTCGATGTTGGGGAAGGTTAGGAAATAGATAATCTTGAACGCCATCACGCAGCACATATGGGACAACCAGGTTATCAGGCTCAGTCAGCATGGATTTATGAAAGGCAGATCCTGCTTTTATGACAAGATGATCCACGTAGTGGATGAGGGAAAGACTGAGGATATTGTCTACCTAGACTTCAGTAAAGCATTTGACAGTGTTTCCCACAGCATTGTCCTAGAGAAACTGGCTGCTCATCACTTGGATGGCTGTGCTCTGCTGGGTAAATAACTGGCTGGATGGCTGGGTCCAAAGAGTTGTGGCGAATGGAGTTAAATCCAGTAGATAGAAGGCTCACAAGTGGCATTCCCCATGGCTCAATATTGAGGCCACTTGTGTTTAATATCTTCATCAATCTGGACAAGGGAATCAAATGCACCCTCAGTGAGTTTACAGATGACACTAAGTTGAGCAGGAACGTTATCTGCTTGAGAGTAGGAAGGCTCCACAGAGGGATCTGGACCAGCTGGATTGTTGGGCTGAGGCCAGTTGTATGAGGCTCAACAAGGTCAACTATTAGCTCTTGCACTCAGGTCACAGCAATCCCATGCAACATTACAGGCTTGGGGAAGAGTTGCTGGAAAGCCGCCTAGTGGAAAAGGATCTAGGAGCTTGGGTCAATATCCAGCTGAACATGAGCCAGCAGTGTGCCCAGGTGGCCAAGAAGGCCAACAGTATCCTGGCTTGTATCAGAAACAGTGCGTCCAGCAGGACTAGAGAAGCCATCATCTCCCTGTATTTGGCACTGATGAGGCAGCACCTCTAATACTGTGTTCAAGTTTGGGTGCCTTATTATAGGAAAGACATTGAGGTACTGGAACATGTCCAAAGAAGGAAAAGGAAGCTTGTGAAGGGTCTAGAGAATAAGTCCCGTGAGGAACAGCTGATGGAAATGAAGTTGTTTAGCCTGGAGAAAAAGAGGCTGAGGGAAGATGTTATCGCTCTCTCCAACTACCTGAAAGGAAGTTGCAGTGAAGTGAGTGTTGGTCTCTTGTCTCAAGTGACAAGATATAGGAGAAGAAGAAATGGCCTCAAGTTGAACCAGGGGAGGTTTGGACCGGATATTAGGAAAAACTTCTTCATGGAAAGGGTTGTCAAGCATTGGAACAGGCTTGTCAGGGAAGTGATTGAATCGCCATTCCTGGAGGTGTTTAAAAGATGTGTAGGTGTGGTACTTAGGGATGTGGTTTGGTGGTGGGCTTTGCAGGACTAGGTTAACGGTTAGAATCAATGATCTTAAAGATCTTTTGAACCTAAACAATTCTATGATTCCATGATTGTAACCTTTCTTTCTTTCTTCCTTTCTTCCTTTCTTCCTTTCTTCCTTTCTTCCTTTCTTCCTTTCTTCCTTTCTTCCTTTCTTCCTTTCTTCCTTTCCTTTCTCTCTTTCTCTCTTTCTCTCTCTTCTTCTTTCTTTCTTTCTTTCTCTTTCTCTCTTTCTCTCTTTATCTCTCTCTCTCTTTCTTTCTTTCTTTCTCTCTCTTTCTCTTTATCTTTCTCTTTATCTCTTTATTTCTATCTCTCTTTATCTCTTTCCCTCTTTCTCTCTCTCTCTTTTTCTCTCTTTCTCTCTTTCTTTTTCACTTTCTTTCCCTCTTTCTTTCTCTCTTTCCATCTCTCTTTATTTCTTTGGTTTTGTGCCTTTTTATTGATTTAGAAATCCTATTTTCATTGTTTTCTGAAAGCAGGCAAAATTTAGATTCTTCTGATTCTCTTAGCTTTCTAGATTTCAATTCCATGATTAAACTTCACTTGTCTTTGCAAAAAATAAAATAAAATTCATCATTTTCAATTTAAGAACTTAAGAGCATGGGTTGTTTGGGAAGCTATAGTCAGAAACTGTAACATTTTTGGAGAGCCAAAAGATTTCCTGAACTTGCAACATAAACTGCAAAGAAATAAAAGGTAAATTAAGCACACTGAACTCTAGAACAACATGCAGTTTTTACAGCTTTTCTAGGTGAAAATGTTTCCTTGAGTCATGTTAAGATTCCCTTGAGGTTTTGCTTAGTGCTTGTGCTTGGATTACATTCTTCTGATTGCTTACATTTGAGACTTAGCCTTTTCTATATTGTTTTAAGGCATTTAATGCTTATTCACCTGGAAATAGTGAGAAAATTGATTTACCATTAATGAACACCTGTTGTTCTGTTACCATTAAAATATGTTTGGATTAGCTTAGCACTGGATCAACCACTATTTTGCCAGCAGATGATTAATTATCTCACTCAAAGCCGAACTACTATATCTCAAAACTATTATTACTAATGAGCAGCTTTACCCAAAAGTGAGTAGGAAATTTTCCATTGGCTTGAACAACTTGAATGGGTTTCTTCCTATGAAATATATATTTTTGTTGTCTGTAAACATCAAAGTTTTTTTTTAAACAGATAATCAGAATAGTAGAAGCCGTTATGTGTGGGAAAACATTCTGGTGTACTGGAATACCTAACAGGGATAGCTGATGAGAACATTTGAAAGACGAGATTTAAGAAGAGGTGTTAGTCATTGGA